>NC_046187.1:12135131-12439736 GCF_011004875.1 Balearica regulorum gibbericeps | reverse complement strand
CTTTTCTTATTTTTTTTCCTCGATTTTAGTTACATTAGGTGGCATAGCTTACAAGAACAGGTAAAATGTTTCCCTTAGGAATATGGTTCCTAATGTGACTCTCCATGTAATTGTGTAATCAATGAACTTTACAGCAGTAAAAGAAAGAATAGAGAAAAGGTGGAATTTCCAAACTGGTGTGTACCCATAATTTTAAGAGTTATTTTGGTGCCCGTTATCTTTAAATTGTCTTTTTAAACAATTTGTTTTAGCAATTGGTGAAGAAAAAATTGCTGAGTGTTTACAGCATTGCTCAATCTACCCTCTCTCTCCGTGAGGAGCAGATGCCGCTGCTCTTCCTGAAGAGTAACTGCACGTACCGGTGAAAGGTTACTTAGAAGAGCATCCAAACAGAGTAGCCCATCCAAACAACTGCAGGATGACTGCCAGCTCTAACAAATAACCACTGACAGCCACAACCTGGGGTATTTGTGGGCAACATCAAGGTGTCAACAGCCTGACAGAGCTTGTCTGTCACTCCAGAAGGAGCTAACGTGTTCTGAAACTTGTGAGCTGTAAGGGGTAATGGCTGTAAAGGCAGCCTGGGAGGTCAGTTCCTCTGGGTGTCCCTTCCCAGGACAAGCCGCAGGGTAAGCACCCGTTTCCTGTAAGTTTTTGATCAGAACTTTACGGAGGTGTGAGAATGAACAGCGACACGGAGGGCTGGAATTAGTGATTTTGTGTTTTAATGCTATGGTTGAATTTTGCTATTTGAAAAGCAGGAACACACCTGACTTCAGAAGTTCAGATAGAACATGGAAATCTCTTTTTTCTTTTTCTTTTTAAGTTTCATTAAAAGCTTTCCATCAGTGGTCAGATTCCTAACATAATTAAACCAAATGAACAATTCCTGTGTGCTCTCTAGCAGCAGTGATGGACTCTGCTGATCAGCTGTAGGCTAATTATCCTCTTCCAATCCATGGCCGAAGTGAGGACTAAACCCACCGGCCTGGTGCACCTGTACAGCTTTAAGTAATTAAAAGGGTACATGTCCTCTGCTTCTTAGTTGGCTAGGTGAAATGATCAGTAAACTGGGCTGATGATTCCCAGCTGTGGATGTAAATGAAGGCATTTATAAAGCTTCAGAGGGGGCCTGTCTACTTTAGGTGGTGTGTTCCTGTTCTGGACAGAAGGGATGATGTCAGGGAGCTGTGGAGTCTCATTTCCAGGCTGCATGGCAGGATGATAGGCAGAGGTGAGTTGCTTTATGGGGTGGGTTTCACTGGTGTTACTAGCAAAAAGGGGAGTGGAAGATCACTGGGTTGTTTATTAGGTGTTTTTTGTAACACTTGCTCAGCTAAGGAAAAATTTTAGGGAGAGAGTTGCCAAGTTCCCGGCAGGTCACCAGGTAGGGTGTCACACTGGGGCCAGGTAAAGCAGAGCCGCTGGTCCCCAGGGCGATTGCAGCTGAAAAGCCCTGACCTGCTGCCACTTAGAAATGCAGCCACTGGTGATGCCTTAAGGCTGGACTCTGTGTTGAGCTTGGGCAGGATTTTAAAGTGGGTATCCTCACTGATTTCAATGGCTTTAATGTGTTGTGTAACTTAGCATTTATCTATTTCTAGTAACTTGTGTGAAGTTGGGAGGTGAATATGACCTTCTTCTGATCTAGTCAACTTATTCTACAGTGCCCAGAATCAAAGCTGATTATGGGTGGCAGGCTGTGAGGTTTATGGTATTCAGCATGAGGGAGAATTGTCTGGTCTGAGGGACTTTTAAGACCTGTCAACGCGAAGACAGCAGGAATGTTGACCTCTAAGTATTGCTTGGCTTTTTTAGATGAAGTCTTGAGCATGGTGTTGCTTGTGCTTTGTGGACATAATCTGTATTAAAATGATGTGACTGCTGTCCCTTGGGGGACCTTCCAGAAAACTGCTGGGGGTGTTTCTCTCCAATGGATTTGTCTTGATGAGTAGCATGTTGTATAAATGCATGGTGTAGGAACACACTGTGGCTTTTGAAGCTGGAGTGATAACTGGTTCTTTTGAAGCTGGTGATTGGTCCAATGGTTATTTAGATGGAAATCCTTATTGTTAGTATAAATGTTGCTGATTTTTAAGCTCTCAACTCTAACTTCTTAATAGAAAGACTTTATACCCTGTTGTTGTTATCTTGGTGTTGACAGCAAATCTGCCCTAACTTTTCTTATTGTCCCTTTGTTCTAACGTGGTAAAATGCATTGCAAAAATATCTTATGGACTTAGAGATTTTCTGTTAGACACCTGCCCCTGGGATCTGATTCTTCTTCATCCTGGTACTCCTTTAACCATGAAAACTAGCTGTAAAATGCTATTAAACCGGGCCCTTGTTCAGAGGGAGTGTATCAGAGGGCATTGTCCCTCAATTACACCCATGAAGAGAACCGAAGTAGTGTCTCACTGTCACACTCTTGCTGCAGACCAGAGTTGTGTGGGCTGCGCAGTTGTGTTGGGCTGGAGAATCTTTTGGGAAAAATCACCTTGCCATCCTGGCAGTAAAAGCCATTGCGTTATGCGTGGCGATGATAATATATGTATCCTACTGCAAATATGAGCCCCTTATCTAAATATCCAGTGTGTTGCTAACCAACACTGATGGACAAACTACGGAGGACAATCACTGAGTGGAGCATGCTGGAAGGTGGGATGGATGTGCTTTACAAACAGTAGGTGAGAAGGACTGAAATAGCACAAATATTTAATTTCCTGTGGTCAACTTGCTGGAAGGGGGGGGCAAAGGGTGGAGGAAGCTCATCTCTAAAGTTATCACAGGAGATCTGAAAGGCTAGAAGGAGCTGATATGACACCAGCAGATATCCAACAAGCTTTATACTGAGGAATTTTAATTTGTCTTCCTGCGCAGGGCCAGAGAAAGTTAATGGGACCAGGACAGTGATTATCAAGAAATCTTTTTGCCTTAGCTTGTATATTATTTATAGTTATCTAGATTGTCTTCTGGGCAATGCTTGGGCCTACGTGTGTGATGCATACAGTTTAATCAGAACATTTTTTCTTATAGTCTTAAACACAAGTAAAATTATTTTATGATGAAATTTTTCACTTGTATAAATCTTCTTTACAACATGGCTATGATGTCCAAGCTGCAGGTATATTTATCCTGAGGGAGAAGCGCATAAATACAGTACAGGTGACACCAAGACAAATATCTTTTCAGCCAAAAAAATGTGTTTGCAGTAAGAATAAATTTGCCTGGCAATTTTCACTTTGATTTATTTTTTTTAGGAAGGTAAGTCTGCAAAACCAAGTTAAAATCTACCTGGTGATGTCCAGCTGGGGCGCATATTAACACTGGGACATAATAAGAGGTCTCATCTAAGCTGTACCCTTTATGGCAACTACGGCCTTGGAGCAAAACTGTCACTTCGTGGGGGGCTGTGAAGTTGAAAATGTTTTGTGGGAGATGTGGTGCAAGCAGAGAGCCTGGTTACCATCAAAGAGCAGGGCTTCCCGACCATGGCTCCTGTGAGGCACTGCCGCACCACAAAAATGTGGAAAGTGCTGAAATCAACGTGAATTGCCACAGAAAGCTTTAAAAGATGTGTTTTGACAATGAAAATTAAGATGCCTGTTTAGACTGAAATAACAAAAACATTTTTCTCTAATTTCAGGGCTTTTAGATTTTGATTACTGTAAAAAAAAAAAAAAACCCAAACCAAACAACCTCCTGGCATTTAAGTTTTCCTTCGGTACAACTAGTGTTGCTTTCCTGTGTGAGCAGCGTTCCTTCAGGCTCATTGGAACACAGCGACTCCAACTTAATCCTTCAGTAGGATAGCTGGGTAGTTACAAAATAAATTACTGTGGTGGTTTTTCAACAATCATCAAAATGAATAGCATAGAAGATAGCTGTAAATGTGGTTTTGATACTAACAGCTTATTGAGAATCCTTTTTAATAGGTTTTGAGAATCTTTGAGGGCAATTATTTGGCATTATATCTATATTACCAACCCCAAACTTCTAACATACTTGAGCCTGAACTATTTGTGTAAGTGTTTTGACCTGTAATCTTCTAGAGGAAAGAGGTGTCTGGTGTGAAGAGATCACTTTCCCCAGAGGAGCTGGAGCTGTGCTGGTGCCCAGGCTGTACCTACTGGCTGGTTCCAGAGCGCTCTGCTCTCAGGGTCTGTCCAGTTACATTTTACATGAGCATGCGTTCCCTTAGCAGCTATGAAGTTCTGTTAAAACCATTGTTTTCTCTTTAAGCGTACCAGGTATTATTCTTTCTCCTTTGCAATTGCTTTAGACAGAAGCCTCTTCCCAGGTTTGCTATAATTACTTTTATTTTACACCCTGTATGTGAAAATAACTTTAAAATGTGTATATTTCTTTTATGCATAATAATTGAAAAATAGCCCTAAAAAACCAGTAAAGTATCTTTACAAAATACCTACCTCTAACTACATTTAAAGCAACTTGTATGTACTTTGTGTTAAGGATTATTTTTCTTATATATCAGCCTGTCACTTTTACTTTAAATGGCATGGTACATGATGTGCTTATAATGATAACTTAAAAACATTTTTTTCATTCTCTGAAATGGCTTAAATAATTCTATAAAACTTCTATTCTATATAAGTGTTTCTAAAGCTGCCTGAAGGTAAGAGTTAGGAAGAGTTATGTGAATTTTTACAGATCAGTTGGTTAAAAGAGAATGCTAGCTTATGGTCTTGGAAAGTGTGACAAAACTTGAGGTTCCAATTTAAATTTGAATTTTATTTTCTTCTGTTACTGAAAACACTATGTTTTCCCAACAAGTATTTTTTTTGATTTGTAATTTTCCTCTCTCATCTTGGATGTGATTGGGGCTGGGGCGGGATGCAGGGCAGGGCTGGGTAACCATGTAAAAATTGGTTTAAGCGAATGAAATTAGTCTGGAAAAAGTCACATTAGCTCATCCTGCTGAGATCAGTCTCAGTGAACTCTCATTAGATGCTTGTGTGGAAATTACTTGGTGATTACTGATGGAAGAATATTTTAAAGATATGTAGAACTCTTATTTTTTCAGAGTGTCAGCTGCAGGGAAACTTTACAAAGTCCTAATTAGGAATGCTTGAAGAAATAAGAATTTCACATGTTCACAAGCTTGCACTTGCAATGTGGTGTGATAAATTGTGGTTGATTTTTAATTGATAAAATAGGATAAACTGTGTTTTCAGAGTTCCCAATTTTCACTGAGACTGTCAGTCACAGTTTACCTGGTCTTGAGCATCAGATTAAGGTCATGAATTTGCTGCATGAATTAGTTTTTCTGTTTATCACTGCTTTTTATTAAAAGGATTCAAGCAGGGTACTGTACCCTGTACTATCAGGGTTAGGCACCTTTTGTAATGTAGAATCGTGCTATCGGTTCTGTCTCCTGCTACATTTTATGGACTAGAGAAGAAATAGCAGCAGCGTGGGGGGCGGGAGGGTTTTAAAGGTAGTTTGCCCCTCGTTTATTGCTGTAGTGCAGTCAAGGGAAGAGCTGTGGAAAGGCTCTTCCAGATATAGGCCGGAGAAGGCCAGGAGGGCAGAATTTGGGGGGGGGGGGGGGTGGGTGAGGGATTAAGTACAGAAGCTGATCTCCTTGCAAAGAGGTCTGCTCAGGTTTTACAACCTGCGAGCAAGCTGGTCTCAACAAATGGAGTGCGATGGAGCTGTTGGGGAGCCCCAGCAGCACGCTGGGAGAGAGGAGGGAAAGAGGAAATCAAAGCATCCCTGTGAGTTTTCTGCAGCAATGAAATAACAGCAGAGGCTTGTACAGGCGGTGCTATGGCACAGAGAACACATGAATTTCCTAAATTAGTCCTTTCATTTTAGGCAGAACAGATGTCTTAATGCTTTTCACGTGATGTGAATAAAGTCCAGCATTGTGTATTGACTTCTGCTCTTCTGTGAGTTGCAGGAATAACATGCCAACAAACAACTTCTTTCCGGATTTGGGCTTTTGAAACTTTGGATGCAAAATATTTATTTTCTGGCTGATGATAGATGTTCACTACTCCCTCTTTTTAATACTTTGAGGTTAATATTGGTGATATCATCCTAGTTTAATTACAAACTTTATATATATAAACTTAAATATTTTTAAAAATCTTATGGTTATGAAAACTGAATATCTTTCTTCCTAAAGTTGGAAAAAAAAGATTTTAATGCTTTTGTAGATAAGGAAGAAAACCCACTGGAGATGTGGGTTCAATCAAAGTAATCACTTTCTCAGATATTCTTTTTCTACTTATCTCAACACATTTTTTTGTGGTCAAAAGATGCATTTTCTACTTTTGTATGTCCATTATCGTATCATCCTTTCATTCTTTGAATGTGTTTGGACAGAAGCAAGGAAGAAGTGTGAGGGTGCCAGGAAAGGAACCGATTACAAAATAAGGAAAAGGGTTTTTGTTACCAGCCTCCAGGCAGTTAAAACATTATTTGTTCTACTGTGAAGCAATTAATGGCTAAGACTGCAGGAAATACTTAATTGGGTATTGATTTAAAACAAAACTGGTACTCACTTAAGTAGTTGCATTCTGTTGAACTGCCCTTATCTTGGGCTTAATATAGGCTTTCAGACAACAGTGTTAATTAATCTGTATATGACCTCTGTCTCATTTTAACCTCTTGGAGGATCAAGATAGTGATCTTTTGGAGGATCAAAACTGGCAGTGTTTGGAAGATGCTAGTATGAAGTTATAGCTGTGAATTATGATTCTGATTAACTATAGAATGATAATGCCATTTCATCTTAAAAGCACTAAACTTCAAGTGAATGTCCTTTGTAGTGTTTAAGTACATATTTAAATGTTAAGACGCGTGGGCACATCTTTGTGGATGTGCTCCATGTCCAGATGAATGAGGACACTGCCTAGGAACGGGGCGTGATGACACTACTGAGGCACGTGGCTGCATTCCTTGAAGTTCTACTCCTCTCTGCTCTTGTTTGAGGGCTTTTTCACATGGGTACCATGGCCATTACTGTAGGGCAAACAGCAGAACGAGAGGCTGCTGGCATATGACATAGCAACATCCTTGCTTTCTGAATCAAGAGAAATGTGTGATCATCTCAGACTATTTTTGTGCCTAATACCTATTCTCAGAGCTGTAGGTGGTGAAACTGGGGAGGCTTTATGCAGGCAGGACAGTTTAAAGCAGTGCTGCCAAATAATGGAGTACTGAAAACTCCACCCCTGCTATTCAGTGAGCAAGAAATGAATCATCCTGATGTCATCAGCAGGGACACACACTGCTAGACCAGGGAACAGTGTCCTCTGTTTTCTGATCTCTTGCCAAACCTTAATTTTTCCCTGAGGTATAAGGGCAAGGGAACCTGAAATGGGAGTCCCAGCTGAGAAGTTTTGTTGGAGATGTTTCCTATGTGTCCAGTCCTGGGGAAGGACTTCTGTTTGTTTCTTGGGTGCAAAAACTGGCTTCCTGACAAACCCTTCCTTTTTTTCCAGGGAGAGAAGGAACTGGGGTTTTTTTCTTTGAGGTATTTGTCTCCTTTTAGTTTTTCATTGGCTCTTTTCAAATCATCATCTTTGCACACCTTTTATCTTGTATAGCTTAGCTTTTAAATTCAGCTAAGAAATCAAATATGTAGTTTTAGTCATAAACCTTAAAACACTGATGACAAACATTAACTAACATTAATTATAGTATACACATGACTCTTAAACTGTTTCCAAAGTAATATAATAACTTTGGAAAAATATTGCCCAGTGGCATTTGTAAATGTCAGATTGATAGGCTTTCTGTCTGTCTCTACCTTTTCACAGTCCAGCCAGATTTTAACAAGCTCGTTGCATCTTTCCTTTTGTGTTTCTGTTTCACCCTCATTGGCAACAGTGCCAGTACAGATGATCATGTAAAGCAAGGTCCTAGGGTGCACTCTCCAAATTCTGACTTTCTACTGTGCACAGTAGGGTAGCTCAGAAGACATTGCCTATCCTGAACTACAGAAAGCTAGATTAGTAATTTTATTAGAAAAGGTACAAATTGCAATCTTGTAATACTGCCTACTTGCATACACTTACTGTATGCACATCACTGGGGACTACCCTAACCAAGTGTCTAAAGAGATGGAATGGTATTTACCATGCTTACCAGTTTATAGATGTGAAACTCAAGCAGAGTGGCCCAAAGAAACATCTTGTTGTAGTGTTGCGTCCTCTAACAGTTTAAAGGAGGGGAGTGGGAATTGTGACCCGTGTGATTTTTCCGTAAGGAGTTGTCACAGAACTGAGGGTGGAACAGTGGAATTCTGGCTCTCAGACTTCTGCTGTAACATTTCAATCTCTCTTGTTAATAGCAGGATGAATAATACACTGACTCCTCCTGTTACTCGTTATTTGACACACATTCCAATAGGATGAGTGTTGCTAATTATGATGAATTAATATTAGCCCAACTGTATCTAAACTGGCAAGTCAAAGGATTGAAAAAGTATGAATTACCCCTCAGAGAAAAAAGCAGTTTAGCAAAAGTAACCCAGACTTTTCCTTGTATCCCATTCATTTTCTCAAGTACATTAAGTTCTTTTTGCCTCCAAAGCCCCCAGGAAAAACTAAACTTGACCTAGACTGAATTCCCTTACAAAGTTGCATATCCATTTCTGTGTGGAACAGGTAGCTATGTCCCTGCCTGGAGCACCTGGCTTCAGGCTCAGTGTGCCTGTGCTGGAGGGGGGCTGAATAATGACGTAGCTGTGTTAGTTCTCTTCATCTGGTCAGTTTGTGATCCTGAACAGTCTGTAATTCCCTAAGCCTCTTACAAATGCAGCTCCAGAGTAGCAAAGCTTGCTTTGCTTTACAGTCCACCTTTAGTTTCAGGGAAAAGGACTAGTGTTTCATTCTTACTTGTATATTTTCATAACACTTTGAGCCTTCTGATCTTGGGAAAAAGACATTGCTGGTGCCCACTCTGAAAGACTGTTTGTTACAAAAACAAGTAATTCAGCATAAATTATACTTGTCCAGGAAGACAGTACCTGTGCTTCTGCCCACACAGCCATGTCTTCTTTCTACCTAACTTTTGAAAACAGTTGTGCTGTCACATACTGAGTGACAAGGATGGACGAGGTCATGGAGGAGAGCATGTTGATGTCTTCAGATCATCCAGGATTATCTTGCAAGTTAACATGGGAGCACATGAGAACAGTGACCAGATGCTTCAGGAATGGCAATGCATAATTTATGCTGAATGATACATGCCTGACAACAAGCTTCAATAATGCAAAGATCACTTTGCTTTTAATAGCCTGATCTGTTCCATGGTTCTCCTCCCACCACCTGCCTTACATGGGTAAGCACAACTACATGTCCGCATAAACACAAATAAAATTTGTTTCCCCCTGGAATGCAGGATTCAGTGGGAAGTTTACCCAAAACTTTTTTGAAAACTCACAGGAGGGCAAGTATCAATCCTTGAATAACAGTCTGTTCTGCCCTTCTACAGACAAAGCACATCATAAGACAAAAAGACTGTCTACACTACGTTGGTACCAGTGACCCTTTATGAAAGAAAAAGGGCCAGCAATAGTTGGCGTTAATAACTGAACACAAAGTGTTGCAAATGTGCAGCTTAGTGCTGCCCGTGGGTAAAGGAAGCTCTCAGGCACAGGTCGCCTTGGTGTCTTATGTGTGGATGGGGGGCTGGCTGTAGGAACTACTTCTTGGGGGAAGCACCGGGGCCTTTCTTTCTAAGGAGATTCCACTGTAAAAGAGAACAAACTACTCTGAGCAAGGTGTTAGTCTGAAGGTAGAAATTTCACAGGAGCCCTAATGAAAGTGCTTGGCCATGGGACCGCACAGCAGAGCTGTTCAAGCCCTGCTTCTCTAGTCACCGCTGCTCCTCCCAGGCCAACAGTAATGCTGGAGTGGAAGGGCTCGCTGTGGTGCCTCTGGGTGTCTGGTCACTGGCACCTCGTGCTCTCAGCTGGCGGATGATGCTGTAAAACCCAGTCTGCCCTTGGTATGTGGAACTGGGTGAGTGGTAGTGCTTTGGAAACCACCAACTTGTCATGGTAAAAAAAAAAAAAAATTGCTGTCAAAACTTAATGCAAACTTTAACAAATGGACATTCAGCAACCTGTAGGAAGGTTAGGTGAACAGGGCAGTGCAAAGATGAGAAAAGCTCACTCTGTGCACATCAATTCCCTGACACTGGATGTATCAAATGTAATTCCATACTGTAAATGTATAAAAAGGCTTTGCTGGTGTGCTCGTAAAGTGCAGTGAAAGAAAAATATGTATGTGCTAACTGAATTGTAATACACTACCTCACATGTAATAAAAATATGCAACTCATGTTTGATTCCAGAGCAGTTCTGTTATAACTTTATAGGTGCAATTTGGCTGGAAAGGAGCTGTATAAGGAACAGATTGTTAAATGCCTTTTTAAAATGTTAGTTACTGCTTAACAAGCTGCTTTGAGTTCAATTTCTCTAATCTGCTGAGAAAGAAGTACAAATTGGACTCGGTGTTTGTCTAAATCATGTAATTACATTTTGGTATACTAACTCATAGTGTAGTGGTGAGGAAACCTGGCATCTTTGTCGTAACCTGATTTTTTCAGTTCTTTGCCTGGCATATGAATGCAGCTAATTTTTACTGCAAGTATGTAATTAGAGCTGCGTTTGTCTTTGGGGTGTGGGGTAGTTCTTTCTTTGATCAGGTTTGAATTTTATATTAGACTTACCTGTCAGGAGATAGGGAGCTGTAGTCACCATGCAGGTTCTCTTTGTCCTTGTGGGAGTTGTTGGGAACCCTAGAAATGTCCTTTAATGCCCTCAGGTTTTTTTTATGTCAGGAAAATCTGCAGCCTTCCTTCCCACCTCGTTCTGTGATCTGACAGATTTCACAAGCTGTTCTAGTCATGGCTTGCCTAGGTCTGGGCTTGGGTGGGAGACTTCAAAGGCAGCGTAGAGGATAGAGGAACAAATATGGCTAGGTCGTTGGGAAGTCCCTGATTTACAGTACTGAACAAGTCTCCTTCAGCCATAGGGAACTTGTTTTGCCTTTCACCTAAAACTGCACCCCCCCCAGAGCAAAACAAATGTTATTTGTCGAAGTCATTACTGACTATTTTTCAGCTTTAGAGGATTAGGTAGCTCTAGACTCTGAAGACTGGACTGCTTATGTTTGGGGAAAGACATTTTACAACCAAAATTCTCCTCTTAATTTTATATCGCTGTGTTCTGCAAAACCAACAGTGTTCTTCATGAAGACGCATATACTAAATAGTTTTTCAAGTACTTTCAGATAACAATGCTATTAGAAGTGCAGTATTTCAGAATCCTAGTGTTTGGGGTTTTTTTCCTCTGGTATCTGGAGAAAAATAGATTAAGAAAATACTTGGTTCTTATGAAATTTTCAAATTTATTTTGTTGTGTGGTTTGGTTTTTTAATAATACCTCTTTTTTTGGTAAAAGCCTTAAGGTGTCAGCATAGCTGAAAAGTCACTTAGGGACTTCAGATGAAAGCCTTATTGGTCCAGTTCCTCAAAATGAGGTGTCCCACCTCAGAGAGGTGTCATTGGGAGTTATATGGTTAGATGCCTTTGAAGACCTGAACTTGGGCTCTTGCATCTCACTTCCACACTCGTAGTTTAAAGAGCAAACATCGCTATGCTGTTGTCATTACTATCAATAGCAGAACAACAACAAAAGCACCCACAGCCCCTGCAAGAGCTTGGGTTCTGCAAAGGAGTCCTTGTCCCTGCTCCTGTGGCCCCAAGGTGGAGGTGTGCGCTGCGAGCACGGACGGCCCCACGGGCAGGAGGGTGTCCTGACCCAACACCCGTGTGTGGGATCCCTGGCAGAGCTCCGATGCTGCACGCCCCTCTGTCTACGGCAACTGTCTGAGCAAGTGTCGGTGGGTCTAAAGCTCACAATGTATTCGGCTCCTGATGGAGCCCTGTGGTCTGCATTTCGTGTTGTTCAGGGGATGTGAAAGATCGAAGGGAAGGGAACAAAAATGAAGTAGAAAAGTCAGAGCGGCTTGGTGGAAGGATGGACATCTAGCTGCAAATAACTCAGTGTCTTAGAATCAAGATAATGAACTAGCATTATTACACCTTTTCCAGGGTTTTCTTCCTGTTTGATGCTTTGTGCTATGGCTTGTTATCTTGCGTCAACATCACTTACTGTCATTTTTGGTGAGGAGTCAGTGTGGAAGCAACAATTACCCTGCAAGCTGTCATTAGATTAAAAACATGTGAAGTTTTCTGCATTTGGTGACAACAGTGAACTCACAGTTGCTTTTTCTTTTTTGCTGCCTCCCTCCTGCTTTCATTTCTCACAATCAGTGCTCTGAAAATTAAGATAAATATTTTTGTTGTAATAAAGGAAATACAATAATCTGGAAAAAAGCCTTAGAGGTATTTTCCCACATAATTCTAGCAAGCTTATTGCACACAGTTTGAAGTTTCAGAAAAATGTCACATTATTTCATGGCAAAATGTTAAAATGCAGGTGACAAAATTTTAACTGTCTTATTTTTCTCCTGTAATCTCCAATATGCTAGAAGGAAAAGAAGTTTCAGAAAATATTGTGTTCACTTCTTTTCTACAACACTCAGAACTACATTATCCATCTGATGCCTGCATGCTCAGAGCACACTGTCTTCTGGCATCCATAGTCATCTTTGTGCTATGGGATACATCTCGATGTCAAGAGAGTTTAGGTAGGAGACTCCATCCAAAATCAGATGATCTGATAAGCTGAGATGGATGCTGACAAACTTATCCATTGAATAGTTTCCCTTGTTCTTGTGATGACTTGGAAGAATAAAGCAGTTGGTCAATCACTGAATCTTCATCTTTCTGCTTTTTCAGTAGTATATATGCTATAATTCAGCAAGTGTTTTATTCCAAGCAGAGGAGTATACCCACTAGGTATGTGCATTGCTGTATTTTGTGGGAGAACTAATTCCAGAGTAGCCCTCAGTCTTGTCTTAATTTGCTTCACTGGAAAAACAGATTCTTGCAGTCCACAGGCAAAATAGCAATGTTTTGAAAGAGGCTTTCAATATGTATGAATCGCAACCAGAATAATGGTAGTTTCATGTTATACTTTAAGGGCTGTGTAAATGTTTTATTATTACCCTGCAAAAAGATCAATCTATGATGCAATAAAAACGTGAGAGGTAAGGCATGCTCTTCACTGGCTCATTATCTCGGCCATATTTTGCATCACCTAAACAGCAAAGTCTCTTAGATTGCTTGTGTTTAATCCTGACATGTCTGGTGCCTTGTGAGCATAGGAAAACCTTTTGGGTATAGCGAGACACTACTAGTGAAGGAACAGGTAAGATTCCTTTTTTGGTCCGTGCAATAACAGCTTGCATCAATTCCTTCCCCGGCATGCTGCCCACAGATGGGGTGGGTGGGCTCTGTGCAATGACTGACTTGGTTAGGTGGAGGGGGCTCCAGGTCGGAGGCTTTTGGCTTTCTTGTTTTAATGGCCTTGTTCTGCAGGCTGAGGCCAGGCTGCTTTGTGGCAGGGAAAGAGTGTCCATCGCTCTCCTCCTGTAAGTGTTTTCCTGATTTGGTTTGGGATGGGTATGCTTCATGTTTGTGCCAAGTGGGTGGAAGAGGAGTTGGGGGTTCGAGTGTGTCTTGGGGTCCTATAAAGGAGAAGGTGTAGCTGTAGGAGCAGGTGGAGATCGGTCCCGAGGGAGGACACAGGGAACCTGCAGCATGCCCGTGGTCTCTCCTGGCCAGGAAGTGCATATACCATATTGGCGGATCTTTTATGCGTGTGCCATATCGGAACTTCTTTTATCAGAATTGCTGCTTTCATTTTCTTCATGTGAGTGCCTGGCATCATGGACTCCGATTTAAGCATTGTTCTTTGTGCTTTGCAATACCTGGAAGCAAGGTTGTACGTAGCCAACCTAGTCAGCTGACTGATTTTTATCAAGCTTTGTATTAAGATATATATACACACTGCAGTCTCCGGAAAGAAATATTTCTATTCTATGGGTGTTACTGGGGTCAAATCATGCATTAAAAATTCCTCTGCTCTCTAAATAGCCCTGAGGAAGTTCTCTGTGTATGTAAAACCCATCAGCAATGGCTTATACCAAACCAAAATTGTACACGTCTCCTTACAGGTGAGTTTTCAGGTCACAGAGGTGTTAAGTCCACAAACGAGTTTCCACCTTCCCACCAGCTTTTGCTGTCTGGAGTTTGGGTCCCGGGCAGCAGACCAACAGGCCCGTGGGCTGTATGGCAGGACTGTAAGCTACCACTTGCAACTGTGCTACAGCGGCACAGTTTGCAATATTTCTTGCCTTTCTTGCGCTCTTGAGCAAGGGCAGGTTAAAGCCTCATCTCTAATTCAGATTCCCAAAATATTTAAGTGACCAAATCCAACTGAGAAATTGTACTAGGTGCTTACCTATGCTTGGCAGACTGTCAATTGTCAGGCATCAATTCCCAGAATCGCAACATGAGATCTGAATCTCGGACATTTCAGTCTTAAGTTTCTAGGCCCTAGAGATGTAAACCATTTCTCCTGCCTCTAAAAAAAAAGTGAAATAAACCATCTGATTCCAAAGAGCACTTGATGCAAATGATGACTCATTTTCACCCAAAATTTAACTCGCTTTATCAGTCACGTGGAACAGAGATGGGGTGTAAGGTAAACTTGAAAGGGCATGCCACTTGGAATACGTCAGAGGCTTGGGCTTGTTTAGTTTGGGTGTGTTCCTGTGTATCATTAGTACGGAAATATTTAACACCTTAAGACATCAAATTTGCAGATCTAAATCTTATTGCCAGAGTAGGAGGAATTGCATTTCAAATGGCTCATGACAGAAGCTTCAGCTCTTAATATTTAATGAGGCATTGACGATGGGCCGCTTCTCTATTCCAAACAGAGAAATTACATTGGCAGATGTAACTGCGGGAAGATAAGTGAAGCATCTTGCGTTTGAAGTGAAAAGTTGTGCAAGTGGTGAAGGGCAAACTGCCTATGGCCTTCTCTCTCTGAAGCATCCTCTGTAGCTTGAGCAGATGTTAACTGCTATTCACAAACTACCTGTGGGTGTTTTTAAATATTTATTACTTTCTCTCTCTTTAAAGTTAAAGCCTGCATCTGCCCACCGCAAAACAAGTCCTTTAAGAATAGATACTGCATCTCTACAGTGAAAGTTGGTATTTAGCAGAGGAGATAGAAGCTTGTGTCTGCAAGTAGAAATTAAATTGCTCCTGCCTCCCTGCTGTGTGGGCAGTTCTCATTCCTTGGCTCTTCCCCCTCCCCTCAAGTTACTCACTGCAAGTCTGAGGCAGTGTAAAGAAACAGCATCTGGCTATTCTGAACAAGCCGGGGATGCTTAAAGACATTTCGATGTTAAAAATAATAATTAAAAAAAGCTGTTCAACTGCTAATTTGCTTCAACTTGCATTTTTAAGCACTGAATAATTTTTGTCAAGCAGCTGAGGACCGAAGATAAATACTTGTTATAACCACTGCTTTATTTTTGGCAAAGCAGAAGTGGACAATTAACTAGAGAATAGTACCAAGGCTTCTTGGAGGAGCAGGTGTAATGACCCCCTTTTTGGTATCTGTGTATATGGAAACCTAATCGTAGTGCATTTTTACATTGCAGTAATGCAAGCAGGCAGAGATTTGCTCTTGACCCATTTTTCAGTGGACCCAATTAATTCCTTCTGCTATATTCTGGTAGGTGGGCACCTCTGTTCAAATCTGGATAAAAGAACAACACTTCTGTTACAAACTGTAATAATTCTTTTTAAAAAAAGTTATCTCAAAGTGGGCAGGAAGTGAATAGCTAAGCTGAATTACTGATAAAACTGAATGTTTGCACTCAGATTAAATATAGGTTTTCTGGTCACAGCAGACCAATCGCTGCTACTTAACATCTGCATCTATTGCTGCAGTACTTAAGTACAAACTCAATCTCTGCATAACTTAAGTACGAGGCTTAAAGTCCTCTGTGGCACAAGCTTCTCCAAAGATCAGAAACAGCAGCCTCTGCCATTAGCCCCAGGACCAGAACGAGTCGCATTAGTGGGGACATATTTTGTACCGTTTGAAGCGTGGAGACAGAAGCTGCTCTGCTCTTTGTTCACCCGGAGTACGCTGGGCTGCCTGAGGCACAGATGCTCCCTCCGCACGGCCTCCGATCACAACCATGTGTTCAGACTCTTAATCCAGTCCAAAAAGCTTGCCTGTAGCCACAGAGAGAATTTGGGAGGCTTAGTCAGCCTCTGTTCTGTGGAGTTTTGCCTTTGGAGAAATAGCAATGGTGAACCTCATCACTTTTCCTGAGGGGAAGAAAAGCAGCTTTATAGCGCTTCCTCCCCCAGAGCTTTAGCGTGTAAGGGTTTTTCCCTCTTTGAGATGCCACCCTGCATCTAATGTCACTTTTTCTAGTGCCACTTGCTGGTTGGGGCTGTGATGGATGCCATGAGCTGCTTCTCCTCCGCTAGACCAGCAGTGCACCGAGCTCCCTCTCCTGCCTGGCCATGTAGGCCGGCACGCGGTGGTTGCGCTCATGACAGTCAGAACACTGGGAAAGGTCCAGCTAAGGACACAGCTCAAGTTTAGAGCCTATGTGGAGAGCGAACAGGCGCGTGAGCTTTGCAGATCTGCTGGGAGGGCACCCCCTGCTTGGCAGAGTGGTGGTTCCTCACCAGTCTCTACTGAGCAAAGGACTGGGACTTCCAGTCAGCGTCCATCCTCTGTCAGGCAGAAATCTGCACCAGGGCAACTGTCCCGAGCCATTTAATGGGGTGTTTTTTCCTGCCAGTTTGCCTTTTGGCAGTTACTAAGCTGTGTTAGCTAAATTTGATTGTATGATTAGAATGCCTTGTGAAGGATGCAATACTTGCTTTTCTTTTAAAATAAACTCATAGAGTTCCCAGTTCTCCAAATCCAGTGGAAAAGCAATTTTGGACTAGGAATTATTTCATTTTAATGTTGACTTATTTCTGCAGTAATTGATTGCTTAAAAATACTTTGGGGAAATATTGAGACACTTGTTCTAGAAATGTCAATACAGAATTTTATGACATTACTATAACACTGGTGGCTTTTTCCTCTTGATAATAAAGAGGAAAAGATAAAGTTTTGGCAAAGCTCCACTTATTCAATTTTACAGGAGGTTGCTAAGTTGTGATTATTTTTTCTTCGATCAGCTTTCCATATCTCTCTGCTTTTTCCTCACATCAATATCTGAAAAGAGTATCTGTCAGATCCATTGAAGATCAAATTTTTGTGTATTACCATGCAAATAAAAAGATTTTATTAAAGAAGAGTCTAAATTTACCCTTTAGAGAGCATCTAGATATTTCTCTGCTGTAAAATCAGGCAATCTAATAGATTTGCTCTTCAATGTTTAAATAATGTCTTCCTGAACATTAACAAGACTGCTCTACAGAGATGGTGTAGCAGCTCTCCCCTTAAGAGTTATGGTGGTGACTACACAGGTTTCTCTCTGCTAAGCTATAAATATGAAAAAGCCACACAGAGTTAAGAGAAGAGCTCATTTTCCTTGTGTGTATGGGCTGTGGCATCTCTGCTATGACTAGCACAGGGTGTGACGGCGTGGGTACAGCAGCTGGGCTGAAATGCAGTACTTGTTGTTTTGTGCAGAGGGCTTTGCAGTGGTTTATGTGCATCTTGTCTATGCTTACCCATGTGCAACAGGCTTCTGTCCACCTGTAACTAGGTGGGACATTGTGACCAGCCAGGCCTTTCTTGAGGAACCAGGCAAAGTTTCTTGGCCATTGAACAATTATCAAGTGACTTTAAGTACCATGCCATTAACTGTAAGGTTAAAATAAGAGTATTGCTGTGTCTGCCAGCTCTGATATGAAATTCTGGAAGGTCATGCTAGTGCCAAATTAACAATGTAAATTCTGACCCCCCAAATCATACTGCTTTACCTCCAAGCCCCTCCGTGTACAGAAGGATCGTTGTAGCTTACAGGGCTCTGAAGCATAGATTTGTGCTGTGCATTAATCTGGTCTTGTTGAAAAACGTAGGTAATAATGAAGCATGTATTATTGATGTAGGATTGCTTATCAGGAAGGCTATAAGCTGGTGAAGAAGGTCAAATCAAAATGAGGATAAGACATGTTGATTTTGGTTGGAAAAGCTGTGTGTGAATGACTAAGGTTCCACAAAAAGTATTATATAATCATCCTTAAGTGGCCTCTTCCCCCCTGTGGATGACCCATCTATTTTGTTTTACACTGGTCCTCTGCAGCACTGCCCATGTGAGAGTATGTTTCTTGTACAAACTGCTGGGATGTTGACATTTGGTGTCATTCCTAGTTAGATGCTTGCTTTGTCTTTATTTTTTTTATGAGACATCCGGGGATAAAACTTAAAACTTCCACTGTATCTGTATCATAAATCAAACATTTTGCTGGAGGATAATGGTGCACTTAAAAAAAAAAAAGACACAGAGAATTCAATCAATACAATACCTAAAAAGCAACAGCTTGTCTGCAGCTTGAATTGTAATTCATTAGAGTCAGCATTTACATATTTATTACAATATACTGGTTTTGAAAACAACAAAGAAATGAATTCATCCTTCCAGTGCATTTGATCAGTGTATGAAAATCAGAACAAAAAGTTTTTTATCATGTTCTTATTTTATGTATGTAATTTGAGTAATGTACACCCCTGGGTAAGGCTTGTGGGGAATTTCTAGAGAAGTTAATTCAACTATTCTACCACTTCAGTTCACTTTCTGCAAATGCTTAAGAGAAGAATTTGTTCATGTTGTCAGTTAAATCTCATTTTTCAGCAGTCAAATGTTCCACACTTCAATCCATGTACTCCCATGAAATAGTTTGTGTGGGATTGAACCCTGCAGATATTATCCACTGCAGGACCATGTTTTCACTTCCCATGCTCTCTAGTGCTGGCAAAAGGAATTAAATGAGAGCGAGCAGAAAATATTGAAAGTTCTCTGCAGAATAGATCCCCAAACCTTGAAGAATGGGTTGCTTGGCACTATTGTGCTCCCTCCTGAAGAGCAGCGAGCTGGTGGTGTGTGACTTGGGTGCATCTGTGTTTCAGGGTGATCAGGTTTGCTATAACCAACCTCACTGAATAGACAGCCGCCTCTCTTCTCCCCTTCCAGCTCCCTGCCCTGTGCCGTGAGCTGCTGCCAGCCTGAGCACTGTGGCAGAGCTGGGAGACCTGCTGGACCCTGGCAGCCCAGTCCAGAGCCGTCCATGACCCAGTGCTCCCAGTGCTCCAAGCTCCTCCCCTGGGCAGGCAGCCTAGCTGAGGTCTGCACTAAGCCTAACCTTTGGTATCAAGTCTATTAAAAGACAAGATTATTTTTTTCACCTGCATCAGAAGAGGCATTAACAATCTGAAGTGACTTCACCACTTTGGTCTGTGGTGCAATACATGTGTTACTAATTATTTACAAAAATACTTAGTGGCTATGTCTAAATGCATTTAAATGTAATTGGTTTACTGGGTGTGGGAAGAGTAAACTTATTTTTTTTTTTATTGACCATGAATAGGCAATAAAGACGATTACCCATCTAGTTCATGTGCCTGAAATGGGAAGGTGAAAAATTTAGGTCCATTTGCAGAGGTTGGTAGATTACTCCCAGACTTTAAACTGAGCACAACTTTGCAGGACTATGAAATTATACTGAGCCAGGTGAGTTCTCTTTCCTGTGGACCATAACTCAGTGCCAGTAATGTTAAAAGGCTGTTGTCACACCTTGCTGTGACCGATGGCTGTCACTTGTCACATACATGTGAAATGAAAGGTCTAAAATTGAGTCAAGCCCTTTGAGCTAGAAGCTATGGGTCTGCTATTAGATCGGAAGAAAAATAGCTTGGGACTTTAAGTATCTTTGGGTCCCCTATTGCTTTCGAATTGATCAATTTCTCTTTTCTATATCAGAAGTTCAGACTTTATTTTCTGTCTTATTTGACTTTCAGCCCTGCAAACTCCCCATTCACCTATTAGCAACAGCCAAATAATGGCTTGGGTATGTATTTGTCACTATCCCTTCTAAAGAGTGCTTCAGCGATGACAGTTGTGTTTCCAAATGATGCACCTCTGATTTCACAAAGCAATACAAAGGATGGCTCTGTAACTGCTGCTAACCAGGTTAAAACCACCTCAAACTCTATCTAATGCATCCTGGATAAATCTATCTCTAGAGCCAACTTCTAGTGTTTTAGAAATTCTCTATCACAGCTTTTTTTAAAAAGCAAGCTTCAGGCACACAAATATTTTTTCTTTCAACAAATATATGCTTTCCTTGCTGAAGTTTTTGAAGTTTGCTGTGGGTTCAAGAGCTTGTCATCCTTCTAAAATATGTCACTTTTTTAAATGGTTAAACTAAACAAGCAGGAGTCTGTCATGTTTAATATGCTCTTTAATAAATTGTACTTCTGATAAGTGATCCCATGTTTGAGCTCTTGCTGTCTCAGGCTTCTCAAAGTGCATCATAACATCTTCCACTTAAGACTATTTTTTCAAACCTTCAAGATGCCTTCTCCACTTTTGTTATCTTATTTTTCTGTTACACAGAGAGTGTATTTAGAAGACTTTGAGTTTCATAGACTTCCTCACAGGTTTTGCTGCTAGGAAGAATAGCATGCTACCACCTTTTCTGTAGCTACCTGGAGAGTGGTCCCAGGTGTACAAAACAAAAGCATGTTGACAACACAGTATTTTTCTGGCAAAGGTTTGTGACTTGTGTGTTATGCTAATAGTGGCCAGGGCAAGTAATCCTGAATACTGGCATATCAGACCTTTACATCACTTCTCAATTTGCCTCCTGAATTTCACGGAGGGTGAGGGGGAGCAGGGACAGCAATATTAATATGTGACTTTTGCATACTCTGTTTTTATTGTTTAATAATGGACACGAATTGCAGGTCAGTGACCATAGCTGTCTGTAGCTGCAGAATTCTCCTTTCCTCCCTGAAGGTTTTCTTGTCTTCAGCTAGGTGTGTGGCTGCTTTTCCTGAGCAAAACTTAATTTTAATAAACCCACAGCAGTAAATACTTTGAAGCATCACTTCTAATTATTTTAGAAAAGCAAGTATAGGTCAGATCTAGCAAGGAAGCCTGTTAGTCAACCAAAGTAATAAAGTGAAAATTGACCCATAAACATGACTGACAGTTCTTCTTTGGATTAGAAAGGAGAGCAGAATAGCTTGAGAGGAGTTATGGAGAAATATGTTTGATTTATGGGCAGTAAGCTTGCTGTGGACTGTATATGAAGACGGTTCTTAAATAAGAGCTACCACTTCTTGTTTGAAGTGAATCTTTAACGCCAGTGTAAACTTTGCAGAGAAAAATAAGTAAATGCTATTCATCCCAGTAAGAAAGAGCTGGGAGTAGAAATGTAAAATCAACCAAAGAAACCGGGATCAAAGGCTGCACTCTTGCCCTATATTGTTCTCACATAAAGATTTATTTTTGTCTTCGAAGTCAAAGAGATGCAGAGAGAATGGATTGCAAATCTACATAAACAGGATTATTTTGTAAAGTTAGCAAAGCCAAAAACCTGAAATCGTTACAAAAAATGGAACTAAATTTTGATGTGAATTTCCAGGGTCCAACACCTATGAAGTCAGAGGATTCACTCTTAAGACATGAACTCCACTATTAGGCTATTGAGGTATTGTGTCAAACACTTGTTACAACAACTTGGGGATCTTTTGCCCGTGTGTCCTGGGAGTTTGCCAGTTGCCAGCTCATCAAAACCGGAATGTCTCTTGCTTTCACTCAAAACCTTCTTTGCGTTTCTCAGCTCTGGGAAGAGTCACTGAGGAAATGGATGTGCCAGTTTGCACTCCTCTTCCTGTGTGATTTGGAGCAGTCTACTCTGAATATATTCTCCCTTCATATATGATTATTTCTAGAAAATTCAAAAGATCTCATTTTCATTGGGACAAGATCACATTTGGAAATACTTAAATTGTTCATGAAACAAAAATGTTGTATGGGTAGTCCTGGAACAGAAAAATACTAACAAGGTGCTTGTAAAGGAAAGCATCAACTCCAGCTGTATACAAAGTTGGTCCCTTCAAAATTCTGGGAAGCAAAATTAATTTGATGTCAAAATATTAGGCCTACATGAGTGAGGAGATTTCATGAGGTGAATGTTTAGTATTCGATATTGAGCTGAGGTTCACACATTCAGTCCCATTCTCAGGGTTTAAGTCCAAGAGATGTCCAGAGCAGCTAAAGTCAAGGAAGCAAAGTGAGGAGTATTTATTACCTGTACTTTAGTTACAGGCATGATGTTCTTACAAATTTGTGTTTTGGAGAGCAGAAAAGAAAAACAAAACCCCCTGTTTTTATCTACTTTTGTATGATGTCTTATCAAAAATCCTTAAGGAGTGTTCACTTTCTGTGTATGATGATGTATTTAGGCTTGCAGCAAGTGCCACAACTAGCTGCCTGCTAGCCTGGTACTTGACTCAATACAGCTTCTTACCTAGGAAGGTAGGATCTGTTCAGTTACTTAAATATGCATGTTCTAAGGCACCCAAAAGAACAGCAGTTAAAAAAAAAAAAAGAAAATCCAAATCCTAGAACAACAGAAGACCAAGAACTTCTAGATCTTTCAAACCTATGGCCAGTTTTGTGACAGTTCTGATTCTGCAGCTACAAAGCCTGCCAGATTTATTGTGATATAAAATGTCTTAACTCACTACACTTTAACTGGAGAGAAGAGTAATCCTCTCTGAATGAGAGGCTGTGGATAGTTATACTGTTCTTAGGAGTGTCTGGAAAGGATGCTTACAGAGGAGGGGGTCACAAAGGCTTGATTCAGTTAGGCTAGCTCTAACCCTTTAAGATTAACTTCCTAATCTAATGTGATTGTATATCTTGAGACAAAATTCTAGCTTTGCATTTGAAGGACACTTTTTTCCTAGCAATATTTTCCTTTCCCCTGGGTCTAATGTGATCTTTCAGCTGGATAAAGTAGATGATTTTTTTTATAGATTTGTCTCTGTACCTCATCTTCCATTCCATGTAACATAGATATTCTTCCTGACTAATAGCATAAAATAGAAGTAAGGAGTGATTGGTAACTGTATTCTCTTTAGATGACAAAAATATGGTAGAATATTCTGACCAGTTAAAATACAAGGATGAGGATAATGAATTTCCAGAAATTCTGCCACTTAACTGAGAGCATAGAAATAAGCAACCTAGCATCTATTCCAGGAGTTTAACCAGGATGCATCCTAAGGAGTGTAAGGCAACTGAAGCTTAATGGCAAGGGCTGCTGATTTGTAGGGGTATTAATTCTATTTAACTAGAATTTTCTTTTCAGCTGATTTAGCGGTGCTCAGGTCTTTATCAGTCTCACTGCTAAAGCAGTGTTCACTTTTATCCTTCCTGTAGCTCATAAATGCAGTAATTTAATTCTCAATTCTCTGGTTGATAGCTGGCTTATTCTCCACCATTATGCAGTTAATCAATCTGTGTATAAAATGCAGATTAATCAAGACTTTGTATAGCCTTCTGTAACTTATTTCCTTTCTATAATTGCTTTAGTAGGTAGTTTTATCCCCTCCACTGTCTTTTGAGGGGAAGGGCAGTGTGGGGACATTTGAACCATGTACGGAGATTTTAACAGCCTTGTCCAGTCATGGTATTCCTAAGGATATGGTGCATCTCCTTGCTGCTGGTTTAGAAGACTAAAAAAGGACAACAGCATAAAGATGATTTCCTTAGTGTTTTGTCTAAGCTCTGAAGCAGATGCAAAAATATTGTGATCTCTTTAAAACTCTAAGTGGAATTATCAATTTCGGTGAAATTGGGACTTTCTCAAATGTTTTTCAGTAGAAGTACAAATCACCCTCAAAAGTAAGCAGTGTTTGATAAATGTGAATTCTTTCTATTTTATCAGATGTAATAATAGGTTATAGTTACTGCCTTACAATCAGCATGCCAATACTAAATATCTCAGGCTCACTTTCCATGAGCTTCTTTGTGTAGCATGTGAAAACGAGTTGTGGTATAAGTCCAGCAAACTATTTGGGAAGAAGTGTCCTAGGCTAAATCTTCACACATTATTTAGTCAAGATGACTGACCACACTAAGTCTTCCAATTGTTTTGTACTACTATGCTATATAGTTATGAATATGTACAATTCTTACGCTGTAAAGATGGTTTCCCAAGATGAGATCACTGAGCTCAAACACATCGCCAGTTTGAGCCTTGTGCTTTTGGTACAAAGGTCTACTCATACAACTTAGCTTGTAAGGTATTTTTTTGATAGTGCCTGTCACTGAAAGTTGATGTTAAAATTCTCTGTTGATTTATTGGAATAAACCAGCAAGAACCAGCTTTAAATTTTATGTTGGAATGTTTTTCATCCAGGGACCTACTGAGTTGTTACAGTCTGTTCTGTAGGTCTGACTTCTGTAAAGCCATGGTGGAGTCCTGACAGGTTTTTCTAGACATCCGCATGCTACGGAGCTACATTCCTGACTTAGCAGAGACCCTTACCACTGCTACCAGCGAGTGCTGGCTCTGAGGCTTGCGATAGCTCCTTGACTGCTTGGACTTGCAGGGCCCTGGCTGTCAAATTGGCTTGCCTCAAAGCCCTTACGAAGAAGCTTTTGGGGTGTCCATTTTAATTCTAAACGGAGAAGGAATCAGACATTGGTGTATGGAAGTCTCATGGGTTGCTGCCTCCCAGCTCTGATCAAAATGGAGACACAAAGTTAATAAATACAAGTGAACATGGTGGTTGTAGCGATATAGGCAGAAAAGAGCAATTATCTTTGCTGTTGAAGGGCGACCATGTTAAAGAATAACTGAAAGCTGTTTCTGATAGAAGCAGCTACAGAGGAGTAGATCCTGGACCTGTTAGTCCAGGTGTTGAGGATGGAAGTTCAATGATAGAAAAGAAGGTGGAGGGATGGCTTGAATCCTTTAAAAAAAACCACAAGCACAGGCTTGCATTATCAGCAAACAGTCTGCAAAACTTGGTTTAAAGAAATTAAGCTGCTTGAGTTTCAAAAACAAGGTGTCAAAACTCATGTCTGATTCTATGACTTTAAAACATTGAAAGTTTTTTCTAGCTCAATTTAATGTTAAGAAAAGAAAGAACCCTTCTGGCTGTGGCCATGTATGCCAACCATCAGCCAGGAGTAAAGTTTTACAGCTGACTTATAAACCCCTGAGATGGGTTTTCTAATGGAAATACTGACAGCCTCTTAACTTGAGCAACACTAGCAGGCGCCGTTATAATAAATGAGACTGAGAGAGACATGATACAGGCCCACAAGGTAATTAATGGCTAGAGTAAAATAAAATATAGACACAACATCCCACAGAGAGCATGACTCAATGGAGCAAACTTGTAATAAAGCACAAAGAATGTCTGTTTAGTAAAGAGCTGTGTGAAACTGCTTGTAAAATAAATCATGAGCTAGTGCTAGAGCTAGCTGAGCTCTCTATGTTTCTTTTAAATTAGAGGATTTAAAAAAACCTCCCCTCAACTATAAAGCCATTTTTGGCAATGCAGGCTCACAGTGTATAATGAAATGAGAAGCAATGAAAGGCAAAGTGCACCTATGCAAACAAGCTCTTAACACGCTTCTCAAGAGGAATGTAGCAGAGAGGTTGAGACTGCACCTACTATGTAATCTTAATTTGTAATCAAGTTACTTTTTGACTAGCTGTTGTTCTGATTCTAACCCAATTGTCTTCTCATTTGGAACGCCTGACTTCAGCCTTGTGATGTGTTATGTCAAAGCAAGCATCAAAATTGTTTTTATTCTTCAATTTCCTCACTTGTTTAAGATGCTAAGCTTTCATTAAAAAAACAACAAACCACCCACAAACAGAAACCACCAAAAAAAACCCCCGAATCCCAACTGTGTCTTATTTTTTGCAGTGCTTTCACTGATTTAGGAGGCTGTAGCTACAATACTGGTAGATAAGCTGTTCTTTCTGGTTTACGCACAGCTATGCCTGCTCATGGTTTATTATTGTTAACTTATCCTATGTTCATGCTGCTAAGGCAGAAAAGTTGCTTCAAGTTCATAAGCCAAATGAGTTAGACACTGCAACAAACGTATTCCTGACACCTCTTCTGCAAATCTTGGAAGGGAACAGACTTATGGCTGATGTTAAACTAAGGTGCAAGCATGTGCCATGTCACTGCTACTTTAATCTTTACCAAACAGTTGGTGTTGGCAAGACTCAATCCTATGTTCCTTGAGTTAGGAGTAAAAACGGTTAAGGTTCTGTGACTTGGATCACTTGTCTAGTTTATCGCTTGCTAATTAGCATGTAAGAATATCAAAGCCCACTATTTAAAACTGATGACTTTGAAGGTGAATATGGCAGCACGACAACATCAAAGTTGGCTTCTTTAGATGCGAATGGTGTAAAGCACATCAACAAAAATGTCTTATCCAAATACATTTTTGGAATTTTCTGTTTCTGCTTTGTTTTATTTTCTGCATCCTAAGGGGGGAAAATTGGAAATTACTTTCTAGGTTCTCATGCTGCATATCTTCTGGACTGGTGCTTTTCAGTGTTTGTGTTGTCTCAATTGTGGAGCAGCGATGCATTTAGTTTGAAGCCCTGTATAACAGGGAAATACTACACACATTTTTCATGACATACTGTTGGAGCCTAAAATACTTCCCTTACATCATCTATGCTTTAAAAATTACTGAAGAAGGTTATTTCTTTTCTAACTTTAAGCAGTCTACCAGTTAATTTTGCCATAGTTTCAATTCCTTGTCATTCTCTGGAGGCAAGGTGCCTTGAACTCATAACTGTATTATTTTCATGTTATGGTAGAATACTTTTATTATTCTGCATGTGAAACATTGTCAATCACAATAAGTAGCTTTATATAAGTGGGACCAGCTTAAAAAAACCCAAACCTTTAGAAATCTAGAAAGCTCTTGTGCTATTTGAAGGTAAACTTCCAAGTAGTAATCCAGGAAGACCTCACCTACCCTTATGAGAAAACTGGGGGCTCCAATAAATGAACTCTTGGAAATTGCACCAGGTGATTTTGAAGATATTCTTGCTGCCTTTCACTTTGCTTTGACTCTGAGATGTGGGTGGTTGGTATAAATGTTTTCTCAGCTGCTACAGTCACATGAGGCTTATGCTGGGGGGTATATTAAGTCTGTAAATCTCAGCTGAAATGCAGGATGGGCCCCGATTCTTCCTTTTTCTGCATATGGGATCTTGGACACCAGCTCCATTTCAGAGCTAGATTATGGACTATGAAAGATTTTGCAGTGCTGACTAAGACAATACTGAAATCCTTTAAATGTGGACCATCCTTCTTCCCAAAACCCAATTTCTCTTGTACTTGAGCAAAATAATTTGCAAATCATTATTTTAAATTTTTTTTAAAATTACATATTGGCATTAGATCTTTTATGCCTCCCACTTGTACTGTGTGAGTGTGAACTGCTTATCTGCTATTTGGAGTTTCTATCTTAGATTTATAACACTAACTGGCTGAATCTTATTGCTTGATTTATAGAGAGGCTGCAGATGAGTGCCCATATATTGCTGATTTAAACTAGATCTGTTATCTGAATCTTTACTGTGCATACAAAGAGCCAGGAACTACATTTGGTGTACTTGACACTTCTCTGAATATCAGAAAGAGAACTGAGATGTACAGGACAGTGGTGTTTATCACTAGTTATGGATTTTTACATCTAATGCCACTTGTATCTTAGATCTATGTGGTGATTGGGAAACTTTGTTAATAGCAGATCAGGTGCCATAGTCATTACTTTGGAAATTGTATGGAATTTGCAGTGTTTGTATTTCATAATGACACAGTAGAATCAGAAGTTTAACAATGCTGTTTTTTCTAATATTGCAAAAACAGTGGTTTTATCATAGCATTTGAACTTGGCATGATTTGTTCAACCCTATGAAAACTGGAACCTAATTTCTGATAAATTTTGCTCACAGAAAATACTTAGAAATGAAGAATGTATAAATAGGAAAGGCTAATAGCCATGGCTATTGATTTGAAAAAAAAAAAACAAAAAACCAAAACCCAGACAATAGTACTGTGGAAAAAGTGTTCCTACCCATTTTGTCACCCCCATTGCAGTATCTGCATCTTTCAGTGAATTCCTCTGAAGGTTATCATGGTTTGACTGCAGAGTCTGCAGTGTGAGAGGTCTACTAAAATCACTTTTGTTTCCTCAAAAAGCATTTAAATTCAGGCTCAAAAAGGCCCACTGGTCAAAAAGGCTTTTTGAAGCTCAGAGTCAAAGAATCACCTATTCCACCCCAGTGGGGGGGGAAAAAGGCAGTTTTATCCTTTATTTTTAAAGGACAATCCAATTCTCTTATAGCTGCCTTGCATAAGGGAACCGATGCCTGTCTTCCTTTGCTAGGATAAAGCCAGAATGGAGAGAATTGCATAGGTCATGTCCATCATCTGCATGTGTTTGTGCTCTGAGTGAATGCCTGTAGAAAGGGGCAATTCTGTGGTGTTGGTGAGAAAATTTACTGTGGTGTGTCTCTTTCATCCTTTCTTATTCTGTGAGAAGATGTATCTTTAATTTTTTTTACCTTGTGGAGACCATTGGTCTAAAATTGCTGTGGTGAGGCAGGTCTGTAGCCAGTCAGTTAGCTGTCGCTCTGCTCACATGTGCTGCTCCCATTGCTTGTGGGATTCCATCTCAAATTAGAACTTGGCTATTTCAAAAATGTCCTGAAGAATGAATATTACTGTTTGAAAGTGCAAATTTGATTTGTAATTGAGACCTTTGAAGATATGCTGTATCTGCACATAGCATTAATTCAGATGTATTTGTTAAGTGTTCTACCAGGGTAGCTTTATTTTTTAATTATTTTCCTAATGACCTATTTCTTCATCTCCTTTCCTGTTTTTAGTCAAAATTGCTTCCAGAGATAGGATGTACTTGGTGTGGAGGGTTTTTTGTAAAGGTGGAGTACAGACCTGTCTCTGCTTCCAGGCAGAGTAGGAATGTCTACTTCAACCCATGGTTGAAACTTTGCTTTACTGGGATGGCACGTGGAGCACTTAGCCTGGGTCTGAGTTTAGTCTTGTGCCTGGTTTTATCTGGCAGCATGTCCTGAGCTTGAGCTGCAGTACTCTGAGCCAAAGGGGTCAAAACTCTTTATAGCTTTAGGGTCGAGGGACAGGCAGCATACAGCAAACGTGTTTCCTTATTGAAATTTATATTAAAACTGCTGAAAGATTTGTGGCTGATACACTGGCAGCCAGACTTGAGACACAGGTTAGAGTGGCCCCTCTGAAGTTAAAGGCAGAACCCAAACCTGCCTCGAGGGGTATCTGAAGTTCATGATGTAATTCTCACTCTCTGGTTGTGTGGGAAGAGAGGAAATATCCCGGAAACTGGAGTCTCACTGACCTGGCTGCTGGTGGTGTGTGTTAAGGGAGGCTGCCTTTGCTTCTTTGTGTGTAAACCTTTGGAGGAGAATTTAGAGATCAAATATTTGGCTCTCATCAACCACTGGGTAACTACATCAGGTGGGCAGGCTGATGTGTGACCTGAAATTAGATCTGTGCCTTTTTCTTTATAGTGTTATTTAAAACAACAATAAACTCACTGACATCCACTTAAGACTTTTTTCCCTGATGTTTGTCTCTAGATTTGCAATAAACTTATGATACATGACTCATAGCAATGAATACAAGTAGTAAACTGAGAGGAAGAAATGATAGGTTAATCCTGGTTACCAACATCTTAAAATGAAAACAAATTCACTCTGGAGAATACCTAATCCATTTTTCTAGTAAATATAGTCAATTTGGTAATAAACATGATGGATTGTGGATCAGTTTTAACAGAGAAGCTCCAAGAATAATTCCAATGCTGATTTAAAAAAAAAAAGAAATTAAAAGCCTATCTGGAGCATTCTAGACCTGGGATTGGAGTATTGAATATCATGTGGAATAAACCATGAAAATTGCCTTTCCATTTTGATATCATTCCGGCAGAGTTCAGTATTCAATACTTAAAGCAATTTTGATCTACTGATATATAAAACTAAACACTACTTTGCTCATATGTGACTGTTTCTTTCACAGAAAAAAATTGTACTAGCACAAAAATGAGAGTAATTCCTAAGGAACAATTTCCTTTATGGTTCCTCAATGAATGGAAAAGTCTTAAAAAAAAAAAAGTGTTCAAAGCAGAGGGAAAATATGAATGTCACCAAAACTGTTGTGATCCACAGATGTGTTGTGAAGACTATCAGCAATACTATATAACCCCTGTAGGTAATGCTAATAATGAGATACTGAAGTACTAAAATAATGGGAAATATTTCAATTTTTTTCTTACAACAGGTTACTCTGTATGAAATGGTATAGCTGCAGACCCTCTGCCCATGGGAATGTATTTCAAAACTATTTTTAAAGGTATTTTCCATTTCCTTTGAATATATGCTGGACTCTTATATAAGCTACCTTTTATTTCTCTCCTCTGTAGACTCTCCTGAGATTTAAGTGTTGTGTTCCCATGTAATCGTTTCTCCCTTTAATGATCTTCCCTTTGTGCATGTGATAAGCATGTGATTTGCTCATGGTTAACAATGCCCTGCTTTCACTGGAGAGTCTTTGTATTAATGCTACTGCATCATATATTTGATGCAATATATGTTATTTCATTCTTGAGCACTCTAGGTATTTTCCTTTTATACAACATGGTCACTTTACTCCTGCTGTTACCTCAGTTTGACTTCAGTTCATGATTGTTTCTTATAGCTGTTCTGATGCCTGTTCATTTTCACATTTAATTATCAAGAGCAGAGTAGTTATCTATAGTGCTTAAATTCATACTTGTTACCATTGTCATCAAAGGGGACTCTTTATTATAGTTACAAAATAATTGGTCCCATACAATATTCAGCACTTTGAAAGAGTGCAGACTAAGAGCTGATAGGTCTCTAATTCTTCAGAATTTCCTTGCCATCTCTGTTTAAAGAAAACAATCAACAAACCTGCATACAAAGAAGAGCCAGTACAGATTTGTCTTGTGTGTGGTGTTGGAGGCTTTAAAGCTGTTTGTACGCTATTTTTTCATTTGCTTTCACTAGATCTTTAACTTCTATTTCTCTCACTAGTTGTGTTCACCTCAATTTATACAGTGCCTATTAAAATTTTTCATGGCTCTTCTCATTGATTCTTTTTTCTGCTCTTAGTGATAGAGATCTGTAGCCTGTGACTACATTATTTTAAAACTAATGGATGGATCAGAGAGCTCATATCAGCCTGGCCAAATTTGATCCATGGGGCAAATCAGTCTAGGCCACTCTTTTCTTATAGCCTTATGCTGTGATTAAAGATAAAGAGAAGTGGCAACTACCTGTATGGGATGAGAAGCTGCATGTTTCTGAGTCTGTAAAGTGGCTTGTAAAGGTTTTTTGAAAAGTAGTATGGATTTTGCTGTTATAAAAGTATACAGTTCTCTGACAGAAAGGATGGTTTTAATGCATTTTACCATCTTCTCAAATAGAACAGGCCAATCTTTAACTCCTTCATCTTGATATCTTTCACTCTTATCTCTTATAACTTTCAATTTCTGTGCTCCTGTTAGTATCTTCATTTCAATGTAGTCACCCAAAATTTATTCTAGTAAAAGTTTTCTTCAGTTAATTTACTTCTAGCCTCGGTGGTATTCAAAGTCCACTGCAAAAACAGGTTGTTCTTGAACTGACAGCACCTGGGAGATGACTCTGAAGAGATGAGTTTGATGTTCCCATTACTGTCAGTCTGTGCTGAGCTGTGGGGAATGCCAGTGTTGATGCGAGGCCTTATGATGTTGCTGACACTATCTGATTTCCGGGGTCAGTCAGGGTAAAACAGCTAGGACATTGGATTAAATCAAAAGAAAACCTGCAGATGGGACACTGAAGAGAAGCTATTTTGATAGATGAGGGATGAAGAGCAGTGCTCGACAAGTTCTGCTGGAGCATGATTAGTTTGAGTGCTTATAGTCATAACTGGGGTTGGGGGGAGCTGGAAGTCTCTTGGCCTTGGCTTTAACTGAGAAAATCGTAGCTTTTGCAAATCACAACCTCTCTTGGGGATCCTACTATGCAGGGTCTTACAACATCCTAGGGGAGCCATTTCTTTAACAGATCCAGAAGGGAAGTTGGGAGACAACAAGAAAAAGGCTGAGATAAGATTAGTATTCAGGAGGTGGTTTTTTCCCCATAAAACTTTCTTCTGCTTTAAGAGTACCGAACCCCAATGCATTTAGCAAGCTGTGTTTTCTGATTTACCTATCACTTTGGAAACTGAATTCCCTGAGGAAGTAAATGATAGGGAGATGACTGGTCCATGGTTTGGATACTGGTTTGCTGTGTGTCCTTTTTCAAGACAGATCTAAAGTTTGGAAGTAATCAGACCCAGACTATAAAGAAGATGGGATGCTATGGCTAATATAAATCAAAAGGGAACAGTGATCATTTAGAGACCCAGGCAGAAACATGTTAACTTAAGTCCTATGAAAGCAGAACTGACACTCTTAAACTTTAATCAGACTTTCCAAGTGTAACACTTGCACCCCAATGCAAAAGAAAATTCAGAGAAATTGCCTGTTGCCCTCCCCAACTCATTCTTTTTCAACTTACATTACTGGAGAATGAACAGTCATGCATTATGCAGCACAATTATTCTATGGGAAATGTTCAGAGACATCTGAATTAATGGCATAAATATGTCAGCTTCCAACGGCTAAACTCAGAGGATTTTGAAGCAGAGATATGATAGCAACAGCTGGTTTCTTTAAGAATTCTAAATAAATTCATTTTTAAAAATTAAAGATGCCTACATGCTGCATCTTTTGACTGAGTTGCAAAGAAAGAATCCCCATTGCTTACACTCTTAGCCTAACATATTGCTTTTCATGCCTTCCCCAGAGTATTGAAAGAATGCTGCAGATGCTTTTGTTTGTGTTCTGTGTCCTGTCAACTCGATGAGAAAAAAGTCACTGTGCAAAGTGGTAACCACTTTTCAGAATGAAGGCTATTAAATATGTTCCTTCTCCATCATGGCAAGGCGTTTTCATCTGAGTTTTGAACTGCTATAAATAATGTAAGTTTTTCACTTTCTAGAAAGTTTGAGGAAGAAATGTGTACAACCAGATATATAAAATTTAGATTAAATTCAAAATTTGAATTGAGTTCAGATGTTTGTCCCTTGAAACTGTAAGCAATGTTCATGAGTTAATACTGTAAAATGGTGAACTGATACCTAAGAATTTATTTACACCAATGAAAGACTGAAATTAATACTGATCATTGAAGAAAAGCTAGGCCCATCCAACTGTGATTTCAACCTAAAGAGAACTGTAAAGGCAGTTTCACATTTGATATAGGTCAAAATCCATACCTGAAATGTAATAGTATTTCACTTTCTGCTTCTGGCTTTCATGTTTCTAATCTAAATTTATTAGTTGTTAACTTTTTTCTTCATTTTAATTTTAAAGGGTATGTTCCATTTTACTGTGTTTTTAAAAAATGAAGACTTGACTAGTAAATGGCACTATTATCACTAGACTTGTAACTGCTTGTCTATACCAGTGAAAGGTAGATCTAAATGATAAAGTGATTATCTTAATCATGTTAAAGCATACAATTAGATAGCTTTGGGAGGTAAATTGAACTAAAGCATTTAGTAAGTAGACAGAAGATATTAATATACTAACATAGAAGCATGCTCTGAGCTCCTTAATATTTTATCAGGAATTATAATTGCATGAGCCGGAAGGCATTGGTCAGGAGATCACAAACCAATTCAGAAAACCAGGCAAGGACAAGGATGTGATTTGAACCAGATAATCTTCTGAGGAACCTCTCTGATCTCAGCTGGAGAGAAGTGCCCTTCACTAAGTACGAAAGTTCAGACTTGTAGACTAAAATCACACTAACAGGGAAACAGCCCGGTAGCTGGCCCTCACTTAAATGGAGGGAAGAGCCTTCCCTTGCTCTAGAGGGTAGGAGAACTTTCACAAATATCTTTGGTATCTGGCCAGTAGCTACAGCTTAGAAAGCAGATGACCCTTCTCAGATGGAATGAAGAATGAGAAATATTTAGTTTTGCAAATACATTTATATATTTTATACAAACAAAAAGCCAATGTCTACACTTGTATGTTAATGACATTGGTTGTGGTATATTAATGACATTGGCTGTGTGTGATTGACAGGTGCCTTAAATTGCATGGATCTTAGGCAGTAGACAGATTTTAAATGCAGTAGTAATTCCTAGACATGTGTGGAGCTGACCATACAACTCATTAAGCTACCTTAACTTAGTGTCTTGTTTGCAATTAATACCAACTTTGTTACTGACTACCTTTTTGAGCCCATCTTGGGTTTCTGCCTTGACCTGATTACTTGGAAGATCTATATGGTTTAAAATTTTTTGTCCATAGCAGGCTCTAGTCAAACAGACTGGGAGAACCAGGTTGTGCTCTTAGAGTGAAGAAGCAAGCTTTCGCATTCAGAAAAAGTCACAATAGCAAAGAATACAGGAAACTTTCTACTTAAGGTCTATTTCCATACCCTAGAACTCGGAATATTCTTTTTTCTTCCTGCTCCCAAATTTGCAGGCCAGTGTCACAAATTTTGGAATATGAACTAAACTTTTTTAATATGTAGGAGCAGCAGAAGTACCAGAAATGCATGTTCCTTTTCCTTAGAAAGGCAAATTTCCAAGTAAATTCCATGCCTGCATTCCCCAGAGTGTGAAGAGTCGTTTGTGCTTCCATGAGTACAATTTCCTTTAAGCCACCTCAGGGCAATACACTAAATAGCTCTCCAGTACAGAGTTGTGGCTCCATACCAAAATTTAGCTTAAAGCATATTGGAAAGGGGTTGTTAGGGGTGCAGGGGAAAGGTGACAATTAAAGATCTGATTCCAATCATGTCAAATAATTATGCTGTGATGTTAGAAACACCTTGCAAGACAGTATGGGCAATCGGTCCTTCAGCTGTGTGGAAAAGAAAACGATTGCACAGTGTGGAGCAGAGTCAGGATACGATCTCTCCCATGTGGTTAATCAATCTGCCACCTCATTGCTCACTCATAAATTCACACATTCAATGCAAAAACAATGGCAATAGTAATAAAGCACCATTACTGATACAGCTACTCTGGACCCTGATTGAGTTCACTGTTACAGGTAAAAATCCATAGTGAGGGCAAGAATCAGTTCATATGGAATTAGCATAAGGGATTTCAGTTGTGCATTTTTCAAAATTATCTCTTTGAACACTGAAAACGATTACTGTCTGCTAGCTTCAAACCAGCAACTCATTACAAATGGATTAAAAATGTGTACTGATGATGTTGCTGTGCTTGCCAGTGAGAGCCTGAAACTTTTGGAAGAAAAATCATAAAACTATCTCATGAATAACTTTACTGTACCTCAACATAGGGCAGAAAACCATGTAAATAAATAGATCAAGTGTGTGCTGCACTGAGTTACTTAGTTTATGCAGTTATTTCTTATTACTTAATATGTGGACTGATGATATAAACCAGTATAAAATTCAGAAAGTGAACTTGACCTCTGCTCCAAAGCTTTCTTTAGTAGAGAAATGACACCTTTACTCAACATAGATTTTTAAAGTGACCTAAAACTCTGGAGGCCTTTGTACAGAGGACCTCCAGGGTGAGTACACAAGTCTGAAACAATAATGAGCTCTCTACAAGGTTGGCTGCAGGAACTTATCTGTCATTCTGACATGCTAGAAGAAATCTACTGGAAATGTTGGTGGCAAGAACATGAAATGGACTTGTTGAGATTTAAGATATCCAAAAGCAGATAAATGTGAAGACATTCCATTAATCAACCTGACAACAGGAAAATCCAGACAGAGGGAAAGCATACAGCTGTCTAGCTAGACCATGGCTCATACTATTTTTTCCATATACATTCTAGTGCTAGAGTGTTTCTTGAGCCAGTCTCACAAAACTTATGGGTAAGACTGACTGTTACATTATAGGAGCTTATTTTTATAATCTGATTTATTCTCTTAGTGTACCTGACCCTCTGAGCCTTGCTTGTTTTCTTTCATGCAGCACTGGAATTGGCAGGACACAGTACCCAAGGAACAGTAAAAAGCAAGAGGGCTTGTGCACGTGGCAGGTGATTCCTAACTACCTAAGAGTGTTGCCAACAGAATTTTATTCTTGTCATTGTACTCAGTAAGGCAAAACCTTCCTCTGTGTGCTCATTACTCTGAGGTAGAGGTCACACGACCATTTGTTAGTATGAACACAATATATTTGGACAGGTAGGTGAAATACCATAGGCTGAGACATCAATGAAATCTGCACAGTGACTTTATCACCAGTCTATGTAATGTATACTATTTTAGATCACCTCCTTGCTACAGTATGGCTTTTGTCTTCCTGGTATTTGGCAAAAAAAAATCTAAGCAAACTGTGGGTGTCTTAGAAAACTTACGTGTTTTCAGTCTTTTCTCTACATTGAATAAAGCAGCAAACTCTTGAAGCCATGAGAAGAGTTACAACAAATGACTTACATTAGTCTGTTATCCTGTCAGCAGCATTTATCTAGTAGTTTCTGACTGTTTAAAACTGAATCCCACATTTAAACAATGTCTAATATAATAAACATTTGTCACACAGAAGGATAGCAACAGCCTTTAAGCCAGGAATTTGCTAGACACTGCTGGAACTGCCTTTCTGTTCCTAAAGACTTGATTATATGTGGGAATTGAAGGTACTCATGTCAGCTTGTATGATGCTTCTGCCTGGTCTCCTGAAGTGTGAATTAATGTGATAAATACTAATGCATGATAACAAATGTGCTATATCAGCTAACAGGGAAATGCTATCTCATCTTCATTCCATCTGGAAGCCATAATCTTTGGGAGTGATATTACCAACATCAATTTATGCATCTGTGCCTTCATGTTCTGTAACTTTCCTTGTAGGAATCACATCTTAGTACCATGACCTATGTCTGGAATGCCACCCATGAACATGTTGAAAACAACAGGCAACCTTAAATGCAGTGGCTTAATGGAAGGAGTCTAGTGACAGTCTGCTGTTACTGTACTCTGTGTCTGTTGGGAGTCTCTCTTCAAGCCTCTATCAGAATGATTCTTTTGTGAATTTGCATAAAGAATGGTCGTCTTGATGTATGTTATGAGGAGGCACAAGATCAAGAAGGAAATGATTGCAGAACAACCCCAGGTCTTCAGCATTTTGATTATGAAATACCATTAAAACCATTCTGGCATTTCACTACTCTTCCTTTCTGAATCCAGGAGCAAAGCCAATATCCGAGACCTAGAAAACTTGTCAGGTGCATCAAAAGGCTGCAGCACACTGCTTCATTCTTTCCCTGCTCCATGCCCCAGGGCCTGAAGAAGTCTACTTGTGCTTGTTGGGACTTCCAGCTTCCTAATGACAAAGGCCATAAGCTCGATCTTTCAACTTTTAAACTTTGTGTGCAGGTCTCTACTTCATGGCTCTGTTTCTGAATAGCTGTGGTGACTAAGGCCGGGAGTAGAATCTAGAATGGCCCTAAAAGGGTAGAGCATGCAGTTCATACATGACAACTGAACATTTTTTAATAACTGTAAAATCAGATAACTTGAAAAGTAAACTGCTGGGTTCCCTCCTCATAAAAAGGTCTTAAGTTGTAAGGATAAAAATGGCTTCTAGCAAGTAACTGGAAAAAGGAAGGGGTTATAGTTCACTCCCTCATCTTTCCATCTGCATGTCTCTCAGCGTGTCCCTTCTGTCTCCTATATTCTCCCCCTTACCACCAAGGGTCCAAAGTTCAATGTTTATTCCTATCACAGCTGGTCTGCTCTGGTGTCAATTTTTCATGGTTATAGGAATCCAAATTTCTAACTTAAATTCCTTGGCATCATAACAAGCTCTCTGGCACAAGATGCTTTCTTCTGCTATTGGCATGAATTGCTGCAATCAGATAAGGAAGAAGGAGTAAAGTCAAGGGGACAGGAAAAAAGTCTAGAGAACAAGAAATAGGGAGCATGCAACTGTACAACTAAAAACAGCTAAGTAGTGACACCATAACATTTCTTTATTCTGCTGTAAGAAAACTAAAGTTTCTAAAATATTGATATTTTGAAAAATGGAATAAAAAGCTGCCTGCTGTCTTTAATGTCTCCTAAAATCCTAGGTTGAAAAGGTCTGCTGTTCCCTAAAGGTCAAAATGGCATGGATTTTTAAACACTCATTTCATCCCACGGGCAGGTTAGCCTGGAGGAAGTAATGTAATCTTCCTGCATGGGAGGCAGACAGCTGGGGAAAACACACCAGTGAGGTACGGAGCAGTACTCCTTGGAGACACTGCAGGTGAGCAGGACCTGTGTGTCTCTGTCTAATCCAAACTGCTGTTTTCCATTGGAAGCAGGGTATAGTATCTGTGAGGACTGCTGTGGTTTGGAGGTTTTCAAGGCTGATCCAGAGCATCTCAGCTAAAAATTTGTGACCATGTTGTATAAAACAATTTGGGACACTGTGTCCCCCAAACCAAGCGTGGAACAAACTCTCAGTGTCTGTGCTAGAACACTAGCTTGTCTTTTGTAGAGCAAGGTGTGTTTTAAAGACTAGTTCACCTCTTTGGTAAACGAATCCACAAATGTAGAATAAAAACCTGTCCTACTATGTGTCAACAGAAGAAAAAGGCAGTGTAGAAGGTCTCAGAGTCATACAGAAGGGCTCTGAATCTCCTGCACACCTGGAAACAGATATTTTGGTTTTCTCAGTAAAGTACATACTGGCAATACTAATCTGATACTTTAAATCTGGGAAGGTGATGTTTTTCCTCCAGACACTTTAAGTTTTTTTTGAGAATAACAAGTCTTTCTCATGAAAGACAACCTCACTCTTCTCAAATATTTGATTGGAAGTGCTGTAATGAGATTTCTTGTAAGACTTCACTATTTTGACTGCAATTCATTTAGTGTGAAATAATCTCATAAACCATTACAAGTAAAATACATTGTTATGAATAGGCATGGTTTATACTCCAAGTCCTTCAGAAATGTGTTGCTACTTTGTCTCTAGCTTTTTTTACCCTGAGTCATTGGGACCGTTCTTACTGACAAATTAGCAAATTTTTCCTTCTTTTGCCAGAGTTCCTTCTACCCTTATGTGAACTTGTAGTTATGAACTGGTTTTCATTACACAGTTCATATCAAATTATTGTTTTTAGGCTACAAGAAAAGCATACTATGATAACTTAATCTATTACATATTGATAGTTTAGAAATAAAGTAATTTCACAGCTGGTGTTTGTTAATCTCAGTTTCCAGCTAAGCAATGTGAATTTGGATTAGCAATTGGAAGTTTGGTATTATGTATTTTGCACCTCAGAGAAATGGGTTTTTAGGAGAGTATTGCCTATTTAATGATTTATAGCTAGAAATCTAGGGAAAGAATATGAACTAAGAGCCATGGGAATTCTTGAGGAAATGGTTATACAACAAGAACAAACAAAACCCCTCTTATTTGTGAATTCTGGATTCAACTTTATATAAATGTGAAGTACTTAACATTTTTTATCTACTACAAAAACACTTGGTAATCAGTGGAGATGTGCCAGAGTTGTCTTTCAAATATCAGTGCACAGCATACTTGCTGGGTGATGGGCTTTATCTCAGCACATAGTCCTTATTCGACTTTCAAAAGACTAAAAAAAGGCCAACCTAAAGTCTCAAAAAATAATATACTACATGATCTTTTCTTTGACTCCTTTGGACAAGGAAAGACTAAAAGAAACACTTTGTGTGACAAAAAGTTTGATTTGACAGTTCCTCTGTGAAAGACTGCAGAAAAAGCGACAAATTCGATGCCAAAAATGACAACAATGAAGTAGTAAGGTTGCTTGGTAGTGTATAGTGCTTTCCCAGAATGCCAATGTGGCGGCCTCTTTTTTTTAAAAAAAAAAAAGGCTCACAACTTGTCCAGAAAAACAGAAGCAGGGATGAAGAAACCAAACACCTTTTCCAGCATGGCCCTTGTGTTAACATGGCATCTTATACATTGTAACTCAAATGCTTGCCTCTGTTCTTGTGTACGGGGCAAGGCATTTGATAATGGTAAGATGATTACTAGCCCAGTCTTTCTGGGAAGCGGAAGTTTTAATTTCTAGTTGAGCTGTGGGTGTGCGCATTTTCCGGGCTGTCAGTGTAGTGTTGGAGATGCGGGGCTGAGCCGCTCAGACTTCACGGCACAGTGCTGTGTTCAGTAACTGGGAGACACTGGTTTAGATTCCAGGAGCAATGCAGTTGGTTTGGCAAGAAGCTGCCTCCAAGTTAATTATCATGCTTCAATTTTAAGTCTTTCATCAGTGAACTCCATATTTTTAATTTTCTTCAACAGAAAGAAATGTTTTTAAGATTTAATGAGGCTGATGGAGTTGATGTGTATGCATATGCTTATAATGCTCTGCAGCTCACTAAATGTACAAAATAGTATGTGATTTTAAGTGCTTCTCCATACTCCTGTACAGTTTAAAGAGGAACAGAGATAAATAGGGTATACTTTGAAATATTTATAGGTTATAGTGGTTGACAGGAGAGGCAGAGAATTCTCTATAGCCAAAAAAACCTTGACAGTTTTATTACATGGTAAAGAGAAACTAGAAGCATATGAGAAAAGACTGATGTGCTTCCAACCTTCTTCTGTAAAATACAGCCCCCTCTACCCAGGACAATGTTATCTTCTCACTGTGGGAGTTTTTCTAGTCTGTTAAACTGGGTGCTGTGCAAGCTATGGCCACATGTGTAAAGTTGCTCCTTGCTTTCTGGAGTTTTCTTTGGCTGCAGGTGCATTTTGCGAGCTTGCTGAAGTGTTCACTGATCTTGGGTCTGTCCCCACTGCATCTTGCCCATTGTACCTCCCACCTGTTTTTGGCCATGTGTCCCCAGCTCTACTCCCATAGTACTCAGTGCATTTCTTCTTGTAGATAGAAATTAAGAATGAGTCAGAGCTTACACCTCTGTTTTTAACATTACAGGCATATTAACACACACTAGAGTCTGTGAAAGAAGGGGGGAAAACCTGTATGTACCTCCCAGTCAAGCTTGTGCTAACTCCCAAAATCTAACAAACAGCATCTGTCTCAACCACAATGTTTCCTTTCAATCCAAATCCAGTGTATGGTCAGTTAGCCTCAGGGTGTGCTCTCCTCCCTTGGTCCTATCACACCTGTTGAAGACCTTTTCCTGCAGAAAAACTGTCTTAATCATGCATTTCCTGGTTTGAGGTTTACCTTGCATTTCTCTCCTGCATGTGAGCAGGATCTGGTCAACAAGATGGATTACACCTGATGAGGAGTGGTCCTCCTAGATTTGGGTTGGTTTAGTTAAGCTGCTTTATCTGGGGGATATACCAGAGGGTTTCTTTGCCTAGATGAGCCAGCATTTTAATCACAGCCTGTCGGTGCTCACAGGAAGCATGCTGAAATCTAAGGTAGTCCTGATCAACATGAGCATTTACATAGCCAGCTCTTAGAAGGATGGGCTTCGCAAACTGACAGAGAGCAGGGGCTCTGCTGTAACGGGGATTCCAACTTCCTATGGTTTCAAGCTTGATGGGAACTTTTACTTGTCTGTGAACATCTCAGAATACAGTTCAGGAATCAGATGACTTGGATGCTGATTCTTCCAGATCCATGCCCATAGGAATTGCTACATAAGGGAAATGAGTTTAATGGTTACTGTTGCATTGTGGATGGTGCAAATTGACCTTGCAAATTCAATTATATGTGTTCATTCTATGCTTGTGGCACTGATTTTTTTGGGGTAGCTCCTTTTTACATTCAGGACCATAAGCATAAGAAGTGAATTATCTTAAATGATTATTTTGAGGATGTTATCAAAATTATAATACTTATCCAAATAGGTTAATAAAGTATAGGTGAGTAATATAGCTACCAGTATTTTAATTAGGCAGAGTTGGTCAACATGCAGCCTTGTTAGACTATATTGTCTGGAAGTTTGTTCCTGGAAATGGTTTAAGAAGGGTAACTATGGCAGTCTCAGATCTGGACATTGTTTTTCTCATGACATTACTACACAAGGACAGCACTTTTATCCTATGTTGAAGAGGTCCAGTGCTTTCAAGGAGTTCTGGCAAGATTTACTGCGTATCTGTGGCATACCAGTCCCGCAGATGATGCGGTAACCCGTTGTTTTCAGTAGTGTGAAGCTGACTATGAACAAAAAGAACCGTTGTCCTAGACGTGTCCAATCAATCTGATTTTTCCAAGGAAACAGATGATGTTCAACTCATTTGTAATAGTCCTATTGTAATAAAATGATGCAAGTGTGGCCTTTGCTTCCGATAGAATTAAGGTAAATGCTCTCCTAGCCTTAAAGTGTGCGTGTATGTGTATATGTATTTCAATATACAATATTCCTGATAACAGCTCTTCTTGAAAATGTTCTTGCTGTAAGATCTTGACAATAACTGTGCTATTTTAAAGGCTCTACACTTTCTATTCAATGTTGTTGCCTTTATTTCTCTGATCTGTGCAAAAATCTCATTAAATTGACACATTTTACCCTAATGAAATGAAAATTTAAACACTGCTTGTCACTTGTTGGAGAAAGAAAAAAACCTTGAAGTACTTCAGCATACCCGTAAACAAAAGGGCACATTCTGCAAAGAGTGTTTGAAATGCTCATTAAAAATGTTAGAAAAGTTTGTCTGAAACTTCAGCCCAATTTTATTTCTAACTGGGGAAAATTATAGTGCTGGAATGGTTTTGAAATTTTACTTTCTCTTTGCCTTTCAAAGTCTTTATTTTCATCTGGAGGCAGAATTCTAAATTGTATTCTTCTATACGTATTAATTAGGACTTCCTTCATTCATCAAACTAATTTCTTACTTTTCTGTAAGTTGCATGGAACTTGATCATGCTATCAAATGTGTTGCTTTGATGGGAAGACAAGGGGAATATTCTACATGTGTGCTGGCTACATTGCATGCAGTTGTATTTAATATTGCCCAGGAAAGGAAAGGAAAGACCATGCTTGTAGCAAGAGTGTTGGTGCTATCATGTGCTATGGTTATCACAGTTGATCCTGTTCTCTTCAGCTCCCTCCATTTAAAATCCTTGTCTCTGTTTTCCACAATGATGTTTTAAAAGCTTTTACTAGTCAATTTTCACCAACTTGATTACGGTATGTGTGCACACAATAATGGCTTTTTTCCAATCTAGAGTGTATTTTAACAGGATCTGTTTTTCTTCTGTCCTATTGTCTGTTGTCAATAGACACATCAAGTGCAACACTATTGTCTCTTATGTTTTCCTTGCTACTTTTGTCACAGGCAATCTTGAATGTGTGTAGTGTTTCTGAAAGCCTTATCAGCCTTTTAGCTCAAGAGCTGAGCTAGCACACTTCTTAGACTGCTGAGTGGCTAATGTTTGGAAATCACGACATCCTGGGTTCAGGGAAAGCTTCTCCCCGCACTGGGCCTGTGTGCACTTCTCTTTGTCTGTAGGTGGCAGTGAGCATACGCTATGTAACAGCATTTCCAACGTGGGGTCACAAAGTGAGAAACTACTCGCAGATTCCTGTTTTCAGAGGTTTTCTTTTACCGTGGTGTTTTATTTTTTAAATGGAATTCTGCAGGGCTTTAAAGACTGAATCTCTTTGTAAGTGTTGTTGACCTTTTAGCAATAAAACCTCTACTGATTTCTTCTCATTCCAAATGCTGATGCTTTATATCTGTTCTCTAAGCTAGCATTTGTTTAACTATAGCAGGGGTGTATTTTTAAGCCTATTTTTTAAGTGGGAAAATGTTATAAATGTAGTTTACATAGTATTAAAACAGAACATGCTAATTTTTCATTCTCTTTCCTTCTTGAAGTATTTCTTTCTGCTGTTCAGCCAGGCTTTGCCATAGAAAGATATGTGAATGTCTGTTTTAAAGGTATCCTTTAAAGCTAAAAGACTTGCTGCTGTTTCACTGGGGATCTGAAGCCCTAGGAAAGGGGAAAAAAAAAAAAAAAAGAAATCATGTGTAGAAACAGCAAGATGGCTGCTCCCTGGATAGGTGGAGACAGGAGTGCTCTCCGGGTATGTGTGTGTGCTGGGGAGAAGTGATGGATGTCTGCAATGGAAGGTCAGCCTGGCCTGCAGAGAGGTGGTAGCCTGTGGCAGAGAGCAAAAGAAAACTTCTAGGACTACTGAAGAATGAAGTCAGATGTGAGGACAGATTGTAAGGCAAGGAAACTAAGAGTCTGGGGGCTTGTCTCAGACCAAACCCTGCTAGTACCAGGAAAAAACTTGATTCAGGCTGATGTCACCAGTGTATTTTTCCAGTAAGGCTGCTTAACTCTCCTTCTAATAATATCTTTACATTACAACTTTTCTTCTGAGCTTAGTAGGTATGTTGAATATCACAGGTCTATGGATTTGCACGCAGTAATGGTTCTTCAGCCTCATACTGAGGAAGTAATGTTTAATGATTCCCAGTGGGAAATCTTGGAATGGGGGGGAGAAATCCAATATGTTGGTGCATATTTAGTCTTTCATCTTTAGTGGGAAATATGATGGGGACTATGCTATTTCTGTCATGTTAGAGGGTTAATGTAGCTTTTTTATTTGTACATTTTCTTGCACTTAACTCCAGGCTTCAGATGGGACACTACTAATTTTCAGCTCTGGTCTTTGGAGTCATTTCAATCTCTAGAATGAGTGTAAATGAAATTGGAATGAAATGGAAAAGCCTGTAGGAGACAACATGGCTTTCCTTAAGCATCATGTATGCCAGCACCATAAAAAGGGGGATTATCACTTTCTCCCCTATCTCCTGAGAGGAAGTCTTCTGCATGCCATCCATACTTGGATGTTATGCAGTGTTGCAAATGCATTGGTTTAAATAACTCCAGACTTTTTTAAGCAATTAAAGAGATTCTGTCAGCAGAAACTCAGAAGACTGTGTAAGATTTCTTAGATTTTCAGCTGTCCTAGGATTTTTCTATTTTAAGGGACAAAACTTGTGCAAATGGCCAGGGGAGAGCCAAGGGGAAAACATGCTGGTGTTTACTTTTCCTGTTCCTGGGCTTTAAATGTGAACAGGCAATATGTAAAATAAATTAAAAGGAAGAGAGATGGGAATGTAGTTAAAGGGTTAACTTGGGATTAAGAACACCAGAACTGGGTGCTGGTTCTGTACCTGCCAGGTACATTGATTGTGTGTGTGTGTTACTTTGGTGCAGAGGAGTAGGGGCACAAGCAGATGCTGAATATGACAAGCACAGTAAGCTTGTGTCCTCCCGCAGCTCTCTAGAGAAACCTTCCCTGTAGCCTGGTCCTTCAAGATTTAGATACTCACTGACATCAAGGCAAATATCTATTTAAAGGTTTGGTCCCTAATCCAAATCATTAGTTTGAGGTCTCACAATAGCTGGTGGAGAAAGGTAGACATCTCTGAGAGATCTCACTTAAGCACTAGGTGGAATGAATAGTCTTTTGCAAACTTCTGTTTCCATTTAATATACAGATCTTGCACTAAATGATGATTGTTTAGATGACTTCAATTAGGTGAGACAAGTCCTACCTTCAAGCTACTATGACGTGCTATTTCAGTTCCCATTCTGTAAAATGTTTTCCTGTCTTGAGGTATGAGATAGAGATAGGTAGGTAGAATTGTGAAGAGTCTAGATGCTGGAGGAAGGGGGCAAGGTACTGGGAGGTGAGGAAGCTGCATTTAGGTACTCTAAGGTCACTCTGGGAACTTTATCAGATAAACAATGAATCCAAAGTGATGGAAGCACAGGATGTGGAGCAAAAGCACTGAAAAATAAAAAAAACATACATGGCAGAAAAGTGCATGTAAGAAGCATTTCCAAGATGCTATTAGTGAATGAGTATAAAAGGAAATGTCTTTCAGATGAGCAAAGAAAAGCAGAAGTAGCAGAGTCAATTACTCCAAGCCTGGGAAAGCAATTTGATATCCAAGAATTCAGATGAAATTTTGTGCCCCTTGGAGTCAGTTTGGCTGTAGGAAGTCTGTTGAAGTAGGATTTCTCCCTCTACTCTAAATGTCTGGTATATGTTACTGGAGACCTACATTCTTTCAAAAAATAGGTCATTTTATAAACAGATGTACTCAAACATATGCTTAATTCTAAATAAATTAGATCCTAACTTTATAAAAAGTAAGCTGGTAAATGTGCCCCATGCCAGGCAGACAAGGTAATTATTCCATACTTGAGGACCTTACCTATGCAGCTATTTTGGCTTTGATTTTGCAAGCTTTTTATTTCATACCTAATCTGAAGCAGATGGGCTCTTCTGTTGAAGTCACTGCCTGCTGACTTGAAGTTTTCAACTGAGCTAGTATTATATGAAATGTTTGACATGAAGTTAGAAAAGTAATAAATTGAATTATGCAAACTGAAAAGTTGTTTCTGGTCATGTGAGAATCTTAGAAATGATTTGGGTTGGAAGGGACCTTTAAAGGTCATCTAGTCCACCCCCCTGCAATAAGCAGGGACCCTTTCAACTAGATCAGGTTGCTCAAAGCCCCTTCCAGCCTGACCTTGAATGTTTCCAGGAATGGGGCATCTACCACCTCTCTGGGCAACCTGTTCAATGTTTCACCACCCTCATCATAAAAGTTCATCAAACCCAATCCTCTCTTATAGAGGGAAGGACTTTGCTCCTCCCGTCCCTGCCCTGAGGTCCATTCACTTGAGAGGTATGGGAACAGAGGTTGCCAGTAAAGACTGAGGCAAAATAGTTGTTGAGTACCTCAGCCTTCTCCTTATCTGTTACCAGTTTGCCAGTTGTGTTCATTGGCGGGGTATACTCTAACCTTCCTTTTCTGGTGACAGACCTGTAGAAGCCTGTCTTACTACTCCTTGTGTCCCTTGCCAAGTTCAGCACCAGCTGTGCCTTGGCCTTTCTCACCCCATCCCTACACAACTGGGCAGTACCCCTATACTCTTCCCAGGATACCTGTCCCTGCTCCCACTGCCTGTGCATTTCCTTCTTGCCCTCCAGTTTGACCAGCAGGTTTTGACTCATCAATGCTGGTCTCTTGCCTTCCTTCCTTGATTTTTTTACACATGGGGCTTGAGAGCTCTTGGGCTCTATGGAAAGCATCTTTAAAGATCTACCAGATTGTGGTTTTGTTTTTCCTTCTGGCAGATGTTTGTGTCTCGGGGAGGGCAGAGCACAGTTCTCTTTCTCAGCCTCCCCGATGCTCCTCCCAAAGCTCTGCCGCCAGCCCGAGCAGATCATCTGCTTGGTCACCCCTCAGAGCTGTTCTGGCTGGTGCCATCAGGTACAGCTAGAGGCCCTGCCATGCCCTGCAGCCCGGGCCTGGGCAGCTGCCCGTTTTCCTGGGAGCCCTCTCTGGGCTGCCACATCCCTTCTGGTGAGGGCAGAGGACACGGCGCTCCGCCGGGTGGACACCACCGCTGAGCTCCGTCTGGGAGGAGGGTGACGACCACCGACCGACGTGACGGTCCGAGCTGGCAGGGGAACCACACCCTTCCCGCCCTCAGGCTGGCAGCTCGCGCTCCCCAGGCGGCTCAGCTGCGGCGCGGGCGGCCGCGGTTGCTCCGGCAACGCCCAGGCCCCCGCCAGCGCCTCTCGCGAGAGCTGCCGGCAGCCGGCGGGTTTCTCCCCGCCTGAGGGAACCCCTGGGCGCGGGGTCTGCGCTCCCGGCGGGCCCGGCCGGCTCCGTTCTGTAGCTCCTCCCGAAGTGATAACTTCCCAGCTCTAATATCAGTAACTGCTTTGATGGAGCAAAGTTCCTCCTGGTAGAAGAACATGATGTGAACAACTTTTTCAGTGAAACTTCTTGTGTAAAACTTACTGGAGAGAAAAAAAAGATATTTCCTTGGTTTTTTTCCTTCATAATTTTCTCACTTTTTTTCCCTACCAAACGTGTGTCTGAAGAGACTTGAAAAATAGTTACAGAATACTGTAAGAATACTAAATCACAAGAACTGTTAGGTATGGTGCACTGGTTATCTGTTATGGCATACCTACATGTGAATGGTGGCACAACAAAGGAAGAGTGAACATTGGTAGATCAGGTTAACTGCTGGACTGATCTGTAAATCAGCAGGATAGTACCGAATTAGAGATCTAAGACCTACTCTATTTCTCTGGAAAAGTAATGGTGATGCTTTCCTGATACTGCAAGTGGCTCTCCTGATTGCTACACTTGACTGCAAAAATGAAGGGATGACTCTGAACTACCTAAAGGTTAATTAAAAGAAAATGGAAGAATATAAACTAAAGGCCAAATCTTCCCTCCTTGTTCATGCAAAAGCCTGCTGAAGGTCATTTGAACTTAGTGTGTCGGACTGAGCAGGGAAGGTGGTGGTAGAACAGAGGGCTCTGAGCTGGCTTCAGTTGGGGTCTTAATTCTTTTAGCTTTTTTTAATGACTGCAGTTTGTATGTGATTGTCAGCAAAGTTCTAAGAGCTGGGTATAATCTAAGACCAAAGAGACTCAAAATTATTGAACTTTAATGCTTACAAGTGGTAGTTCCATAAAATAAGGACATTGGCCAAGAATGTGGGTGACATACCAGAATCATCAGACTCATTGTATGTGATAAACAGTTTGACAGGGTTTATGGGAGGCACATCTCTTCTGCTGGCTGGGCTTCACTTTAGTTTTCTGACCAGAACCAATTCTTTTTGATTAAGCAAGCATATTATAGGCTGGTAATATTTTCTGGTATCGGCTACTGTGGGTTTCTGATTCCTGGCTAGGCGTTACAGCTATACGATAAGACCATGTGATACTTCTGTCTCCTGGCTCCAGTGGTAGGAAACGATCTGCCGTGAACTCTGACTTGGTCTGGATCATCTTGTCATAGCTCTGGGGTGCGTGACAGAAGCTGCACATTTTCCACAGTCTAGGTGTGGCAGTCATTACCTATGAGGCTTACCCAACCCACAGGTGTGTAAAGATTGTGACCACAGTGTGCTCAGGATTCTGCAATACACAGATCTGGGTTTTTGGTAATGTCTTTATTACAAGTTACTACAAAACTACTGTTAGTAAAAACATTTTATATACGTGTGTGTATACAGATATATATGCACACTACAAGTCACTACAAATTTACCACTAGGAAAGCAAGTATAACTACAGTAAAGCAAATGTATGTATATTCCAAGATATTACAGAATTCCTATGGAAGCACGTATATACTTATGAACCTTTACTTGTGTACCTATCAATATATTATGTAAGGTGTTACCAGTAAACTATCAAACTACTCCCAGGAGTAGAGCTGATTGATGATACTCTTGAAGATGATCTTCATCACAGAGGCTGGAGTCAGGCAGAAAGGCTCCTTTTGGGTAGGTAGCAGGTTTGGGGTTTTTTATGCCTTTTTGATGTAGACACATAAGTGGGTATAGGACATCAGTTATAGGAGTAGTTGTTGATGACTCCTGTTTTGCTGGGAGGCAAATTTGTTGTCACATTTGTCCTGCACCCATCAAGGTTTCCTTGTCCTGCCAACTACTCTCATCAAGGAGGTTTAGAATGAGCTATCAGGGATGTCCTCCTCTGTTTTTTACTGTTTTTTACCGGGTTGCCTTTGTGGCAGCTCTGTCACTAGGCATAGATCACGACAATATTAGTAATGAGAAATACTTGTAGAACTTCTGAAAACCCCAAGATCTAAGAAGATGACATAAAATGCTCAGAAAAGGTACTTCTCAAACTTCCTTTGTTTTTTTAAAAGAACTCTTCACAAAGTGAACAATCACTTCTGCTATTTTTTCCTCTCTCAACCTTGCCTCCCTCCTCTTCTGTTCAAGGGGATTAAAAACAAGCCAAGTAGTTTGACTGCAATGTTATAAATGGTGCATTGTGTTCATTTTCATAGGTATGGTATTTACAGTTCACTGGCTTAAAAGTTTATAGCTCAGTTCACAGACCTTGAGAACATGAAATTGATTGTTCCTTAATGTACTAAGGAGTTTATGATTTGGGACCTCTGGGATTAGCATCTGGTATCTAAAATGTTATGTAGTTAGTGCATTGCAACCAATCCCTATAATCCATTTCATAGAGGCAGCAATGCATCTTATCTGCTTAGCATAAAATTCCTATTGATATTAGAGAGCTACGAAGTGGTGTTTGAGCCTGTTACACTTCTGTAGTAAATCTGCCATCCTGGAGATAAAACTTAACTATCAACTGTTGGTGCTTGTGTGCAAACATAGAGGAGACTTATTTTCCAATAGCTACATAATTAAAGCAACATGCAACCAACAAGTCAAAATCATAAGTAAGTCACATTGTTATTTAATTAGACTTTCCATGTTCAGTGGCTGGTGAATTTTGTGTGTGATAGTAGGAGGCAAAATTAGACCATCCTTCAGAATCCTTTGCCTAGAATCTGTGGACCAGTCCTCATTCCTCTGAGTTTAGTAGAAGAGACAATTAAGCAAATCTGACTTGTAATTTTGTGGTAACTGTAAATTTTTCAAAACACCAAAATGATTTAGGTGACCAGCTGTTAAAGCTGATGGAAGCACACAAGCATAAATAAGGTATCCTTCCATGCAACTGAAGCTGTGAAATTGTTTTGGTTGAGGGTTTAAGAAATTTCTGAAAATAGTTCTTGGCAAGATGGAGAAGGTGCAATGTTGAGCTCTGAATGAGCCAGTGATATACGAAGCATATGGGAAATAGCGGAAGGGAAAATGAATGCTGCACTGTTACACCAGAATGGAAAATATATGGAAAGATAAAATAGGCCACGTTGGCAATAGAATAACTTTTTTTGTTAAAGCATAGCAAAATTAGCAAGCAGATAGCATAGAATCAGTGTGGACTTAAAAACCTATCTAGGTGTAGACTTCAAAAAAAAAAAAAAACAGTCTGTTACTACCAACCTAATCAGGATATTTATGGTAAACTTGATGTGTTGAGAGGGCTCAGTCAAACCTATTCTTTTCTGAGCAACCTATTTTTGCTAGTGAAGTATTATCTTAAAAAATTTAGATTTTTATTTGGCAGAAATCGGTGTAACAATAGGGCCTTGTACTTTCAATTACAATAGAAAAAATCTATGCTTGTCTTCAAGTGCAGCCACTATTACTGTTACAAGGTCATTGATGTTCACTATATTCAAGCACTTCAAAGCTCGTGGCAGTATTGCACTTTTTTTGAAACGCGCTTTAGACTGTGTCTCTGGTCAAAGCCTAGAAATAGCAGTAAGGAGTAGCAGGTGTGGAAACGCAGGTTGAGAACCAGAATATGCCTTATGTGTGTTCTCTCCTTGTTTCTGATAGTTGTAATTTGCCAATAATGCTGCTGAGAAAAATAGCTGTACTCATTTGCTGTCACTGTCTCCTGCTACTGGGAGTGTTACTAAATTCATGCTAGAGTTGTTTGTGGTGGGTTGACCCTGGCTGAGGGCCAGGTGCCCACCAGAGCTGCTCTATCACTCCCCTCTTTCATTAGACAGGGGAGAAAAGGTACAATAAAAGAAAACTTACGGGTCGAGATAAGGACAGGGAGAGATCATTCTCTAATTATCATCACGAGCAAAACAGACTGAACTTAGAGAGGGAATTCATCTTATTTATTACTAAGCAAAACAGAGCAGAGGAATGAGAAATAAAACCAAAATCTTAAAACACCTCCCCCCACCCCTCCCATCTTCCCAGGCTCAACTTCACTCCCGGCTTCAACCTCCGCCCCCCCTCAGTGGCACAGGGGGACGGGGAGTGGGGGTTAAGGTCAGTTCATCACGCGGTGTTTCTGCTGCTTCTTCATCCTCAGGGGGAGGACTCTTCTCATCATTCCCCTGCTCCAGCGTGGGGTCCCTCTCATGGGAGACAGTCCTTCACGGCCTTCTCCAACGTGAGTCTCTCCCACGGGGTGCAGACCTTCAGGAGCAGACTGCTCCAGCGTGGGTCCCCCACGGGGTCACAAGTCCTGTCAGCAAACCTGCTCTGGCGTGGGCTCCTCTCTCCACGGATCCACAGGTCCTGCCAGGAGCTTGCTCCAGCGCGGGCTTCCCACGGGGCCACAGCCTCCTTCAGGTGTCTCCACCTGCTCCGGTGTGGGGTCCTCCACGGGCTGCAGGTGGAATCGCTACACCCCCTCATCCTCCCTCCATGGGCTGCAGGGGGACAGCCTGCTTCACCATGGTCTTCACCACGGGCTGCAGGGGAATCTTGCTCCGGCGCCTGGAGCACCTCCTCCCCCTCCTTCTTCACTGACCTTGGTGTCTGCAGATGTTCTTACATCTTCTCACTCCTCTCTCTGGCTGCAAAAGTGCTCTCTAACTGTTTTTTCTCTTTCTTAAATATGTTATCACAGAGGCGCTGATTGGCTTGGCCTTGGCCAGCGGCGGGTCCATCTTGGAGCCGGCTGGCATTGGCTCTATCAGACACAGGGGAAGCTTCTAGCAGCTTCTCACAGAAGCCACCCCTGTAGCCCCCCTGCTACCAAAACCTTGCCACGCAAAACCAACACATGTTCCTCTCCTTTTCCTTGGTTTTTGTACTTTTGTTTTGTGGGCTTTTTGATGAAGAGCTTTTTCTGCTCAGTTTTTTAGTGGATATATGTTTTAAGACATTCACAGGTCAGTCTTTCCAGTTATAACCAACTTTATTAGTAACGTAGCCTGGTGATGTGCAATATGCCTCAGCAGTAAGAGTTATTAAAACTTAGGCATCCTTGCACAGAGCCATCCGAGTCCAGAACCTGTGTCCTGTAAGCAGACTGTTAAGTGAGAGGAGGTGACCTACTGAGGGATTGCAATCAGCTGCTGTGATTGATGGCAGGGGTACAGAAGGCTGTCTCATTAAATAAGGACCAGAAACTTCATGAAGGGAGAATTCAATCATCTCTGTAGTCATTTTACCACTGCAGCTGATCAGCTGGGGGAACCTCAGCAGGAATTTCAGAGATTCCCAAAGGAAGTCAGAGGTGGCTTGAATGGCATTGTGTTTGACGCTGGTTGCTTTCAAAATAATCTGTAACACCTATAGAAAGCCGTTGTTTTGCACTGGTAAAGTGTGTGTCTGTTTAGAGTTTGAAAAGCCTTTGTTTCAACTATAACATAACCCTGAGCAGGATGATGATTTGCTGTTACAGGGCTTCATTTCCAGATAAGCCAGAATAAATGGTCAGAAGCTTTCAGTTAAATTTCCAGTTAAAAGTTTAAGGGCACATGATGTGATGCTGGGTGCTTTGTGGTTTGACAGTGCTTTGTCCAGTATTTTTGGAACACCTCAAGTAAACTGTGAAGTAGGTAGATGATATTTGAACTCTGAGACAAAGACGTGGGATTTTTGCCAGTGGTGAATCTATAAAGCTGGCAGCAAAGGCAACTGAGTAACAGCCTCTCAGCTCTGCGAGGACAGTGGGAGGAGGATCAGCTTCACAGGAGCACTCTTGGAAACTCAGAGCTAATACCATGATCTGAAACAGAAAAATACATGGATTAAACAGTGTATGGGGCCAAAACAGCAGTCCACATGCCCAGTAGGGCACATCCATGATGAACATTTAGGGCAAATGTGTTTGATGCTGAAAGTTTTGCTTGACCAATACTCTTTAACATTTGCTTGTATTATAACAACAATGTGGATACTGAAAAGACAAGAAGATTCCCCAGGAGTGCTCCTGTACTAACATTATTAACCAATCCTGTAATGTTTTCTGATCTTTTTCTGCTGAAAAGCAGAGTGCTGAATAAATATCTCGAGAATCAATAAATCTGTTCAGTATGTACTTATTTGGAGTCCATGATTAAGTAAACCTTGGTAATTCAGTACTTGGTGTGGTGGTTTTTTTTCCTGAAACAAACAATCAAAAAAACTCCTCTACTTTTCCTAGGGAATGTTATTGGTAGCAAAATAATTAGGGCTTCCATGTCTGTTCTGAGCCAAGTTCTGAATATCCCTGAATGCTAGGGGGTAAATTTCTAAACTACTTCATTAAAGAAAAACTGTATGGAGAATACAGGTTTTTTAACACAAAGAGCTTGGGGAGTTTACCCCTGAGTATTCGAATTAGTCATTAATCAAAAAAGCAATTTGGGCATTTGAAAATCATTACTAGTTTAAAGGACTAGATTCTATTTTTAAGGACTTCAGCGGGCAAAAAAACTTCAGCTATCACTAGAGAATATCCAATCTACACAGCAATTTAAACACTGTATCTCTAACAACCATATGTGGCTTAATTTTCACAGCTTTTTGTAACCTATCTTATATAATATTTATAGGAGGGAAAAATAACCTTCAGTAAAACAAGTATGTTTAAATGTGTTGGACCTGGCATGTTTAAAGCCAGTCTGCAGATTTCCTTGTAGGATAGGTTAGCAGGAAGCATCTTGCCATACCAAAGTTTAATGGTAGCTTCAAGCTGAGTTCATGTACACTTGCATAGAGGCTCTGTGGGGAAATACAAGTGGCATTGGTTGTAGGACAAAGGCTATAGTAATTTTCGGAATGTTATTACTTGCTCTTTTATGTGACAACAATATTTTGAGCTTGGTCCAGTGTAACTTTATAGGATCATTTCAACTTGGTATTTAGTAATTCTGCTCTCAGAAAACTGGTAATTAATGAGCAGCTGTGAAAGTTGTGATTCTTTGGTACAGATGTGTAAGTTTTGGAGCACCTTGCCTTTGGGGAAAATCCTTCAGATGTGCTTTGGGAAAAGGTTTAGAATTACCATTGCTACAGAGGCATGTAGCTGCAGAGATCCAGATAGCAGTGACTAGGAGGTGGCAGTTACAGTAACTTAGGATTCGGAATTTCTGTACCTTTTAGTCTTAGTCCTTAAAAAAAGACTGTATATTGTTTTACTAACCCATAGAAGTTTTGTTGTTTGGGTGCATCTTTTTTAGAAAGGATTACTTGCACTTGCTATATAAAAATGTGAATGTATTTCAAAATGAAATGGAAGTCATTAGTCATAAAACACCTTCCTGTTTTCTCTTGTCTGTAGCAAAAAACCCCAAAACCCTCCTTCCTAGGAGTGCTTTTCTTTTCCTTGATGCAAGATAATAAAAAGCATTTCATGTTTGAAAAAAAATAAAAAATACTGTACTCAGTTCCTTATGGAATTTTTGTGAAGGTAATTTACTATACACATATGATACTTCTACATTGACTCATATATTACATGTATATTTGTATGGCTTCTGATTTGTTTCTGTGAGGGCAGACAACCATTCCTGAGAGTTATGGGGTGAGCAAAAAGAATGCTTTAGCCTTATCAGAAAATGTCTTGGCTTACTCTTAATTAAGGTCCACTAAGTTGTAGTTTGGGTCAGTAAAAAGAATGTATGGATGTATCTGCATTTCTACAAATGTTGCAGAGATCAGATGCAAGTTAGGAAATTTGATAGGTAAAAGATAAGGCAGTTGTTTTGAAACCAAAACCAGAAAGACCCAGCTTCTTCCTTCTCTTAGCAACTTGCACAAAACTGATAGGAGGAAGGTAGATTTCATTAAGGTCTTCAGAAATGTTCATTTTGCCTTGTCTGTCTTCAATACAGATGCAAAAAGCTCAAAACTGTTTCAGATGGTGTCTATAGGATTTGTAGATCAGAAGCTTTTTACAGAAATAATGAAAACATTACACAGTTAGGGACAAAAATATAAACAATCCTGAAAAGTAGATATTACTTTACTCTGAGAGTCCTTTTATTTTTTCCTTCTAATTTCTCAGTGGGAAATTCCCCAGGAGAAGAGGATTGTCTGCTGGGAAACACTGACTAAAGGTATAGGAAATGCTTCACCATCTTCTGAATACAAAGCTGACTGAAGTAAATATGAAAATGCCTATTAATTTCAGCATCCGTAAGGTTATGGCCTTTGTAGGAAAGCCTGTGATTGTGCAATATATATTTGAGTTCCACATGCCTTTAACACATACAGTGTGTGTCCTGGTTTCAGCTGAGAGGATTGATTTTTCTTCATAGTAGCTAGTGTGGGGATATGTTTTGGATTTGTGCTGGAGACAGCATTGATAATAGAGATGTTTTTGTTCTATGGACCTATTGTTGAGCAGTGTTTACACGGGGCCAAGGCCTTTTCTGCTTCTTGCACTGCCCTGCCAGCGGGATGGCTGGGGGTGCACAAGGAGTTGGGAGGAGACACAGACAGGACAGGTGACCCAAAATGACCAAAGGGATATTCCATACCATATGATGTCATGCTCAGTTTATAAGGAGCTTGGGGGAAGAGAGGGGCGGGGGCGGCGGCATTCGGAGCAATGGCATTTGTCTTCCCAAGTAACCGTTACGCGTGACGGAGCCCTGCTTTCCTGGGGATGGCTGAACACCTGCCTGCCCATGGGAAGTGGGGAATGAATTCCTTGCTTTGCTTTGCTTGTGTGCGCGGCTTTTGCTTTACCTATTAAACTGTCTTTATCTCAACCCATGAGTTTTCTCACTTTAACTTTTCCAATTCTCTTCCCCATCCCGATGGGGGGGAGTGAACGAGCGGCTGCGTGGTGCTGAGCTGCTGGCTGGGGTAAAACCATGACAGTGTGGCATAATGGAAATAAAACTGCAGAGTTGAAATGTGCATCCATAGCAAGTACGATAAGAGACTCCAGTGGCATGTAAGGTGCAATAGCACCCAGTTCCTTATCTGATAAATTACTACCAGGTCTGCAGTGGCTTTATCCACCCTTATTGATCTATGAAAGGAGAATAAATATTCAGCTGAGAAATGTTGATAAATGCTACTGTGCCACAAGGTCTCTAAAACTCTTCAGCATGTATAGTTTTCCAGAGCTTGCTGATTGCCAAAGTTTAACCCAAAGTATCAGTCTGAATGAAAAGCGAATAGATCTTCACAGGCAAAAATTGTGGTTAGTGAAAAAAAGTTAAAAACATTATTAGGAGCATAATTCTTTTGTTCTGTAATAAAATAGTTTGCTTTGGACAATTAAAGTTTTGTGTTGGGGTTGGGGGAAACTTGAGGAAATCTTTGAGTTTGTACCTATTATATTTAGATAAATTAGTAAAAGTCAGTAGATAGCTAGCACAAACCAAGTTATAAGATTGGGATTAACCAGAGTAAGAAGGAATCTGCAACATTCCTGTAAATGCTTAACCATCCAGGGAGAATTTTACTGTGGCGCATAGTTTTGGCAATTATACTGTGGTTGTGTCCAGATCTCATAATATTCCAATACACATGCCTCTGCACTGACATGTCTTACCTATTGCGATCTAATTGGAGTTAACAAATGCTGTATCAGTGATTTCTTCTCTGTAAAATACTTCTATAAAAATTACAGTGTTGTGCTGTATTCTTGCTGTTTCTTGGTGGGGAAGTGGTGTGTGTATACACGTGTGTATCAAATGTATGACAGATTTGTCTCACTATGTCTTTTCTCAGTCATCCAGTTATTCTGCTGGAGTGATCAGCAGCTCTTTATTCAGTCTTCATAACCAGATTTCTTCCCACAAAAGCTTGAATGTGACTGGAGAGGTATGTAAGCCTAGGTCTTGAGTTAACCTTGTCTTGTGTTGGTGTCGTGAGAAGGAGCAATGCTACTCTGTCATGCTAGCAATAAATTAGACACAATTAAAAAAAAAAAGCAGTTGATATGCTCTAAAAGAGGAGTGAATGGTATGTAATGCAACAGGAAAGATAACAGAGAATTGCAGGGAAGAAGTAAGTAATAATTTTACCTAGAAACATTTTGCATTCACACTGCATTTATTTCTTCAGTTCTCTAAATACTTATTTCAGTTACTATAGTAATGACTTGCTGGTCATCCAGCAACTGATCTAAATATTTTTTAATTGGATCTAATGGCATCAATTTTGCCAACTCTGTGGACCTGAATATTAGTTTTACCTCTTGTCTCTACTGCCAGATCTGCTTTTGAGGTGCATGGTCTCCCTGATCCAAAGAAACATCCACTGTCCAAATAAATGCAACTTTCTGTGGCTCTGTGTAGAAGTATTAAATCTAATAATCATCGGTAGGACTGATGTGCAATGACTTCAGAAGAAATCAGCTCTCTTCAGAGAAAGAAACAAAACAGTCATATCAAATATTTTTTGTCTTTTTTACAGAATTTAAAAATAAACTTTCTGACCATCATGCATGAACACTTGATCTCCTTATAGTAGTTCTGACATTTGGAGAAAAGCTGTACCACTGCTCTTATCTATTGTATTTGACAAGCTATATGTTTAGAATGCGGAGTTAGTTAAGGATTCTTTGGAGAAAAAGTTTTAAAAGTTATGTAGACATGTATATGTGTGAATAAGAACAGATTCTATGGGCAGTAGAAGAGGGCTCAGAACAAGTTTCTTAACATTTAATATCGACTAAGTACGATTTGCAAATGTTGTCTTTGTGAATGGTAGCAAAAATGAAGCAGAGATGCACACTAAGTATAATATTTGCTTTTCAATGATTAAAATAATGTATGAAGAAACTTCGATTTGAAGAAGGAGGGAAATCCCGGTGTCTGAAAAACTGAATTCTAGAGCTTTTGGAAGAGAGCTGGAGTTTAGAAAGAATGCTATCTAAAATTATGATAGTTAACTAAGTTACCGAAGGAAGTCTGGGGAGTTTAACAAAATTCCTGTGTCATAATTTCTGAATGATTAGATTACTTTAGGATTAGTCCAGTGATATCAAATCAGTTCTTTTCACTTAAGGTTGAAATCTTTTAAAAGCTTCATAAATCATAATAGAACTTGCATCACTTTTCCAGATGAGACTTAGACAAAAGTAAAAAGCTCTTAATCAGCTAAAATCAGAAAAAAAAAAAATCACGTGTGTATTTAAGGCCAGGGGAGAAGGGGGCAGTGGGACCACTCTACCATTACAGAAAGGTTTTAAGACTGTACATTTTTCCTGTTCAAATTGATCTTGAAGTACAGTATCTTGCAACAATGTTGGGCTCTGGAAATGCAGAATTCTCTACTAACTTAACATGTTTTGAGGGAATGTCTTAATTCCAGCATGAAGCTGATGTGAATTTTATTTGGACTAGTGATGGGTTTTTTGTAGAACTTTTTCAGGTATGAAATACCTGAAATACAGTTATACTCCTAAATAAGATGTATCTTTGCTGAAATTACAAGTAAATGGATGTGTAGTGGGGAATGAGTTGGTAAAGGATGACCTGCTATTAGCATACTATTTTTTAGTAGTGCCTGACTGCAAATGCAACTGCTTGAAATCAGAATGCCCTGTGTTCTCTCACAGTGTCCTGCCTTGGAGAGTGTGGGGAAACTTTGTGCAGCCCTACGGATGGATGAAGCAGCCTGAGAGCTGGATCCCAAGTCATCAGTAGATAGTATTCTATTCCATCTGTGTCTGGATGGAAATTTTTCTATGCGAAAAATTTCTCTATGTGAAGCTCTGACTCAGATACATGTGGATCCATTGGTGGAATCTGGGAGGGATATGATCAAGTTAATAAATTAGATCAGTTGCAGAGCTGGTGGATTTTGTGCTTTTTGAAGTACATGGTTGCGGCAGGGAACTGGACTTAATGGTTGGAGAGGCTTGTTAAAAACTGTACGCTGATGTGTAATGAGATATTCGGAAACCAGAGCTTTATAACTTGGTAAGGAAATGAACTAGAGCATATACAACGGTGACATTTGGAATGCTGTCCTTTCTCTTATGAATAACAAGTTTTAAGATGTGATTGCAAGCCAGTGTATACAAAGTATTTGTTTGAAAGTAAAAAGAAAGTTTAGTACATGTACAGCAGAGACTGAAAAATTAAACTTATTCACAGCATAACTCCAAAAAAGTAAGTGTCATGATACAAGAGATGAACTGACTTGTATAACCTAAATTCACAGTCAAAATGTACTGCTTCATTTCCGGTGGCTCTTCATATCCCTAGTGAACTGTGTTTCTAGTTCCTGTTTGTTTCAGGAGATAACAGATACTGCAGAGGGGTGCTCTATTAAATGATACCTTCAGGAAACACTGAGTAGCTTTAGCCTCAAAATGCAGCTGTAGCTCTGTGCCAAAACCCTAGCATTTTCAGGGGTAAAAGCACGTTGGAAGAGTTAGGTTTTTTCTTACCTGTATGTTCCTACCAGTAAAGTTGAATTTTAGTGAAAATGTTCATAAAAGTTACGTATAACTAACACATTGTTCTGGCTTTGGCTGGGATAGAGTTAATTTTCTTCATAGCAGCTGGAATAGTGCTGTGTTTTGGATTTAGGATAAGAATAATGTTAATAATACACTGATCTTTTAGTTGTTGCGAAGCAGTGAAGGACTTCTCAGCTTCTCATATGGCCAATGAGAAGGCAGGGGGTGCCCAAGGTGTTGGGAGGGGACGCAGCTGGGACAGCTGACCCCAACTGGCTAAAGGGATATTCCATACCGTATGACATCATGCTCAGCATATAACTGGGGGGGTGGGCTGGGAGGTGGCGCAGCTCAGGAACTAGCTGAGCATTGGCTCCGGGTGGTGAGCAATTGTGCTCTGCATCTATTGTCTGGTATCTTCTTTTATCATTGTTATTATTCCATTCATTTTCTGTCATATTAAGCTGTCTTTATTTCATGAGTTTTACCTTTTTTTTTTTTCAATTCTCTCCCCCCCATTCCACTGGAGAGAGTGGGAGGGTGTGAGTGAAATGGCTGTGTGATTGTTTTAGCCGCCTGCTGGGTTAAACCACGACACACATTGAATTCTTGCCTCAGAATTGTTCTGATGTGTTGGACACAGCAGTAATTTTCAGAAACTGCCTAACTGGCTTTTCTTGAACTTTGTGCACACATCAGACAAAACAAGTCATAAAACTTTCTAGAAATGTTATTTCCTTTTCTTATATGAAGTGTGATCTGAACATAATGGAAAACTATTTTAAAATTCTGATAGTATTCATTCCAAGGCTAGTAGATTTTTAGACTAGCTTTCAAACATTCAAGAGCTAATATTTCAACTGCAGGTATATAAATTTTTAAAGTTTTCAGAAATGACCTATATATAAAACCAACTCAATCTAGAGGTAAGAAAGATTTTTTTAAAAATTTTTTAATAATACAGCTTTTAATTGAATAAACAGAAGAAACTGGGGAGATTCAATTCAAGTGTCAAAAGAAAAGTATCTTTATTTGCTCATTTCATATGGTCCTGTACATTTCATGATCTGATCTTGCACAGAGTGGTGAGAAAGGGGCATGGGGAATGTCTGGCAAGTCTATGTATGCTTTGAACTTCAGGATGTTGTTATACCCACGGCAGAGAATAACAGTGGTTTTGTTGAAAAGTGCAGAAAATTAGTTTAGTGTCTGTCATGTTTAATTTTATCACATATTGATACTACAAGTTGCTCAGCAGTTGCTGTAAGATATTGACTTCTGTGGGCTGTGCTCAGCAGAGCTTTTAAATAAAGCTGCAATCAGAACCTGCTATTCTCCCAACAGGTGCCAGTTAAAGCTCAATTAAACTTTCAGGAGGAGAGGTTACTCAGTTCAAAGATTGAATTTTGGATCAAAACACACACACAAAGAAGGAGAATTGAGATAATGTGTAGGCATTTAGAGCAGACAAAAGTCTGGTCCTTGACTCAAAATTGGGATGCTGGATGTGTAGCTTTTAGTATCCCGTGTTTAGAGGTGACTGTTAGAGGTATATGCATTTCTGTGCTGGATCTTTATCGATGGAAGAGGAGAAAAATTTAAAGGCCATCACTTTTTTGGGGACAAAATAGAACAGTTGAAATATTACAATATTTGGCAAGATTTTTTTAAAAATTCCTATTCAGCAGTATACAGTAATTTGTAAGCCTGAACAGTGACATAGAACCAGATTCTCAAAACCTGAAACTTGTATGTATAAATGTATTTCATGTACAAGAAAGTATCTGTAATCCAGTTTTCTAACACTTGCCTGAGTTGTCTCACTCTTTGACCCACTTAAGCAGGGTGAAGTTTAGACCAAAGCCTTCCACTGTCAGACTTAGTGCTTAGCACACCTAGGTGTCCTGAACAGATGTCCTCAGTGTCTGTGTTCCCATGTGCAGTAAAGGAGAGGTGAGGTGAGCAAGGCTGATTTCAGAACCTAGTTTGGTGCCTAACTTCCTGACGGGGAAAAGCAACTGTAAAGCTATGCTGGAGCAGTGTTGTGATACAGGGACGTGTGCTGCCTGGCTCTTCCTCTGTTGCAACTTTCCTTTGACTAATTGACCACGGTTTGTACAATGGAAGTGTCCACCTGACTGTATGCTGTTCTGTCTTGCTCTGTGTGGTTCCAGCTCTATATAAAGCAGTTTCATTTCGAACTACAGAGTATCCTTTTTTATATTAGGAGGGAGCTCTCACCTCAGACCTTGTTTCTTGACATGGTGGACTTGGAAACAGGTGTCTGGAGCTGCAGTGCTGAGAGCTGTCACAGACAGTCAGTGGAGACCTGAACTTCTTGCCACTAAGAGGCAGGGTGTGTAAAGCTACCAAGCTGGCTGACAAAATTAGTTTTTTGATGGCTCCCAATGGCACAGTTGAATTAGGACATTGCAGTTCCTTGAGAGTCAAAAAACTTTTAAAAGCAAATCCCATATGTGGTGTTGCGGAAAAAGGGAATGGTGAGGAGATGTTTGTCTTGCTTCTCCACCTTTTAAAATGAAAGCTGCAGTGTAAAATGGTGCATGGGGTTTATGCCTATTTGCACAAATACATGCATATTTATGTCACACGTTTCCCTGAAGTATACCTGAGACAAAGTGAACACTGAAAGCTAATTCTTCCTTTTACATAAATGTCTAAATTCTGTTGTCGTTGTCTTGAGTTTCTCTTTTTCTGCATCTTAAATGCATAAAGGATTCAAAGAAAACATCAGGATATTTTTAGTCTAATAGCAGCTTTAAGCATGAATACTGCACTGGTCTCTATGAAGCTGCGTTATATGAACAATGCTATTTTTCGTCAGATTTGGAAGCTCTTATTCCATTTTTATGTAGTTCTTCAGGTTAAACATCCTTTCTATTAAACATGACTATTTACATGTTTGTTACTGTATGAAAGAGAATAAATAGTTCATGATCTGACCTGTAAATAAATATTTATTCTTGGTAAGATACTAAGCCATTGTGTGACTTGGGAAAAATAACTCTACCTCCCTGTATTTCCTGACAGCTGTGGAACAATTCTACTGCAAAAGTCACAAGATTTGAATTTCAAAATAACTTACAAGCTGGGAGCAGACCTTTAATGTCTTTAAAACATTAGCAGGGAACTAAGTGAGAAAGAAGCTGGAAATGATTCTAGGAAGTGTAAGGAGAATAGTAATTTTCACTTTGTACAGGACTTTAAAATTTTGACATTCTTCTTTTAGAAAAAATGGAATGAACACCTTAGTTCTCTTGGAACAAAATGCAGGGGAAAAACCCAAACCCCAACCCCAATGCTTCTCAGAGACCCACACATCAAGTCTGGCACTAGTTTTGGCAGCAGAGCCAAAGCATGTATGTCAGGAGTGTGAAAGGATCCTTTCACAGATTACAGGGAAGAGTTTTCCATACTTGAGCTGTTACTGCAGCCCAGATGACAAGTCATGAGAAGAAATCAGTCCATGGCTTTGAAAGTAGTTCCTGGCTAGAAGAATTAGCTCTACCCAGTTTGTGTGAATTGGCAACTGATTGCTTTTTTTTAGTCCTATGGGTAACCTCCCCTTCCCTATTAAATGTGACTTTTTACATAGCTGTGACCGTGTCCCATAACTTCCAGGAGGAGAAGAGCATGCTTGGGAAAGCATGTTATGAACATTAGCAATATATCATGTGGGACAGTAAGGAATTGAGGAACCCAGTCTTGCCCTGGTATTTATCTGTGCTCCTTGGAAAGCTGACAAAAGATGTAAGGGACAGGCAAGATAGTTTTGCTGGTTGAAAAGAATGAGTCAGTGGAACTGCACACCATTAGCCAGATGCTAACCCAAGGTAGAATAATGAAACGGCTACTCTGTGACTCTTAAGTAAGAATTAGAAACTAAAAATATAATTAAGCTTGTCAGTATGGCACCCCTACTCAGACAAATCTGCTTTTGTTTTGTTTTCAGTAGAGTTCGAGGTCTGGTTGATAAAGACAGCTGTGTCAATATTAGATACTTTGATTTCTCAGAGGCATTTAATTTAGTACCACATAACATTTCAATTTAAAAACACTGCATTACGTAGCATTAACAGGCTACACAGCAGATGGATTAGAAACTGGCTCACTGACAGGTATCAAAATGAAGTTGCTAATGGGGAGGGATCAATGAGAGAGGCCATTTTTGCAATGGTCTCCTGGGGGCTGGGGCTACTTTATATTTTTATCATTGATCCAGACATTGATGTAAAATCCTTACTGGTGAAATTTTCAGATGACTGAAAGGTCTGTGAGGTAGCAAACAATGGAGAGAAGTAATTATAGAGAAATCTGAATCACGCCATGTGATGTTCAGATGTTGTGATGGGTTAATGCTGCAGTAGTACTGGGGTACCATATTACTGTTGTGATTGCAAACACATGTGACAACCAAACACTTTGACAGTAGCCTCATGGCTGACCTGCTGTGGAGTTGTGTACCTCTGCTACATGTCTGTGTCTTCTCCAGCAATTCTCCCTTCCCTCCCCAGCAAACCGGAGTCTGAAGCTGCTCCTTGTAAGGAATATGTGGGTCATGGGAAGGGAAAAGGTTGAAAGATGATGTTCTGCTGCAGCAGTTCCTATAAGTAGTCAAGCAAAAGATGGGCCTCTCATACTAGAAAGTTAAGTTCTCCAGGGTAAAATAAGTCAGATCAGCTGGAGAAGGAGATTTTGGGATTTTTGTTGGGTTTTTTTTACCTTTGAAAAGTCATTCCCTCTTTTCTCAGAGCTGCTTGGTAACTGATGGAATGTGCTATGTGCTGCTATTTGTGTTTTACATGAATACCAAAGTTATGTTAGAATTGGAGAAAGGTTGCTGTTGGAAGGAACTTTGTAGTCCAATGTTCTGCTCAAAACAGGGCAACTTTGAATTGGGTCAGGTTGCTCAGAGCCTAGCCCAGTTAAGATTTAAAAATGTCAAAGGTTGGGATCTCCCCACCTCCCCTGAGCAACCTGTTCGAGTGTTTGGACCGCTCCAGTGAAGATTTTTTTTCCTTGTGCCCAAAGGGAATTTCCCATTTTGCATCTTGCAGCTCTTGCCCCTTGTCCTTTCACTGCACATCTACGAGAAGAGTGTGAACTGTTTGAACTGTATATCAGCTATAGTTGATATAAATACTTCAGGTTAGTTCCTTGTTAGGATTTCAGACGCTTGTAGAAGAGTACAGTTAGGTCCTTAGAAAGGGAAAACTGTCCTTTAGAAAGGGAAAACTGTTCCTAGAAAAACATATTTATATCTGCTAACAATTATACTTCAATGCATTTGTAATTTGTTGTTCTTCTAAATGGACTTAGAGGGAAGAAAATAATATTTCTAAGTTTTTCTCTGTTTTACTGTTACTATTCTTTTTCATCTAAACAACAATAAATGCCATAGTCTTAGGGTGTGCTGATGTTTTCCACGGTGTTGGAGAGGTTTATTTTGTAGACACTTACCCAAGGGACAGTTCTGCATGATTGGTTGGGTGTCTTGTGTAATTTTTTCTTGTTTTCTTGTGTCAGTGACAGGATATTACCCTAGCTGGATAGGTGCTCTGGGTGTTATAGCGATTAATTTGAATGGAACCCTGGCTTGTGTGTGTATATACATATATTTAATGCTTGAATATATTAATATTTGTTAGCATACTTCAACATCTACATTTCTAATTCTGATGGCTTCTGATAGTGCTATTGGTATTTCTCACTAATATGATTTGTATCCACAACAAATAGTACTTTTATTTTGTCAGTGGAATTGCCCTTATCTACATGCATGCTCTCTGCTGTCTTCAAAATGTGCACAGAGGCAGCTCGTCTCACCCCCTGCCCCCAACAAGAAGTCATTTCTTCAGCTCATCTAGCTGTTTTTCCCCTCCAAACCCTAGTTAAAGATCTTTCTATGCCTGAATAGTTCTGAACCAGTTATAAAATGCATCGGGCAGGAAGCAAACTCATGCTTCTCAGCCTTTCATCAGTTTAATAGAGAAGTGTGGTATTTCATATGTAAGAGAGCATCTAAGAATAACTGGAAACTTAAACTATGGAAATGCATAATCTGATCCTGAAAACAAGTGTCACAGTTGCCGTCCTAGTGTTTACTTTAATTTTGAAATTGCAATTGGTATTATGAGAATGGGATTTTTTCAGAACGGAGAAATTGGGAAATCGTAGTATGAAATGTTGAATTGTCAGATACAAGACTGCTTTGCTAGAGTTCGTTCTGTGCATAACATGAAATTCCGTTTCAAGTGAACCCTATTATTAGACTTAGGTTTTTTTCTGCTTCAAATTTGTGCCTAAACCTGTTCCCATTCTTTAGTTTGAATGCTTTTTGGTACAATTAAATCTAGCTTGATCATAATTTTGACAATACAGTTAGAAATTAAATTGTTTAGTATGAAAGGAAACTACTGAATAGTTATCTTCTGCTTTAACTAGGTAAATACATGAATATATGTGTATATATATATGTAACTTTATATACTTGAATCCTAAAGAAAACAATATAAATCTCTAGAAACCTCCAGACTTGGAATTTAGAGTTCTAAAATACAAAAAGCTGAAGTGTGTTTGAATGAAACAGTATTTTGGCCAGTTTTGTATGCAACTTGCATTTACTCAGCCTTGGAAGTGTGTAGCAATAAAAGTGCTTAAGTATCTCTTAGGAACATGGCATGTGAAAAGGAAGATTATTGGTTTTATTTTATTCCTCATGGGGCCCTTCCAACTCAGGATATTCTATGATTTTCCATTTTCTTTTTGTTAATTCAGGGGTTATGACAAAGAAGCCGTCAGAACCAGCAAAATCTTAGCTTGATTCCTACTTTCTAATTTCATCCGACACTTCACTTTTGGATCCAAATTTTGGAATTAGGTGCTGAAAGTTGTAGTTAGGAAGTATGTAGGTGGCTAAGCCATGGAATAAACCCAGAACCTGCTTTTACTCTGGTAACTGTACTAAGGACAGAAATAGTACCAATACTAGTAGTAATAATAAATGCTCATCAGATCTGGTTTTGAAATGCAAATAGAGCTTTAGCTATTTGTTCAGTTGAAAAAATCCTTCTGTGATAAATATGGACTTGTCAAGAAACCAAACACCCTTTGCTTAGATGTTTTGATTTTATACTTAGATATCTGTGAAAAAATCTTCAGGGTATTTGATGGGGGACTATTGACTTTCTGCCTTTTTCTACATTCACTGCTAATTCATAGTGGACTGTAGGTTCTCCACCCAGGCTATGTTTATGGTTAGGCTGAGCAAAAGGTGGGAGCCCTGGATCAATGTGCTCCTCTGGCTGGGGACTTGCACCCAAGAGGGAGTGGGAAAAAATGGGAGAGTCAAAAGCTGCAGCGAGTCACTAGGGTACCATACCCACTTTTAAATTAAATAAATACATTAGCTGAATTACTTTGACTTGGAGGACGAAATTTTTTGTAAAGTCAGCTCTCTCTATTAGCAGGCCTTGAAGTGGGAATATAATTGTAACGTGCCCATTTAGGAGCTGTTTATATTGCTTTAGTTTCTCTTGGACTTAAGACTTTTAAACTTAGCTGGCTACTCAATAAGAAGCAAAGCACTTTTGTTTAATACCTATGACTTTAAATTGTGAGTACTTGGACATAGATACATCATTTTTACAGATAGCTTTTAAATTATTTTACTGCAGTTTTGACATATCTCATTCTAGCGGACACTTTTTTCATCATCTTTCATTTGTCTTACTCAATTTCATTTGCAGGGAGAATTTTTATTGGATAGATGAAGTATATTTAAAATTTGACCTAATTTGCCATGTGTTAATTTGTTATTCACACTTTAAATCTTGCTCTAAACTGATAAAATTATTTGTTTTCCACATGGGAAAGGATTTTATGCAGTTGAAACACTTTCTTTGTTAGTAGAGAGTTGTTTTGGCTTTCTTTTTAATGCTCTAGGATTTCTAGTCAGGTTATTAGTTGTCTCTCGGTGAGGAAAAGACTGTATTTGAACGGCTGCTCCTTTTAATCCAAATAATCCTGGTCTCTAAAGAGATTAACATAAACACATATACTTGCATCCTTCTGCCTATGCTTCTGTGGTTTGTTTAGTTACACTATATGCCATCTCGGATTTATAAAGAGCAAACCAGAAAACAGACTAAAACTCTGAAAAAGCAATGGCTAATTAAAACAACTGACTGAGAAAGCAACACAGACTGGGTCAGAAATGGATTATTGCTCACAGAAGAGATAACCCAAGTTTCTATTTGCAAACCTATGCAAGTTGTTGGATCGATGTTCTTGCACAGCCCCGGTGAAATTCTAAGCTGGGTAATTTGCTTGAGGAACAAATTTCATGTGAAATAACCGTGCATTATAAGTGTCGATGAGAACTGCTAATTTGTGAGATATAGCAAACAGATATCATCCTGTAATTTATTGTGCTTATGCTGCTAAAACATGAAATTAATCTAATCTGTTTTGTGGCATCAGTAAACACTGATGGAAGAAATATTCAAAGAGGATTGTTGTTAAAATTCCTTTTAAAAGGGGATAGTTATTAATTTCTTTTAAAATAGTACATATTGCCTTTACTGATGAAGAGCCTTGCACGTAAATGTTTTATAGTTAATTTACATGTCTCTTATTCTAAGTGGTCAGCTTCTTAGTTTGACCTCTCCTAGACAAACTTTCTTGTGTACACAACTGATCTCAGTACTAATGTAGCTCAAATGATGACATTTTTTTGAGACACTAATTTATTGCCTAATGTGTCATTAAGGAAGTTTTAACACTGATATAAAATTAATTCTTTAAGAGCTGCTGCAGTGGGTGTGCATACATAATGTCATATCTCTGTACAAATATTACCACTGCCTTCACATAATTGGCACTGTTTTCTGCCACTCTTAATACCTCAAGCAGTACCTTGCTTTGAAAGTAGCTCTCTAGTGCTTCACCACCTTAGTTAGGGGTCTCACAATCTTGACTGGCAAATACAGTATGAATCAGTCTGTGGTCCTGCTTCAAATCTTGTTGATTTTTTGCCAATTGTTTCATTTAAGTTAACCACAAATATTGTAGGGTTCAGGCTAGGATAAAATACAAATGTATATGGGATATCTGAATTTAAAGGAATTAAATAACTTCAGCTGTTTGACATGTAACTTTCAAGGAAAGCAGCAAAAATTTTGCACTATGTACCCCCAGTATGATGGGCTAAGGCATGAAATATAACTTGAGTGTGATATTTTTTTATTAGAGTTTTCCCTGAAACAAGTCAGATCTGCACGAGTTCACAAATTGTTATGGCTTGAAACATACTTTGAAAAGTTTTGTTTGGAAGACTTTGTCCGCTGCTAAAGAAAAATGCTAAGGTAACTGGAGTGTGTATCTAAATCTCTTAATATTTTAGCTAGCTCTCCATTAAACAAAACAAAACCCCAGTCCAAAACAGAATGCACAGAGGACTCAACCCAAAGTCGGTCCTTGAACAGACTGAATAGTTTGAAGAAAAGACAGTTTCTAAGTATGAGGTATTGACCATAAGATGTATTTTAATTTACTTAAAACCATTGCTAGAAATGGAATTGCTGTGGTGCTCTATCATTATTACTCCTGGATAGTTAACTTTAAGGTATCTTGGGTTTCAAATTAAACGTCAGAAGTCATTTGGCACTGAGAATGTGTCTCTGCCTAATGCAGAAAGCAAATAACTCTGGCATATTTTCCATTTGCAATTCCTGTAAGAGTGCCAGGAATGGTAATGTATCACAATTGCTTTTCTGGCAAAAATCAAACCAATAAAATGCATTCTATTTTTAATAATAATAATACTTAAATTCTTATATACAATATTGTTTTGCTAAGTAGTTTGGAAAACTTAAAGTAAAAGACTGCATAAATATTTGAATACTTGTTAGAATACTCTTGAAATCTAGGCAGCTCACTCCACAGCACCTTGATGAGGTGCTGGGAAGCTGAGATTTTCTACTGTCATTAAGATAAATAGTGAATGCTCTCGCATACTGCTGAATCCCAAGGTATACTCCATGTGAGTGAATCACTAGGGAGCCCATACAGTATAAAATACCAGTTACTGTCCTCCTATACTCTGAGCTAAGCTCCCTATTCTGATTTGGCTTTGTACTTTTCATATTTTTACTTATACTGCCAAAAGGGAAGCAATTTGTAGGAAGGAAGTGCTGATAAATCCTTGGAGTCCAGTCATCGCATGGATTCTCAGTTTCAGACTTTAGCAAGGTTATAGAGAAGTGGAAGAGCACATCACAAGACAGATGAAGGACTGGCCCTCAAGTAGACAAGTGGCTCAATAGGTTATTGCAATTGGATTTTATAACTTTGAAAGTAAAGAGCTGAAGAAAGTGAAACAAGACTAGTAGTGAAGATTTCCACTGGGGCTAGAGTGTGAAAGTCTAGACCTGGGAGTGTGATGGACTCTTGTTGCTGTCACAAGTGTGAGACAGTGACTTTCAAAGGTTTCCCACAACAAGTACTACTTTTAAAGGGCATTGTACCTGTGTGCAGTACTCCAAGTAGCAGCTTCCTACCCCTGCTTTGTGATCCCTTACATATATATAACATAATTTTATTATGTAGCCAGAATGTCACAGGGTAAGCTCATGAGAGTGAGGTTTGTGTGAAGGCATTGAGCATTGAAGAGAGGAGAGCTTGAATTCAGCTGTCAACTCCTCTGCCAAGCCAAAGAAATGGATCATGTGGAAACTGTTCCTTGCTCTCCCCTCTCTTCCTAAAGATAAGTTTTGGAAAATTGAGATATATTCTTCCAATAACAGCTTCCTCTTTGATAATACCCTAATGTACAGTCAGCCACAGACCAAAGTCCAAGGAACTGAAGTGGTTTAAATAATGCCTCTTTTGCTTTTATCTGACCAATAGCCTGACTGTGATCTAGTACTTCATAAATCTAATGTGATACAGAATTTGGTGGTCTCTTCAGTGTCACAGAGGCATCCATTGACATCCCAGTGGCAGTTTTATGCCAGGATTGAAATCTTCGCTATATCGCACTGCCTATGAACTGTCATTATTCTAGTTAAAGATACTAGCTGTAACAAACATTCTACAATGAGCTGAAATAGCTATGCTGGCATTTGTTGGAAAGTATTACTTTCCTAACGTGGTGGCAGGTGATGGGAAGATGAGAAGGGCGGCAAATACTATTGAGGAAGGAATTAGATTGAACTTGACAAATTCAAGTGATAAGGGATGCAGTTGAACAAGGACAAAAGCACTTGTCTAGATCTAGACAGAAGCCAACATGACCTCAGAACAGGCAATACTTGTGGGTTTGGGTTTTGTTTGTTTTCCTTAAGTCAGGTTTGTAATAGGTTAGAGGCAAAACATGCGATGCTATGTTGCTGTGCCAAGACAATCAGCCCACCTGGCTCTGGATAGAATGTTATCACTTGTGGCGGAATCTCATTATCCCTTCAGTACTGGAGCATGGTTGTCCACTTTGAGTGTGGATTAATACTTTGTTCAACTTGGCTAGATTATGTTCTAAAAGTTTGGAGAAGGGGAGCAAGAATACCCTGCTGCAGTGTTGAAGTAGCTTCACTTGGGCTAGGGAAAGGAAGGTAATTGCAGTTGTCTTTAGGTGAGTCGCTAGAACCTCTGCCAGCCCTGAGTATCAGTTAGGGATCTGATCAGCTGAAAGGATCTGGTTAAATACCAACTACCAACCAACCAAAACTCAACAAAAAACCCCCACATAAACCAAAACAATCTTTTCTTTTTTTTATTGGCTATCTTTTGGATAGGCTTAACAAATATAATTTCTGACATATCAGGATTAATTCAATCTACTAAGAGGCATGTTAGAGATGAGTGACAGGGGCTTTGAGTTCCTTTTCAGACTTACTTTTCTATGGTTGTATGTAGCAGATACTGCTTACCTGTGTGGAGTGACTACATACAATCAGGAGGAACTCAAGTCTGTCTGTAGAAGTGGGTAATGGAAATGCAATTTATGATCTCTTTTAAAAATGATTCTTGCTACTGGTAAAAGAAAGATCGTGAATGACAGCAAACACACCAGTCCTCAAATGTGGAGTAAAGAATAACTGTAACAGCTTCAGTGTTGTCTCTTCCAGCCACTGCTATGTGTTTTGGCTCAGTCTTGAATCTCCCAAAGTGTTTGCTCACACCGGCAAATAATTAATGTGGGGTTTGAAGAGATAGCCAGGCATATTTGCAGGAACTTCTGCACATCAAACATTGTCACAGTTGCACTAAAATTCTCTTCCTACATCCACAAATGTCCTCCCATTTAGTTTAATTCAAATTCATTAGAGCCTTACTTCAATTATGTGTCATCCTTACAGCTCTGAAATGCATAAAATATTCTCCTTGATCCATGACAGATTATCTTTTTTGTTTGGACAGTTTGGGAGTGTATTGGGTGATTATTATCATACAAGACTGTAGTCTGTTAGCAGCCTAAGCAATTAGCAGCTGAGAGATTCTGCTGGCTTTTATCCCTGTTTTCTGGCCATTTTTCTGACTAAACCAAATAGACCAAGTATACTACTTTTTTTTTCTTATCTATCAGCTAATTTCCAGAGACATACAAACGTAATAACTTCAATGGCATTTAATGTTAGATGACTACTAGGTTCTGCATCTGTTTGGAAGCTAGGTTTGCATTCCAGCCTCAGGCAGAAAGTGATTTCAGATTAAGAATGCACAGCAGTGGTGTTGTAAAATCCATGGAGACACAGAAGTGTGCTCATAACCATTTGACTTGGGAAGCTCAGGCTGTCAAACTTTGAAATTTCAAGGGTTTGGTGAGTTCTCAAAGAGATTTAAGGCCTGATCTAGAATTAACAGTTGAGAAAATGAGTAATTGGTCATCTGTGGCTTGCTGGACGGAATCAGGGGAAGGAACATGATATAGAATATAAATACTTTACAAAGAAGCTGACTGAAATTAGCCAGTAAGCTTTCCGTTACGGTGTTTTTTCATGTGGCAGAAGACACAGTCATGAACAAGACAGCAAAATGGGAGTGGCAAAAAAGGAAACACAGAAGTTCTGTGTTGCAAAGAAGGTCATTGTTCTGCTCTAGATGTTTGATGCTTTTAATACAATGGAAATAACTGGTTGACTAAATAAACCAATAAAGCAGATACAGAAATAGCTCAGACCTTCTATGGAGAAATTGCTCTTTTACTACCTACAAGAGTTCAAGGTACAACATCTCTGGTTTGCACTGATTTTTTTTCAAAATCCAGCGGTTGGCTGACTGATCTGGAAACCTTCTGCCAGCTTGCTATGTGTACTCAGCACATGGGCAGAGCCGGAGCTTCTGTCAGTCAAGAGTACAAGCATATCACTTAGAGATCTAAGGGAGTTGACACTGCGATATCTTCTGGTGTGGGTAAGTTTAACTTCATGAAGTTTTGTTTCAATCGTTTTTGGAGAAGTGCATTTGCTTTTGTTGGTGTTTTTTTGTCCTGAAACAACCCGTTCTGGTGAGAAGAAAGAAATTGGAATGTGCAGAGTAGAAACCAACAGGGTGGAGCATTTAAAGCTAAAGGTTTTTCCTAAAGAACACAGATTAATAAGGACAAGTAGTCATTTAGTCTACTCGTTTAGCATAACAGACAACTGATGTAAATAGACATTTAGTTTAGAAGGATCCATGGAACATCTGTACCATATGTCCCTGCAAAATAAAAATCCAAAGTGTTCTCCTGAGTACCCAAACCAAAAGTGAAACCTGTGGTACAAGAGATGAAGAGCCAAACCCTGTAATTTTTAGCATTATGGGAAGGCAGGAGGGATGAGGGCATAAGCAGTGCACAAAGTCCACATAAAACAAAGGGTGCTTCTAAGTCACTGTCATGACGTGGTTTTAGTAGGAAACTCAGCAATGTGTAATGAGATTAATTTTATAGTTCCTATTATACTGCAGAGACAAACTCAGGTAAACAAAGAGGGGTTTGAATATGCCAGAAGCGTTTGTGTAGTCCCCTTTGAGACAGCTGAAGCTCTGCTAGACTGCTACTATCTGATGATAGAATTTCAATGTATAGTTCAGAAAAAAATTGGTATCCTTAATCTCTATGGAGGATTGTATAAACTATCCATATTACAGTATTCTGTGAATAACTATGCTGTTGCCTGTTTTATTCAGCAGAAGGTATATAAAGTAAGCCAAGAAAAATCCAGATACTCTTTCCAGGTGAACAGATGTTAATGTCTTCATTCAATTTTTATTTCTAGTTCTTGCTCTGCTAAACTCCCACTGAAGTCAGCAAGTCTGCCTAAATAAAGAACAAATAAAAGCTAAGTAAATGCCTTAGGTTTTGTTCCAGGGCAAGGAAATAACTATTGGATTGCTGATCAGCCAAGCTCTTCCACAGAGAGCAAATATTAAGATTTCCATGTATTAAAAATTCAACGTGTGTAATTCAAAATAAGTCCAAACCCATCTATCTCTGTTCCATTGCAAGTCCCATGAGAAATGCAGGTAAATTTTTTAATAGTACTTTTTCTTTCTGTAATGGCTGGGGGGGGGGAGGGTGTGTGTGTGATCATACACTTCACAATGTATGAACTAATAAATCATAATATAATGCACCTATAGCTCCTATAAAAGAAAATTGATAGTTTACTTATTTTTAGAAGGGGTAGAATTGAAAAAGTCATATAAGTGAGCATGTTGTCTAAATTGTTACTGTTTATTGGTAGGTATAAACTGAAGTGTGTATAGTATCGCCTTCAGACACTGAGGTGTGAGTCAGTGTCGAGGAGCAGTTTTGAACTTGGTTAGTAACCGAATTCAGGACAATGTTGGTTTGACCTGGTTTATTTTTTTAACGCAGGAATGATTGCTTTATAGCCTATGATACTGGTTAGCAACAGTTCTCTCCTTGCCACTTCTCATGTTATTGGTGGTTTGAATTTGAATGTTTTGAAAAGAAAGGTTTGTATTTTCTTTTCTCTTTTGAAGTCCAAAAGTGAATGTGCCAGGAGTCTGGTGGCAGAGAAAGCAAGGGGGTTAAAAACTTCCTGTATATTGTGCGTTTGTCTGATGTGTCTTTTAGGACCTCTGATAGATGGTTTGATTAGTACTTCTGGTTAGGTAACTCTGTCAGCAAGAGTCCTACATTAAAATGTAGGACAACAAATTAAACAACAAATTAAAATTACACAGACCTCCTTGCGTTTGTGTAGATGCACTCAGTCTTAAGTCTGATGTGGCTACACGCAATGGATGTGCTCGCTCGGGGGAGAGACTGACTTCTGACCCAGCCTCAGGATGCAGTTACTGCAGGGTCCTTGAGTGCCAACATCAAAATCTGCTCCTGAATTTTAAGAGGTTCTGTGAAATGCAGGCAAATCAATGGCAATTGAGGAGATGAATTACTGCATAACTGACAGGAAGGTATATATTTGTTGCATTTATTATATAGTCTAAATGCAGGCTATTCTGTGATTTCTATTATGTGTTAATTATTCATTGAGTTCAGATATTAAGCAAGGCTCTGTTGCTGTACTTTTAGAAAGCTAAGTATGGTAACAAAACATGGAAAGTATCCAATGAGAAGTTCAACCCTTAAAGCTTTCATCCAGTTTTGAGAAATAAAATGGCAATAATACCTAAAACTGTCGGCTTCCCATCAGGGTGTTTCTTCTCCAACATAGATATGAAAGTTAATAGCATTCAACGTTGACTTAGATTTAACTTTAATGATTGGGTACTCTGTCTTAGGGCAGTTTTGTTTCAACTTGTTTTCAGCAGGATCGTATCACACCATCTGATGTGATGCAGCTTCAACCCCCTGAGTGCTCCCTGGCATTTTTTTCTCCTGCATTTAATAGTTACCATGCAGCATCTAGGACAAGGGGCTTCACCAGCACTTCACAAAAAAAAAACCTACCTAAAATGAATGGGGGTTCAATGCATCAATCATTTTTTGTAGATTCCAACAGTTGCCAGAGTTGGGAATTAGCAACTTCATTCATTATCTCTCCTTTTGTATTCCTAACACAGTTACTGTATGTATGTCAAAGGTATAACTCCAGGACAAAGTCAGACAGTTTGCGTCATGATCGGTGCAGTGAACATAATTTCAAAAAATGCTAAGGGAGAAAAGATTGCCCTTTGGTTCAGTGAAATACTACAGAGTAGATCATGGGATCAGAATTTTATGACACATTAACCTATACTATTAAGCTTGATTACTATAAAACAAGTTGATGCAAGCTAGGTTGATCTTAAAATGGGTAATTTGTGAAGCACGGATTCTTCTGTCCCCAAATTTTGAAAGAGGCTATAACCATTTCAAGATTGGTCTTAGTGTTTTATTCATGAGGGTAAAGAGTAGAAATGCATGAAATGCAAATGTTAACATAACATAGCTGCCTTTTTTGTGTGTGTGAAGAGAAACACAGGACCAAGGCCTGTTAAACTGAGTGTTTTACAGCTATTTGCACATCCTTATCTCGAACTGGAGTGCTACAGTTTCAGCAAACTGTTTTGCCTGTAGGCAGATCTTCACGGTTCAAATTTTCTCAGCATGCCTGGGGGTTTAACTTGAGGTGAAACTCAGGTTGTTTATATTTACGTTTGAACTTGTACTTGTCAATATGAGTCTGGGGATCAATATCTGGAGTTCTACCTCCTTTACTCAGGATTTTATCTATTTTAGTTATGTGTGAATATGGCAGAGTGCAAATCAATGTGCCATGCTTAAAAGTGTTTAAGCAAACAACGGTCTGTTTACTGATCACCAGATATTGCTGCAGTTCCTAGTTTTCCACTCCATAGCTAGACTTCTAGCTCACCAAGTTCTTGCAACACGGACACTTAGGAATTGTGGTTGCAGACCTGAATTGTAACAGCAAATATCACTCACACATTTGTTGCCTTAGGTTTTGTGTCTGTCTCCCAGGAATAAATGTATAACCCGTAAACTTGTAAACTCCAGGTTTTTTTTTCTTTCTGTTTTGATGAAACAGAAACAGGAATAGAAGGAAGCCCTCAAGCATAGATCAGGTTATCTCATTGAGTAACAGGCATGGGGCATGACAAACCAGCGTCAGCAGCACCGCAGCATCACAGGAGACGCTGGGTAAAACTCCACTTGTGTCTCCCATGTCCTGAGATTGGATCCGCGTCCCTGAGATCACGCAGGCTGTATCTTCCCGGAACCTTATTAGACCGCTGCAGCAGGGCCATCCGTATGCCAATGAGCCCTTTGAAATGCCTCCCTGGGGTTTTGTTATTTTAACTTCATAACATATCAGAAAGGCCAAAGTTCTCCTTTATTATTTTACCACCTCTTAATAGAAGCAAGCAGTAGTAGCCGGGGTGGCAGTTTAGAGTAAGTGGAATAAAAATTCACTGTATTGCTAATGGCTCAATACAAAGGCCTCAGCTTTTCCTTGGCTTTTTTTTTGACAGGGTTAATCTCGCTTTCGTCTCTACTACAAGCAGTGCTTTTGGCCTATTTATAACTGCAGCTGCCTAGAGAAAGCCTAAAGGAGATGTGATCAAACCAGACTGTACAGCAAAACACATTATATAAACATGCAATTTGTACCAAGGAATAATTTGAAGTACGAGGGGGAAATGTCAAGTACGATGTCTGAAAACCAATTTGGCTTAAAATTCAACGCATTATGTATATGTGGCATTTGCCAGCTTTCCATTCATCCTTGGAGGGAAGGCAGACATCAATCATACCTGCATGTCAACTACTGTCAACAATGCTAAAATTCTTCAGTGGATTTTCTCCTCTGGCACAATAATTCAGAATATATTAATGTAAGAACTCTTGCTGTAATTTTTTTTATAGGCAGACAAAAATTATTTTACCTCAAATATATTTTATGAAACTAAAGAATATCTATAAGTCACTATTGATACAAGTTTATTTCCATTCAAATGTTGCTGCATATTAGGAATGACTTTTTCTTTCTATTACTAGAACTCTTTTTGAAAGGTTGAGCTAGAAGGGACTTCAGAAGATGAACTTGTCTGCTTACGTGTTCTGCAACAAATATACTGAAAGCATCACTGACAGATGTATTTGCAATGCTATGGTTAGACATTAGGAAAGTTGATTTTTAAACTGAGGGTTGCTTCCCACCTCCCAGATATGCAATGATTAATTCCTTTCTTCTGCAGCAGAGATCTATTACTTACTATCAGTTCAGAACAACTTTTTACACGTTTGGGAATCTGTTGTCATGCGACTTGCCCTTACCTTTTTTCTGAAGTTAGTAAACTGATTCCTTCAGCCTTCCTGCTTTGGCCAGGTTTTGTGGTCCTCATTCCTACTGATATTCTCTAAACTTCTAGTTAGTCCTTATTCACTAAATTGGGGTGCCCAATGCCAGACGCAGTATTTTGGCTGAGGTTTATTGGGTCTAAGCGTGCAGTAGTTGGACTCTTGTGCATAGTAGTAAGTTGACCTACTTTCAATATTTCCATATATTTAATTTCTTTATGTAGAGTGCCTGTTAATGCTACTATTAATCATCATCATCGCTTGTATCGTTGTTCACTTTCTGTCCACCTGTCTGAGGGAACTGAGGTGCTTGCACGGACCGGCTCTGGAAGCGCAGAGCGTTGCCCCTGCAGGGTGAGGATGGGGCTCTGCATGCGGGATGGTGGCAGAGCGTGAGGCGGGTGGGCTCTGCGCCTCGGGCCAGACCTGGTGCCTGGGTTGGAGGACTCGCCGTACCATGCAGCAGCCCTTTCTGCTCCTGGCCACCTCCTGAAGTCAGCCTGGGTACGTAGGGGGATGCTGCTGATGCGGGGCTGATCCAAGCCTGGGGTTAAACTGGGAACGGGGTTTGCACGTGGCCTCGCCGTGCAGGGCAGACCCAGCTGTTCTTGCTCTGCTGATGCACGAACCAGGGTTTGGCGTGTGGCCCTTGCTTCCACAGGAGAGCACCGGAAAATAGGCAATATTAAAGTATGAAATGAACAGGTGCATCTGTTTTATGCTATGTAACTGTGAAGTTAAATGGATATTTATCTGGATGTTAAGTGCAGTTGGTACTTACTCCTTTTTGACTTTTCACTGTTTATAGTCAGGTTTGGAGCAGACTTTGATAAATGAAACTATAACAGTTATTTCAAATTGCTTGAGCCACATAGCTACTGTTTATTGAGCCTTCATGTGCTATATTTGAGTGCTTTTAAAAAAATACGTAGTCTGTTGTAATAGCCTGTACTATAAATTCTGTAATGCTGGATAGGCTGCGTCCTCTGGAGTAAAAGGTGTAGTAGGAATGTTTGCAAAATCCTCTGTGCCGATTGAAGCTCTGAGGGGTAATCCTGTTCAAACAAGAGCATCAGAACTTGGGCAGCTGTGTAAAAAAGAAACAAAGTTTTGCAACTTTCATTCTTCTGAAGACAGTGTTTGATGTTTCTTTATTTTGACTGGACCTGAAGCTGCCTTCTTTTATTTAACGGTGATCTATTACATTCCTCTGGAGTTAGCACGCTTCCTGTGGTATTCCATCATCATGTCAAGGTGGTACTTCACAATATTTTTCACATTTTCTGCCTCATATATCAAACCATAGAATGTTATCCATAAGGCACAGCTGTCATTCTGTAAAATTTTTAGCAATGCTCTCATTTTTATCTGACATCCCGAAATACCTAAAGTAATAAAAAATAATTTCTACCTCATATTTGCTTTGGTGCTCATTCTGTCCCTGTCAGTGTCTATATGTTATAGCAGGCGAGATTTATATGTCCCCTTACTTGGCATTCTGTAAGGGCTGTGCACAGAACCCCAGACTGTGAAATTATTCCTGTTTTCAGGATACAAAATATTATTTCAACTTGCAAAAACTTCCATTGAATGTATTATATATGCTCTTTATGAACATAAATCAACACTTCATTGAATGGTTTCTGTTCTCCACATGCTCTTTTCTGTACAGACTTTCATGTTCTCCTGTTTCTACTGTTCTGAAGATCATTAACTTTTGCAGTATTTTTTAGAGAGTGATTTTATTCAGGAGAGGACAGGATGTCAGAATCTGCCCTTTATTTGTTATTCAGTTGAATTAAGAGTAATTTATCATCTGCAAATTCAAGCCTCTAAGTACTTAAAATATTCATGGAGAGAATATCAAATCTGTTGTATTTGAAAGTAATAATTTGCATTAAAATCAAGATATTTTGTCATAATCTCATACAGTTGAAAAAATCCCCAAAATCTGAGTTCCAGACTTTTTAAGTTAACTCTGTTCAATGTTACTTCCATGCAGCTGATACCTTCCTCTGATCACTAAAATGTCATGTTTTCAGGGTCATCTGTTTAATACCTCACTATGAGCTGCAGGTTAACTTCAAAGAATGTAAAGGATTTACATCTCTGGCATGTGTCTAACTCATTTGTTAAATCATTTATGAAACGTACATGAGTCGTATGACTGAAATAGAATTATTCAATTGTGGGATCATTAATAGAATTCTAATAGTACTATACGGTAGCTCTAGCTGTTTCACAAACACATCGACTCCCACATATTATTGACTCCTATATATTGGCACAGATTGATAAAAGAGGCTTTGGAAAAGTTAATGCAAATATTGGTGCAGCCCACTGTCTCTTAGCCTGCAAAGGTACAGATTTAAATTTATTGTTGTACGGAGGCACTCTGTCCATTATTAGCAATTCAAATAAGGAGCCGTGCTTTATAGCAGAGAGCAAGAACTGTCAGGGTTTCAAAGTTAATTAGACTAAACAGACAATTAATTACATCTTATTAAAATGTAAAGGACCTGTGACAAATTGCACTAATTGCATGTTCTTATATATCTGAAGAGGTCAGGCTACTTAAAGTGTGTTGTTAATGGAAGACAAATGTAGTTTTATATGCTCGATAGGAATATTATAAACTGCATTATTTATGACTCTGGTAGAACACTTAATTTTTAGCTTTAAATCAAACTGTTCATTAAGCCGGGGAGTCAGCACACAGCCCTGAAAGTAGTCTGTAAAAACCTGCTGCCAATGTAATATTAATTTGAAGGTCTGTTGTTTTTTTTTTTTCCCCTCCTCTTGGCAATACAGAGATGCTGGTTTTTTTAAAGTATGTAAACTCTAGGGGAGTTTGAGCTCTTTGAAGTTTTCCCTTACTCTCCCAATCAAATAGCACAAAAACATTTTATATTATTAATATTTTCTAGAATTGTGTAAAAATCAGCCTCTCTCAGGTCTAAACTATTGTAATTCTATGTGATAATTGCCAGTAAAAGGAAGAAGAATGAAATAGTGGATAATAGGACAAAGAACATAGAAGAAAGGTGGGGAAACCCCCTAAAAGCTTTGTATGGTCACTATTGACTTTTTGAGTAATATGCTGTATTACTTAAAGTCCTGATTATCTTCAGTTTAAATGAGTTACAGTGAGTGGGAAAGCTGTTGTATTTATGCGTTGCAGATGGGCCAAGCTAAGACTAATGCAAAAGTGAAGGTTTGCTATGACGGAACAAAAGGGAGATGCCATTTCAAATCACAGCTAACACAGAAGAACGCAGAATCACATTTAGATACCCTTCATCACAGGCTTGGGAGTACCTTATTTCTTAGCCTGCTCAGTTAGGATAAAAATCAGTGCTGAGAAATATATATATCTAGAGTGAAAGCCAAGGACACTGCAGTGATGTTAGATATAAAATGCTTGCACAGGGAGGTAACTGTACTTACTAAGACACACATTCAAAACCACAAACTTTTCTAGGCACTTCTGTACCAGAGAACATGGAAGACAGTGTTAGAAATTTTGCGGTACTCTTAGAGCATTAGAGATGACAATCTGAAAGAGTAACTTTAATTTCAGGTAGTGTGAAGATCTGTAATGTCCATGAGCTTCAGGGGTTTTGAGGGGGAAAGATGATGTGCCTGGGTATGATGTCTAGGATGCATTTCATTTTCCATTGGATCTTATCATTATTGCATTTCAAGTTTATTATTCTTGAGTTCCTGCACCTTCTCCCTCTGCTAAATTAATGTCTAGATTTAAAGATATTCTTACTGTTTACTGATCCTGGTAGTTTGTAGAAGTCATGGGAATCCAACTACTGAAGTGCCTTATCCCTTTCAAGTTAGTGAAATGTGTATCTTTTGTCTGGATGAAGCATACTGTTTTTGCTGAAGAGATACCAGTTTCAAATCTGAGTGAAGACTAGAGAATAATCTTGAGTAGGAGGCACGTATTTTGATATAGAAACCCTACATGCTTACAGAAAATAATTAACCCAACAAAGCTAAACAAAAACCCATAACAAAACTTTGAGATTAATAAGGGGATTTAGTTTCCATTCCTGATAAAAATTATTCTACTTTATATGATCCTGTTATGCTGGCAACAAAGCATTTGTGTTTCCTTCCTAGTTTAAAGTAAAGGAACAGGGTTCTCATGACCCAGCAGAGTAGCTTAACCCATATTCTGAAATGGGTTTTGTTCTCATCCTTCTGCACTTGTCCCAGTTTCCATGGAATTTATTGGACACTTATTAGGAGAAGAATTTTCAACCCTTGTGCTATGGCTTTCTTGGAAATACCACCAGATAAAAAGGTGTTGGGTTTTTTTGGTGATTTTTTGGGGGAGCTGGTTTAGATTTGTTTAAAACCCCTATAACTGGTAAACATATGAAGAATGTCCCATGAAATTGCTTTGGCCAGCTCAGCCACGCTGAATGGTGAGAGGTAGATTCAGGAAATGTTTAGGAGAGGATAATTCAAACGTATAGCCAATGCATGATTTGATTGCAACTTAACTATCTGAAAACATGTTGTTAGCTATGCTATGTTGTTTCACACCTTGTTTGCTGTGCATGATATTTATTTAAATATAAATCTAGGACTAAATACATGATTTTATAGCCCTCTGGACTATTTATATTTAAATATCTAAGTATGTAACAAGTCAGTATATTATATAATTTAGAACATTTAAAATCCTGATTACTACTTTCCTGAATAAATTTTAGAAGTTGATAAGAATCTTCTACTTTACAAGAAAGTTACACTTTTAGATCCATTCCATTTTGGTAATTAATTATATAGTCTTGAATTAAAAAAAGATTCTGGATTCAATGGATGTTTCTTTCTAAATTCATGGGCTGTGGTGTTGCTGGAATGAAATTCGTGTAATGTGTCTAAAAGCTACTATCGTTTGTCTGTGTTTTCCCTGGCTTTGCACCAGTGGTCATGTTTCTACCATATACTTTTCTTCATTAAACAGAGAGGCTAAAATTTTTTTGTTTAGCTCAAATGGATAAGAGTAATGTCGTAATTTTATTTAAAGAATGAATCTATAGATACATTTCCTAATGGCTTAGTTGTCAGAAGATAAATTATGGTTATTAATAGTGAATACAGTAATACAGAATGTAGAAGAATGGGAGAGTGGAAATGATCAAATACAAATGGATATATTTTGATTACTGAGAATAATTTAAGTGCTTTGAACCACATAGCTAAATAATTCTTAAACAGTCTATCAACATAGGGTACAAAATACCTTACTTCAGCAAGATATTTAAATATAAATCTAGGACTAAATACATGATTTTATACTCCTCTGGACTTAAAAAGACTATTCAAATACTTAAAGTGAAGATTTTCTTAGATATTCTCCTGACCAGGGAGAGCAGAAAGCCAATGTGGTTTGACACTCCTCTTATTTTATAAACCTCATAATCAGTTTACCTAGTATTTTGCTATGCTGGTATAAATGTACAGTCTGCGTACAGTGCTGTGTCAGAGTTGTCATAACAAGGAGTACATTAAAAAAAATAAATATTTTTTTCACTGCTATCTCACACTTGTCCCTGAGGGCTGTGGTTTAATTGGCCTGTGAACAACTTCACACTCAACAATGTCTGACAAATCTTGCTGGTACAGAGTAGTGACACAGAACCAGATGCTCCAAGCTTCGTTCTTGCCATCAACAGTACTTGAGCTGCATCCCTTGATGTTCATGATTTTTCATATGAATATCACCATAGTTGGCCTGTGGCACTTAATGGTGGTACTGAGCTTACATTTGCTTCTAGTTAATGAGCTATCATGGAGTATTGTTATTGTTAATTAGTTTGATTTTAACCGCATGTAAAAGCCATACAGACTCTGCTTTAATACAAATTTATGATAAAGGTTTTTTTGCTATGAGACTGTCTCTCCTTAATTAACCTATGCAATAGCAAAGAGAAATTAGCTGCCTTGGAAAGAATTAAATTATGTATGCGTAATCTTATTACAATATGGGTAGAGGCACCTTTTATCATTTCATGTTTCCTCCAAGAAAGGGACTGCAGCAGAAACCTAAACTTGAAATATTGGTATACTCTGCACAGAAGCTGTGTATAAAAATGACACCTTGGTAGATTGAAACAGAAGTCATTGCTGGAATGAAATCTTCTTCTGCAATGATCAGGTTATATTCTCCAATATGTAGAGCTTACAGATAGCTGCCAAAATAAATCCACGTGGAGAGGAAGGGGGAAAATTGCTGCTCTCTGAACGACAGCCTCTGGCCGAGCTCCCCAGAGAAGTCTTTAGGACCAATGATGATGAGTTTCAGGGTCTGACAAGGATAATAAATTGATCCAAAACAACCCAAACCTGGTGAACCCTGGGGTGTTCTGCACAACGTGTGTGTTTGACGGGACTTCTGAGTATCCCTCTTCCAGCCGGGAGGGAGACAGAGCTGGCTGGCTGAACTTGCTGAGCGAGTGTTCTAGCACGGCTGGGGCTGCGTGGTGCTTACCCTAGGTACGTGCTGCTGCTGTGACCTGGGGATTGAGAAGGAAAGAGGTTGTCTACAGACAGAATAAGGTGAAACAGAAGGCTAAGGAGGGAGAAGAGGATGGCCACGTGCTTACAACAACACACTGGGCAGAGGAAGACAAAACGCTGAAGGCGTGGAGAAGAGCACCATGGGAAAGGCACAATGGAGAGGAGGGTAACCCCTGTGTGACAACATGGGGTTTGACTTAATCATCCAGGAGAGGAGAGCATATTAGTGTATCTCTTCATATGTGCAATGCATACACGAGTTATTGGACGAGTTACTGATTGTACTCATCTGGGACAATCTGAGGGAAGGCTTGCATCTGACATCTCACTCTTCCCCTTCTCCATTCTGCTGTTGCATCCCCAGGATATGCTGACAGGTGCTTGCCAACACAGCAAAGATTACTCTGCTATATAGTTTTGAGATCTGTTCTTTTAACAAAATGTGTCTAATTTTCCTCAAAGCAGAAAACTCCAGGTGAATTTTTCCTCTGTTGTCTTTTCAAGTACTGACTCTATTGGTTGTGAATTCACCTTTGGTGAAAGTCACTGGTGAAGTCTCTGCAGTCACCAGTCCTAATAATTGTTTTTTCAGTAAATGAAAATGAGAATAATAAGCAAAAGTTGTTATTACATGCTTATAAATGCTAGACATGACAACAGACAAACCATTTGGGGTATGGCAGTTTGAGGGGAGAAAAAAGTAGCTAATTACTTTGATTTAAAGCTGGCTTCTTTGGATTGGGTTGGAGATCAGAGAGAGAAAGCAAGGTACTGATATTGCCAGATATGCAATTTTTTTTTGTTTGGTCAGGAATATTATAGATAGACATAAAATATTCATCATCTCTATGGTACCTATCGTAACTCTATCACTGTAAAAGTAATCCTGAGTAATTTCAGTACACCAGTCTTAATCTCATATTTACTGGTAACTGATTATATAAGACAAAGTATCACATTTACAGTAGAAATACATGCTACATGTATGTGCATATATGGATATACAGTATAGCTATACAGTTTACTACAAAGGGGAATAGAGTTATTCAGATGCTCACAAAGTCAGTCTTTCCGTTCCAAATATTTTCTCAAAAAACATTGTCTCTTCTCATTAACAGGACTAGATATTTGTTTCTTGCAAATTAGTTTGCAACCAGACGGATCAATTTACTAATTCATAGATAAATTATTTTGTCCGTAGCATCTAACAGTTCTGTTCAGAGATCGCTGCTTTCTCCTTCACAGTATTTGGCTTCACGGTATTGCAAATTTGTAATGAAATTCATAGACTTATGTAGAATTTCTTGTGATGGTCTCTAGAGTATCAATATTCAACTAGACAGTGGAAAATAGGCAGATATAATTTTTTCTATTACATAAGTCTATATCCTGCAGAACGTGTTCAGAAAGTTAAAGACTTTTTCTGTGTTTACCTCTGTCTATTCTTATTCAACCAAATTCAGACTGCTCGCTTTCCGTACAGCATAAGGCACTTCCTAATTTCCTCTTCCATTATATTAATCCTCAATCCAAAATCACAGATAAATGTATAAATACCATTGGTTTATCTATACTTTTTGTCATGGGATAGCAGAGGTTAAAAATTACTATACTATTTGAAAAAAAATGGATGAAGACAATCTAATAAGTAATTAGAATATTGTAACAATCTTCATGCATCTCTTAATGCTGGAGGGAAGTAGTTTTTTCCCTGTTTGCAATAACTTTAAAGACATTTATTTTCTGTGGCCTTGAACCAAATGTGTAGTTCAGTTTAATGTCCTCATTTCTCCAACTGAAAAAGTCGTCACTGGACTAATACAGTGTTGGTTATCTTAGGATGCTCTGTCTGGGTGCTGTGACCCAAGCACTGCCATAGCTATTTGTCACCGTAAGGGATAAAATGTTTCCTTGTGTTGCACATATTCAAAATTTAAGTATATGAGAATTTCACTGTCAGGAGAAAGGCCAAGTATCATTTGGCAAATAGCATGAATTCAGATATAAAACACTTGATTCCTCTTTAAATTTATATGTGTACAAATCATCTTATTTCCATCTTGGATTCTTTGCTGCCTTCCTAAATAAAGTTTTTAATGATAGTCTGAAAATGTTTCCTTAAGCCTGGAAGACATCTGTAGCAGCAACATGCTGAAATTATAATTGAAATGAGGAGCTGTGATCATCCTTATCATCTGCATATGGCCCTGCATGGTGAGCATTAATTTATTCTGGTTTGCTATCTCATATGTTAAAACTGATTCATACTTTGTAAATACAATCAAAGACAACAGCTGGCCTCTTCTGTATCTTTAATAAAACTGAATCTTTCCAGCAATCTTTTTGTCTGGAAAAATTACTATTTTATTCCAAGACTAAATCTCTTCTTTTCAGTGTCAGTTTGATGAGTGGAATAAGCCATTTGAGTCCAGCTCCAAAATGCTTCTATTATAGAGGCACCAGTAGGGGCTCCACAGTTTAAAATTGCATTTTGATTTCCAATAAAAGCAGGACTAAAATCTCTCCATTTGATACTTTAATGGTTGAATTTAATCTCTAAATTTGGCACAATAGCTCTTCAAGGGACAATTGAAATTTCTATCTATTCTTCCAATAAAATATTTATAATGTTCTTCAGTAGAAACATTTCAAAAGGATCTCTTAGAAATGCTGCTTTGGTTCTTATCTGTCTTGCCTTCCCATGAATGGCAGTTTTCACAAATTTCCAGTTGATGATGTTCTCATGGCTTTTTGGGCATTGGTCTTTCCAGAAAAGTTGAGCTCCTGGTATTTTGTTTTGGGATAGCCTAGCTGTGTTTGAAGATTAACCAATAAAACTTTCTCTGTCCATATTCTTGAGGCGTGGTGCATTAAGGCAAGAATCACAGGGAATTTCCTGTACACCAATGTCTTGGTATAGAAGTTCGTTAATTTTACTATATTATGACTAGTAAAGGGCTAGACTCTAGATTCTCTCTACTGGGTGTAAAAGGAATTATCTGCAAAATGAACGTGAAAAGTCCATATGTACTTAAATAGGGTAAAGTTGACAGATTGAATAAAGAACACAAGGCTTGCTTTTGTTTCTGTTTTCTGTTTCTTTAAACCTTTTCCAATCTGTATGTTTTACTATGTGTCTCTTGTTACTGCCCTGCATCAGATGTTAGAAAGGTGAATATATCTTCATAGAATACCAGGCTGGAAGAGACCTCAAGGATCATCTGGTCCAACCTTTCTTGACAAAAACTCCATCTAGACAAAAACACTGTATAGACAAGATGGCCCAGCACCCTGCCCAGCTGAATCTTAAAAATGTCCGATGCTGGGGATTCCGTCAGTTCCCTGAGCAGATTATTGCAATGGCTGATTGTTCTCATTGTGAAAAATTTTCCTCGGAATCTCCATCATCTTTTCCATGTGACTCCTTGTAAAAAGGCAGTCTCCATTTTCTTTGTAGCCATCCTTTAAGTACTGGAACATGGTGATGAGGTCTCCCCTAAGCCTTCTATTCTCAAGGCTGAACAAATCCAATTCTCTCAGCCCAGTCTCATATGGCAGGCTTCCCAGTCCTTTGATCATCTCCGTGGTCCTTTTCTGGACCCTCTCCAGCCTGTCCACAGCTTTGTATAGTGGGGACCAAAACTGAACACAGTATTCCAGATGTGGCCTGACAAGTGCTGAGTAGAATGGGATAATGACTTCTTTATCTCTGCTGGTGATGCCCTTTTTGATGCAACCCAGCATCCTGTTGGCTTTCTTTGCTGCTACAGCACACTGTTCACTCATATTGAGCTTGTTGTCCAGCAGGACCCCCAGGTCCCTTTCCACAGAGCTGCTCTCCAGCCAGGTAGATCCCAGTCTGTGCTGCACTTCTGGGTTATGTTTTCCCAGGTGCAAGACCTTACACTCATCCTTGTTGAACTTCATAAGGTTCTTGTTAGACCACTCTTCCAGCCTATCCAGGTCTTCCTGCAGGGTGGCTCTCCCTTCTGAAGTATCTACTTCCCCACTCAGTTTGGTGTCATCTGGAAAGGACATCAGGATGCACTTGATCCCATCATCCAGATCACTTAAAAAAACCATTAAACAGCGTTGGGCCCAGTATCGATCTCTGGGGAGGACTCCACTTGTGACAAGCTGCCAGTTCAAAAAAGAGCTATTTCCCACCACCCTCTGGGTGCTGCCTGTCAGCCAGTTCCCCACCCACCGCATGACCTCTTGTCTAGACTGTAACACATCAGTTTCTCTAGGAGGAGGCTGTGGGGAACTGTATCAAAAGCCTTGGAGAAATCCAGGTAGACAATGTCCACTGCTTGCCCCGCATGAACTGAGCAGGTTACTTTGTCATAGAAGGCGATCAGGTTTGTCAGGCAGTATTTGCCCTTGGTGAATCCATGCTGGCTTTTCCCGATCACATGCTTTGTTTGACTTGGGATAGTCCCTGGGAGGATTTGTTCTTGCCTCTCATTTTGTTGAATACCTCCCTTGTAGTTACTGTTTTTAAATCATTATTGTATTTCTTTGAGTTTATTTTTATGTATTTGGAAATTTGGGTCAGTCAACCCTGGCTATTACTTAGAATCTGAAGATAGAAAACCTGATTTCTATAGGAACAAAACTTGTCTCTGAGCAAGAGAACACATGTATGTGTTTATTGATGTGTATTTAACATTTTCAAAACAATGTGATGATACTGTAAGCTTCATAAGATGGAAATGTCCTATAAAAGTGACAGGCTTCTACAGAGACCGTGAAATAGTTGGGCTCTATCAAAATTATTTGTCAATGTCTCAGAAAATGGAATCTATACTTTTAACTGAAGCAAGCAGTTTTTCATCTCAGAAATGTGTAAGAAAGTATTTGGTGCAGAAACACTGACCACCTGTTTAGAACATCCATTTCAGATGGCTTTTATAGTGGTTATATGTGCCTATAGTAGATATACATGCCCTTTATTATTATCAGCAGGCCAATACCTGCTGGCTCTGTTTTTCCTCGTACGTACTACTCTAGCTGGGAGGAAGAAGTGATGTTACACCTCTGAGTTCAGCAGGATCCAAGATGTGGGAGAGGGTGGCTCTTGCAAAGTCCTTAGTCTGAGAGGGAGAATCTGGCTCCTGCTGAGTGGGGAGCTTGGCGGTACGGAGGAGTTAGGTACCGCTGCCTCTTAAATCAGCATTGAGATGAGTGCCTTTCCTGACAGGAGGAGACAGGCAAAAACTTTATTTCTCTCAGGTCTTTGTACCCTGTGGACTGTTAAATCCCGGTGCAGGGTCTCTAGGACGTAACTGGGGACCCACAAAAAGCAGGTTGGCTGCATGTTGAAAGCTGCCCTCTGGTTGCAGGTGGTGCACTGTATATAGTATTCCTCTCATGTGGCAGGCGATGATGGAGAACGGATGTGACAGGGAACAGGTGTACAGGGCTGGGAAACTGCAATGGGAAGGCAAAGAATGAGTTTCTTGGTGGGCAGTTTGTGCAAGAAAATCTTTGACAACTGGTCTGTTGGCTGGCTCTGAGATTTCTGAAAGTCAAGCCGAGTTTGTTCCCTTCTTGTTTTCCACTTACTTTTGTGGTAGCTAGCCTAGACTTTGTAGGAAGGTGGGTTGCATAATGGCTAGGTAAATGAATGAAAGCAAAGGAGACTTGTTCATTAGGCTTTGAAATAATGTTTTTATATTTTTAACTGCATGATTTAAAAGGTTTTTAGGATGCTTTCTACCACCAATTACTGAAAAAAAAAATATGGTGGCGCTGGCTGGCTGGAAGGCTGAGACTTGTATTACTCTTTTAAAAGTCATTAAATAATGTATAAAACCACAGTAACACAATTTAAAACCATTTAAAAGAAAAACAATCCTCTCTTACATGCTCCAAAGTACTGCCTCAGGTCTTTAATGGTTATGTGAAGCTGCTTAAGTCTTACCTGGCAGAAGTTCTCTGATTAGCTTCTGGTGATAATCTTAATGTTGCTATCAGATCAAAAGGACTATGATTGCAGAACTCTGCCATTTAAGCAATTGATGTACCTGGCTGGTAATTCATAGCGTATGAACTCTTCAGCAGGCGTTTCCAAGCGGGTAATGCTGACGTTGGACAGGGTCGCAAGGTTTCAGGGAATGCGGCTTATCAAACTAGAACTAGGTTGCCCCTCTCTACTGGCCATGGAGCACAGTCAAAAGACATTCATGGACACCACTTCCCAGAATTAGGTTTCTGTGTAGAAAGTGCTCTGGGTGACACAGAGATTAAGTAATTAAGAAGGAAGAATGAAGTACTCCTTTAGACTGTGGCTAACGGGGAACTTCAAGAATCTTTGCTCTGAATCGATCAGCTGTATGTTTCTCTTCAGTCTCTCGATGATGCCTGTAATATCAGTTGTCTCTCTTCTGTATTGCTAAAGTGGCAGCTTTCTGCTTTTGTCAAAACCTGTCTCAATGCAGTCCAGACAGGCTGCCTTTTTTCTTTCTTCCCTTTATATTAGAATGTTTTGAATATCTACTGCAATAGAATGTGAATGACTTCACAGGTACAGCAACATAAGAACATATGGATGATTTTGGCTTTATTTTAACAGACTCTGTAGGTGTAATGCTAATGTCCATAGCTGCTAAAATGTTATTCCTACTTCCATTCACAAATCTACAATGTGCCTTAGCAAGAAGGCTCTGATTTGGAAATTAGTTGGCAGTTGTTAAAAGTTTCTTCTTTCTTTACAACTGAGAGACATAGCAATAAAGGCATAGAATTGACAAAGGCTCCAAAATAAATGAAAAATTAATGGCTAAGGTTAACGGCACCATAGAAACACCTGTCTCACTGACCTAATGTTCACTTAGATAACCAAGCTGTTTGAGAAAGATAGCTATAATTTGCTGATACGAAGTCAGAGGCCAAAGCTTGGGTGAAATAAATGTAGATGTAGATTAGACATTAGAAAATCCTCAAAAGCCAGTATATAATGATAGCAATTGGTCAGTAAAATGGCATAATTGCTATATGAGATCCCAGGAGAATAGCCTTGTAGCAGGGAGATGTGGCAGATGTAGATGTGAAATGACTCTCTCCAAATGGAAACATGACATGCTCTTCTGTGTTCTTACTCTTCCTGGTACGTGGTGTATGCCTGTGAATAGCGGTTGTAACTATGTATATACAGCAAAACTGTTTTGAGCTGATATATTCAAGCTGCGTTCACTCCATCACTTAACTCACTTCCAGATTAAGCTGACAGGGTATACTCAGCCCAGCAAAACCAGTCCCTGATTTTCCACTGGCATCCAACTGGATGTTGCTCTGAGAGCTGGAGAACTGTTTGCTCCTCTCCCAGGGCTTTCTCTTGTGCTGCTGGGCAGCTGGCTGTGCCTGTGGGAAAGAGGGGGAGGAAACAGAGCCCATCTAGAACTGCTGCACACATCTGCAGTAAAAATCAGGTCCTGATATACGTGTGAGATGGGGAGGATAAACAGAACTTGAATGTGACATTTTTGCCTCAAGCCAAATGGCCCAAAACTTCTGAAGAGAGAGCAGGGGGTTAACTTCAGTGGCATCCCACATTTTAGTGGTTGTAGAAAGGTACTTTCATATGTTTATGGATACGCATGGAAAAGGTCTGTGTCGTTTGGGAACCAGGGAGTGAGTTTCTGTTGTAAGCGTTACCACATCTGGTTTCTCTGAAGCACTGTTAAGCTTTGCAATTGCTTTTCAGTGCTGTGGCTACCCTTACTAAGAGGAGAACAGAATTGTATGTTTATGCACCCAAAATAGACTCGAAAGTAGATCCTGAAACTGTGATTAATGTCTCTTTTTACAAGGAAGAAAAACTACTTCTGCACTCAAACAGCTCCATTTTTGCCAAGAAAGGTTGGAGCAGACGATCCCTGAGGTCCCCTCCAACCTGGTATTCTGTGATTCGTTTTACTTATAGTCCGTGTCCATACTAAGACATGACACTGTGGTGTAATGGAAACTAGGGCTATATGCCAATAACCCAACTCTGTTTTTTATAAAATTGTCTGCCTTTCTAGAGCTTCAGTAAACTTTCCTCCCCCCAGCTCCAGTGGCATTGCTCCATGTACCTTTTGGAAGCTTGCACAGAAAAATAAAGGAAAGACCTGTGAAGAATGCTCAAGACAATTCAGGCTTTTATTCAGTGTCAATGTAGCTAATCTTCAGAAAATAACTTTGCTGAAATGTGGGTCATCTATAGTTTTTACTGTTCTTTTAACTCTACCTGAAGAAAAAGAATTTAAACTGACAGACCAATCTTTCTTTTTAATGGCTTGAAATATAGGGAGAAGGGGAATTACTGCTTCCATAAATCATGGCTGATGATTACAAAGCTCTGTTTAAGGTCTAGGCCTTTAGAGGTACATTATCAGAAAACTGCAATGCTAAGCACTCAGATGCTAGGTATTATCTTATGTCTAGCATTCTATAAACGCCATGAACTTTGATTTAAAAGGATGCAGCCAGGTAATTGTTCAGAGTTTTTAAACTTTTGTTTTTACTTTTGAGATTTTTTAATGCCTTGAAAATGTACTTTCTCCCCCTATTGATCTCATCCTTTCCCATTTGGCAACATTGATTTGTTTTCCTGTCTCCTAAATGTAACAGAATCTAGGCAAGACTGTTTTTATTTAACAACTTCTATTTAAATAGTAGTACTTTAATATCTTCCTGCAGCAGCATCTTCGAACGATGTTAGCACAGGTCTGAGGATATTATTTGGTAGTGTGTTGATGAAGTCGAAAGAGCACATGCTGTATTATTTTTGTGCAAACCACTAAAAAATAAGTTCTTTTTGCCTTGATCCTATTTTCTATAGGTTTGTGATGGGAAGTTTTGGAGTATCTTTGAAAATAAACAACTACTTAAACTAAAATTATTGATATTAGGAAACCTAGGATTAATTTTGTAAACTCACAATGAGCTATGATTTCTACAGATAACTCTAGCATCCCCTCACTTGATTTTAAGCATACAAGCAGTCCCCTTTATATCACTGAATTTTAGTACTTAGATCCAGTAAGTTTAGTACTTCTAGACGCCCACCTAAAATATTAAGTACATTTCTAAGTCTTTAGGCCTTATTCAGCTTAGCTGCTCTTTGTATCACGAGTGATTCCTGTTGCTATAACCCAAGGCTAAGAGAGAATGATACTCTCTGCAGCTTGAAATTTGTGCCTTTGGTGACTTGGCAGGTGTATGCAAGATACTGCAACAAAGAGTGAAGTTCTAATAGCTCAGACTTACTCACCACCTACAAGTCATTAAGGGCATGGAAAATCTGGTTTAGGTACTGTGATAGGCAGTATGAGTATCACCCCCTGATATCCGTAGTGAAATCTAAATTTCTTTCACCAACTGTGAGTGGATATGGGGAAAGTTTGTCTCCTCAAAATAAAATCCAGAATAGCATGAACTCTGTGCAAGGAATCACTCAAAATGGTTCAGCGTCCAGCTGCAAGTAGATGATACCACCATGGATGTACTTAAATATTTCTGACCATGTATATGCCTTAAATGCTGTTTATTTAAGCTGGTGAAGATAAGATTAAAAAAAGGCTAAAAGAGATTTAAGTTCTTTTACAATCGATCTGCAAGGTGCTCTCTTTTTGCAGTAGTTCATATTTTTTTTAGAGCACTTACCTAGGAGGTCAGAACATGAATTCAGTTTCTTCCTCCCAAGGTAGTTCCATAACTCCAGGAAAGAATAATGTATAGTTAGTCTTTGATCACCATCAGGAAAACACGTGATCAGAAAGAGAGGACAAGAAAGACTGTGATTGTATATCATTGCCCAGTGGTTAGGGTGTTTGAATGACCGGGGAGTGGAGTGGGCTTCAGTTTCTCTGCTTTGTGGATAAAAGTGTTGTTGTTGTTGTACCTGCCTACAGTTCATAGGATGACTTTCCAAACCTGCTCATGCAAAATGCAGTGGAGTCCTGGGAGTGATACTAAAGTGCATTTTTTGAGCAATAGAGTCCTGTTATGCCCTGAGAAAATCTGCAAGTCCTTAAGCGGTTTAGGTAGAGGAATTTCTCTATCCTCACTGGGAGAATATATTTTCAGATTTGTCTACATTGTCACAGTTGACAGTTCTGGTCTGAGCAAGGGTACAACTCTAGGTAGTCAGGAAAAGTTGAATTCAAAAGTACAGGAGACAGAATTCTCCTATGCTATGCCCAAGATTCAATGGGGACTGAATGGCAGTTTTCCTAATTTACAGGCTTGGACTTTGATATTCAAACTCTACAGAGATTTCTTCTCTCTACTGCTCTCTCTCTCTCTTTTTTCTTTTAATTTTCTAGATCTAGTCTTCAATACTGTGTTCAAAGGAAGGCTTTGAATCAAGAAATGAAAGAATCAGAAAATCCACTGAACTTCTGTACAGACTGGGCCCGGAATGATACCCCTCAAATTCATCTGTACACACCAGAAGTCATGATGTCTGTTACGTATTCACTTTACTCCCAAAAAGTGCTCCTTTAAATAACATGCCCCAATATTTTTACCTGTACCACCAAGGGGATTATAACAAGTGATAGTGCTGTGAGAATGAATGTGAAATGCAAAATGTCTGTGGAACCACAGCCTTGCTGGGTAGCTCAGGCATCAAAATGACCCTTAGGTGGTAGCTTTCGGAGCACTTTATGCTGGCATACCATCAAAAGCAGCAATCCATCTTTTCCTCTCTGTTTCTTCCCGCTCTCTTGTTTGTGCCAGTGCAGTCATCTTGGGGAGCAGTTTGGAGCTGAAATGAATCCAGGAAGCTCATCGGTCACCTTTAGCCCCGATGGGTTTGCTGATGCTGTTCACTACCTCCAACGCTTCTAGTGGCACAAAGGCGGCATTTTAGTTGTAGGTGAGCAGCTGGAAGTTCAGTGGAGTATAAATCTCTAAGTGAAATTCCTACCTTATTCCTGCTTAAAATACTTCTGAAACTGTTGCTTTGGATCAGCACCTACCCTACATATAACCCATGAGAAGATGATGTTGGGGAAACACGGTCACTGGTATCAAGCACAGAATTTCAGTGTTTGTCTTAGAATAAACACCAAGAGGTGTCACACTGGGATTATGACCAGGTAGCAAACGTACCATCCCTGCCTGCCTTAAAAATCATTGTGGAGAACCTAGATCAGACTGCACAAAGGTGTCTGTAGCAGAGTTTCTCCACTATGGAGTCAATTAAAGTTTTATTTCAGAGTCAGGAATTTGTAATGATTTAGCTTCCCTTGGAAGGAATGTCAGTCAAATAGCAATATTGCTCCTAGTCAAGAAAAAGTTTGAGTTCTTTTTGTGGTAGCTTGCAAAGAAATAAACTTGTAAGTCTATATAATATTATGTTATTACTCCTGCATGGCAGCGGTAAGGCTGGCAGGCAGCCTACTCTATACAGCGCAGGCATGCCAACACCGCATTGCAATGGAAAATCAATTCTCAGCCAACTGCACTTGGATTGGAAGGAATTCAAGCAGTTAGTGTTCTGAGTCTTAAATTGCCACCATGATGTCTCTGCTCAAAGATAAATTTCATGAAGATATTAGAGCAGGACTTGTAAAGACTGCATCTGAGAATAATATTTTTATTAAGGGTGATGTTAATGCCATTTCATTTGAAAATAATGAGACAGAAAGCAAGAGAGATGTAGAGGTAGATTTCACAAATCTTTCATTTGTGAAATCTACCTCTACATTTCTTTCACAAATCACTAATTAGAAATCTCATTAGTGAGATGCTCACTAGTGGTGTGTATAAATGGAGGTGAGATTAAGGAAGAACATGATGATGCTTTTGTAAAATTAAAGCAATGAACACACAACAAAACAAAGGGGTAGGAGTGATGATACTAGAGTTTATGCATGGTAATATTTCAGCTTTGATTGCATGTGTTCGCTGCACTGTCTCCACAGTGAAAGCACCTTATTAAAGTGCTTTTAGAATTTGCTCTCAGGTTGGTTTGATAACATGTGGCTGCTGAACAATGGATTTTATGCCACATAGTTTGCTGTAAAAGGTGATGAAAATGACACGAATGTTATTGGGATTAACCCTCTTTTGTCTCATAATACTGCAATTGATGTATCTGAATTTTCTGTATTTAAGAGTAATCCCTTTCCTTTTCCAGTCATACTTGATTTGACAAGCGGTGGTATAACTCCTGTTTCTCATGCTTTCGTACGTAGCTGATGGGGGGAATCTCAGTCCTTTCCCTCCTGTTTGAAGTTTGGAGATCCTTGATTTAGATGGCTGGTTTGCAAAGGCTAGATGATGTCTACCAGCCCTGGTTGCCTTTTAGGTGTAGTGGGTTTCTTGCACCTTCTTTCATGTGATTCAATGCAATCCTATAAAAAATAGACTTGTTTTCTTTTTCACAAGTGAACATTTTATTTCACATCACCACTGGACTAAAATCACTCAGTGAATACAAGATTTATACTTTATTTAAATGACTAAATATAATTAATTTATGATGGTGACAGCTAACCAAAACACTAGTGGCAAAAAGGAACTACTTGTAGTTTTGTCTTAAAAGAAAGACTGCCTTTAAGGACAGTCTTTAGGCCACTGAGTAAATATACATTTTGCCTCTAATTAGGACACTGGTTATAACATGTTTCTTAGCCTGTTAATGCTGTACCGAAATCAAGTGTTTGATGATGTTATCTGATCCACATCATCATTTGAAGAATCCTCTTCTACTTTCTCTCTCTCATGTTTATTTTTATGATTTGGGCAAAAGCCCCCAAATCAGGCCTTTCTTGAGTTTTCCTCTAATGCAATTTAAACAGTGAAACAGTTCAATATTTATTATAGTGTAAATATATGTAGAAAAGGCCATTTTCCTGCAGATAATGAAGGAAAGAAAAGCTTTTTTAACCTTGAATGTCTTTAAATGAAAACTTAATAACGTCTCTCAGTAATCAGTAAGCAGAACAACATCAATTGAAGAATAGCTGTTTTATAAATGAAGTAAATGGTTTTAAGTATATTTAGAAGAGACTTTTAACTTTAGCAGATATGATGTTCTCGCAGCGAGTCTGTGACTAATCCACTGGAAAGATTTACCGTTAGGGAACTCAAGGTCTGCGTTTCAAAGGAAATATTGGTAAGGATTATTATTCCCTTGTCCCCAGCAGTTCTCGTAATCCCCTTACACTCAGTATAGGATTTACAAATACAAAATAAATGACAAAACTAGAATGCTCTGAGGCCCTGTGTTCGCAGAACTAAAAATGAAGCCTAGATGATTTGAATCTTATTTTGAGTTCATTATTAGGCACCTATATATTTCTTCCTGCTAGGCAACATGGGTAAGAAAAGACTCAAACGTAGGCCACTAGCAAGTGGCAGCAACCAAAAATCTACATCAAAAAGACCTTAGTAGCTTGTTTACAAGACAGATCTTGAAGAAGAAACTTAATTGCAACCTTGGGATTTAGGATGCTTTGGTCAGTGCATTAAATGGCAACCCTTGTGTGCTTGATTGTAGGTTTATAAATGAAGGTTTGAGATGAGCAAAGAGCAAAAAATGGAATCTGTTCCTCAGCCTGCTGAAATCAGTGGCGAGCCTTACGTTTGGGTAGCCGCAGGCTCTCTGAGGACTTGCTTTTGCCGCTGTAGCAGAGCAGCAAGGTGGGTTGCTTGGGGAAGCGAGAGCAGAGGCCGGGGCTCGTGTTTCAGGTAATGCATGTGCTCAACTGCTCTCCTGGATGAGTCAGGTAAAGCAAGGGTTTTCATTACGCAAGACAAAGCAGGGTTAGCTAAATAGACGCGTGTGGAAAGATCAGTCTAACCAGGTGGCAATCAGGTAGCTCAACAATGTGGGATTGTCTCAGGTGCATCTTCAGAATGACAATTTTACAATGAAAATGTAAAATCCATGGTATTAAGTTGTTTTCCTGTTAACCATTTCAGAGAGAAACATGGATAGGCTTTCACGGGAAATTATATGTATGCAGGAAAAGTTCCCCTCAGGAGCTGAAATGTAGATGAAATCTTTCATATCTGATGCTCATTCATATGGTATTTTCAAAAGGTACTTTGCTACCACAACCTGAATAAGAGCTTAATGGGTAGATGAGCTTTGATATCCTATCTCTATTAGTCCCGGCCTACCTTAAGGGTAGTACTTGATAACAGATAAGTCCATTCCTGTATCTTCTGATGAGGACAGTAACAAGATATTGTGTTTCATTTTCTTAAATGCAGACAAAGCCTGCTAGAGACTGTTCAAGAGGATACTCTTGAACAGCATATGTTGTTTTAATCCACAGAAAATATCTGAGGTATACTGTTTCTGTTACAATTTCTCACACAAATGAAATATGCTAGACAGAGTGTGAGAAAAAGCTTTATTGTGCTATTTCTGTCCTTTCCTGTGACTTTTGATCATTCCTTGTGACATTGCTGTTTGAATTCTGAATTATAACGGGTTGCCTGGATTCAGTCCAAGACTTTCTTTGATTTTTGTTTGTTTTTAGGGAAGTAGTCTTGGGGGCCTTTCAGATAGAATTAAGACTTCACTTAAAGTTAAATCCCATGACAGAGCTGAATAAAATATTCAAACTAAACCATATGTTGTTTGGATCATCAGTAATTTATGTAAGATGTACCTATGCCTGTGAACATTGTGTACTCTAATGGAGAGGATGAAGGGACAGTTTCTTTTAGAAAGGAATTTTTATTTTTTAACAAGTCACACATTTTCTGTTCAATCCAAATCCCACTGAATTAAGTCCTTCATTGAATTTTTTTTGTGTGTTGTAGAAAGTAATGCCAGTTTAGCACTGAAGCATTTTAGTCTGAACTGGACTTGGTCTCAGAGCACTGCTTGTACCAAGCCAGTCAATGTGGGGATGCATTTCCACCTCCCAACCTCAACCTGCTGTGCTTACTTGACTATTAAAGAAGAGGGTTCAAGGCCCTGATGATCTGAAAAGCCCTGAAGTGCTCACTTTGCATTTGCACAAGGACTAGAGCTGGCGCAAAGGAAGAAAGGATGCTGTGAAAGGGGACAGGAAGGGAGGTGAAGGGTGGGACTGTGGCATCCTCAATCTAGAGCACCAAAATTATCATGGTTTTGCAACCCCAGTCAAGGAAAAAAAAAAAAAATCCTAAAGTCAAGAAGCTGTTCTATATGAAGTGTTTTGGGTGCTTTATTCAGCATTTCACAGGAAAAAGTGAAGTTAAGAATATTGCTGCTTGGTCAAACTCAATCTTGAGAAAAAGGAGCAGTGAAAGTGAGAGCAAAGCAGAGCAGTATTATGTGACTGTTTAAAGCTGTGGTATGCCAGTAGTTCTCATTACCCCCTTATCAAAAGATTTCTAAAATTTGACAAAGAACAGTAATGGATAATCGCATACCAGAAACACCTAGTCCAGGCTGCTGGGCTAGCCAAATGTGGCACGTTTTCAGCACTTAAGGAAATGTTCATATGCCAGCATTTGTCAGTGGAATGTATTAACCGTCAGTCAGAAATCAGAAAATGTGGGCCAAGAAATGAGGGGAAAAATGATCAGTAGAGGTTTTTAAAGAAGAACAAATTAGAGTTGATAGGAGAAATGGCATTGTGAAAACCAGCTTGTGTGGTGAAAAAGTCACAGTAGGAAGAAAATTTGATAAAATGATCAGCCTCCTCTGCCTCAGCAGATACAAGATCCACCTGTGGTAGGATGGGTGAGATGAAGTTTTCTTACGGTTTTGACATGTTTGCATCAAGAAGCATCTGGGCTTCTTGTAATCACTGTGTAATTATACTTCTTCTGTCTGCTACTGTCTCTCCTTGGGTGAATAACTTGGTTCAAATTAATAACCTTGAACGACTACCAATATATTACACGTGACTTAAAGACTTGATATACTTTGTTCTTGGTCCAGTGATGTTTCTTACCGAGTACCTTGCTTCTAAAGTGTAAAATGTCCTTGCGGTCTGGAAACTGTGTTAGGCTTTGCTTCAAACCTCTCCATCCGTGGTAGTGAAACGCGGGCAGGACAAAACAAGAAGAGTGACTTGGCGGAGAGAAGCCAGATTGTCACAGTGTTTGAAGCCTCTGAAGAGGCGTGCAAGACTTCTTGAAAATCCTATTAGGCACAGTTTATTTGGCCCATAGCTTGTTTGTGTCGGAGTTTTTCATCTTTAAAATGGGTGTCGCTACATCCGTTCTCTACTGGACAGGGCTCTATGGGGATATGTGTATTAAAAATAGAGATAGTCAGTTCATGTGAAACTTGGACCATTTAAGTATGAAAAAGAGAGGTTACTACTTTACGTAAGCTGTTGATGCGCTGCTGCCTCCACAGGGTAAAGTGATTTTAGTGGATTATACTCATTTTAGTAGGTTAGAATTTTGTCCATCAATGGAGAATGAGAATAGGTTGTTTAAAGCAAACATATATTGTGTTTGGCAATTTACTAGGATTTATACTGCAAAGAGAAACAGAGCTCTGACACAATTCACCATGAAATTAAATAGCAGCTTACCCCAGCAGCAAGCAGAAATCAGCCCTCTGCCAGAAACTGAAACGCTTCTCCCCCACACAGATGTAATACCTATCTTCTACCACGCTCTGCACAAATACAGGCACCTTGCAATGTGCCCTGGCAGTGAGTAGACTTGGGCTATTTCAGATTAGGAGGGAACTTGTTCCAGGCAGAATACAACCATGGACAACAGCCTATTACCAGATATCTCTGCCTTCACAGTTTCTCTGCATGTGGTTCATAACTTTTTGATTATCCTGGCATAGGTTTTAAAAAAAAAAAGTTTACCTTCTTTAATACTCCCATATGTGAATGCAGTTATATTGGTATAAAAAATGCTAATCTTCATGGTTTATACACTTAGGGAAAGCAAAAATATACTCTTTTTTTACCCCCAGCATGATAGCTTCCATTGACCTAGAAAATAAAATTGAATAGTAATCTCTATTAACAAGTCAAAACAAAGCTGTGATAGTAATAAGCATACAGGTTAAGTTTCTCAGCTTTTAGTATAGTCAAGTGCCTAGGAGACAGCTGGGAAATAAACAGCCAAAATATGTTTGTAAATAGACTTTGGAAGTGAAAGATTAGCTGGCCGATGCTCTAAACCCTCGAAGAGCAGGAAGGCTGGAGCCTGAATTGGAGCAGGAGCCACACTTTCATCCAGCTCGTTAGCCCACTCTAGGCTTGAGCTGCTTATAGACTGCTATGTGCGGGGAATCTGGACTTACAGTTTCAAGGAAGACTTAGTCAAAATATAGGCTTTTATTTAGTTGTCACAAGAAAGACATATGTCATAGCTTCATATTTGTGCTCAGGCTTCTTTCTGTCTCTTGCAGTATACTGTCTTGCCTCCTCTAAGCCCTCCTATTTTGCTAAATACCTATAATAGGGATCTTATGTAAAAGATAAGTAAGTTTACTGTAGAGTTGCTTCTTTTTGTGCATTAGAAGATGCGAGGTGAGGGAAGGCTGGACCAAGGCTGGAGTATTGTTTTGATTCCTTAGCGATAGCTCATACGAAATTGCTGTAGTTTGTTACTTTCTTTCATGTGAAAAAACCCTACAGACCTGTAATGCTATACATATATATACACATACACACACACACACAAATGCACACATACGTACAATGAGCCAGCGTGGAGGAATAAGCCGGACAATACTAATGGAAGGCAGAAAATGACTTCTTTATCTCATTTGGAGGGCCATTGCTAGGCACTGGTTTTATCAATTTCATCTTGAAAAAAACCTCAACAGCTAATACGACACTTCCTGGGAAGCTGATATTTTAACTATATATTTTAAATGTTTATGAGGACAGAGCCACAAGCTGAGAAGCGGGCAATTTATGAAAAACTTAATAATAAAATCTGTTCAAGTTAGTTTGAAACCTGTTGTAGGATGCCCACTCCAAATATGTTTAATGATGCATGAAAACCATTAGTCTGAACTTGGCACAGTATCAGCAAGTAATTGCATTGCAGGCAAACTTAGACATGGTTTGGAAGTCTTAGTGCTGGGCAACAAACAAAATAAATGATGGATTGGTTACACAAAAGCCTACACAGCTGTAGTTCTGAGGCTTTGACTAAGGGTTATTTCAGAACATATGTGATGGCAGTGTGGCTGCTGTCAGGTTTAGTATAACTTTGGTACCATGTGAGCTGGCGTGAATATTCTGTAGCACTGGCAATTTGCAAGGTGATATATATGTTGAAGGCAAGTGCTCTGGCTAAATGCTTAAAATGCAATGTCCTGGGCTTTTAAAGCATTCTGGGAGCTCAGGAGAGATCCCCATCCACATGCATGTGTCATCACAATGCTAAAAGAGCTATTACAGTTGGCTTAGAAAGGAGAATTGTACAGGCATGTGTGAAGTTCGGCTCAAAAGCATTTAAAAAAGACATTTGCATCACCTTAAAAAGTCACCTTTTCCTTTGTTCATCCTTTTATTCTTTTCCTCTCTGAACTCTTTCTTTCCACTGGCTCTTTAGAAGAATAATCCCTCAGTCACTAATGGAACAATAGGCAACACTACAAATCTCCTCAATGGCAAAAATAATCCCTGTTTTTTCGTGGCATTAAATGGCAAAATTGGAATCGAGAGGAACGGTGAGGTTTCATTGGTTGCACTAGTTAACTGCGTAGGTGCTTCAGCAAATCCAGCTGCAATGAACCTTAATATTTATTATCATTTATGATTACAATTTATAAAGAGCTTGGCCTTGGTTCTCAGTTATGGTATACTCAGTTAAGAGTTTCGAACTGGAAGGAGGTAGAAGGCAGAACATTTCTTAATCTGCATAAGGCAAAGCCACCTTCCACTCTATTGCAGAATAGGGGTCAGCTTGAGCTAGAAATAGCATTAGTCTTTGGCTGTTGCATGTACTTTCTGATAGGCATGTGCTGCTGGATTAAGCCTTTATGTCAGGAGTATAGACTGTCCGTAAGAGTCAGGAAGATGTAACTAGTGCCCAGCCCTATTCACATATATTAAGCAGAGCTTGAACTAAAGCAAAATCTGTTCCAAATTTCTGGTGAGTAACAGCAGAAGGCCAGCATATCAGCGAGACTCAGTCTCTGCTCTCCTCCGCTTTTCCCACACATTAAGAGTTTTTACTGCTCTGCCTTTGATTGTGGTTCTGGAGAGCTTTCTTTTACTCTCCTGCCTTGCCTGAATAACTTCCTAGGTGTGCAGCAGACACTCTGAAGGGGCAAAGTTCCCTATCTGTTTGTTAAGAGCTGAACAAACCTCTAAACAACATTACTTTCTGTTATGTGTAAATCTGCTTTTGTTATATGCGACTACTACAAAGCCATACAGAGAACATGAAGCTTAATTTCAGATTTAAGCCATGCCTAAGAATTTTTTTACTTTGACTATAGGAAACTGAAAACTAATTACTGTGAAAATTCTGTTAATGTTAGCCTTCATTTCATTAGTTTTGTAGGGAGGGGAAAGAGGTAAGTTAAAAAAATGTCGAATGACTTCAGAGGAGTGAATTTACTGATCCTGGGAGCCAGCTACCCCCCAGAGGGGAGGATGTGCCTGGGCCCCACAGGGTCAGAGAGGGGTTTTCCAGATGTAAATTTAATTCGCAGAGAGGCTGCCCCTCTCTGCCGCTGCCCCACGCTCAGAGCAGTTCTTTTTCACACACACAACTTCCCTGAAGCCATGCAGTGTATATACTCCACTGTAATTTTTGTCCCATTTCTCCATACTTTGAAATTGTCTCTGCTTCTCTTGTCCATAAATTAACCTTCATGAGGAGTGTTCACAGAAAAGTCCCTATCTTCAGCAATGACCGTGCTTCTGGCTTGAGTTTGGTTGCTTTCTTCTCTGTTACATATTTAGTAATATCATAGCATCTTGGGTGGCCACATTAGGCAAAGATGCAGAGATAAATTTCCATCAATTAGCTGCTTTGAGGTTTATCACGCGGTTTTGAAGAGGAGTCATGGAATGAGCGTTCCCAGTGAACTGCTGAGATAGGAAGCCTCCCACCAATATCATATCCCATTTTCTCTGAATTTTGCTTGGTATTTGGGGGTTTAGTCTTGGGTTCCACTCAAATCACCCTATAATCAGAACTTGTGCCCTCAAGCTGTACTTGGCATGGGGTCAAAACTGAGCAGCCTCAGCAGTTTTTTCTGGTTTCTGTGGCTTCTCCTTGAAAAAAGACGCAAACTCAGAAAGACTGGTGAGCTCTGGGAAACCTTTTAGCCAACATAGCCTGAATTTCAGTTTTGTAATTAAAGTATTATCATTGTCAGACTCCATAGGCTGTGGGAGAAAATTTTCATTTGGCTTCTGGCTTTCTATAGCATGTCAGTGTAATGTGCTTTCATGCTGTGAGGAGGATATGTTTCTGCTAGTCACTTTAGATAACAAACATCATTTGTCAATAACTCCTTGTAGGATCATTTTCAAGTTCTGTGAAAAAAATGAAGAGGAAAGTTTGGTGACCAAAAGCAGAAAGTACCATCCTTTGGAAATACTGTATTGAAATGCTTCCTAATAAGAACATATTCAAATCCTGTTAACCATTGTTGGCTGAATTACTAGAAAACATGACACCAAATTGGGCATTTGCTGTACCTGTGATTTCATCTTCCATCTTCCTGTGAGTTTCTATCTCCTTCTGCAAAGTGCCAAAGTCAGATTTTGTTCCCACTCTATTGCAAGATGGCCTAAGCGCCGAAGGTAATTGGTTAGTCTTGTACCTTTGTACTAGAAGTCAATTAGATTACCTTGCCAAAGTTCTTTTTTTCTCTGTCCATTTTTCTTCTCCTTTATTAAGTAACAACCAAATATTGGAAGTTTATCTCTCTCAGATGTATTTATAGGATGTCGCAGTTTAAAGTCTGACATCTAAATGTAGCAGAGAAATTATATGGCTGTTATAACCAAAATCAGTTTTAAAGTCAAAGAATGTAGAATGAAATAATATTGTAATGGAAATTTTGTTGATGTGTAACTGGAGAGTATCTAACACCATCCTATAATATATAGTTTTATAATTGCATTTGGTTTATGATTAGGTTCCTAAGATCATAAAGTCAAGGAGATTTCTTACTTGCTAGTAAAACTGCAAATTCTTGTGGCATCTGATAAATTCTAAATTTATTCTAGACTAACTTGGCTCGCAGGAGGACTTGTCTGTCAGCTCTTTGGGGAAATGATTTTTTATTCTGCTAAGCACAGTGGCATTCCAGTGCGCGTGTGACTACAGCAGCTTCGCGATAAACACAATTAATTTAATTGAAACAGTTAAATGCACAAGGAAAGCCATATTTATATTGGTTGTCTCCTAATGTTTAAAACTTTGTTTTGACTAAGTAAGGGTCCTTCTCATATGCAAATATATCATTTATAGCTGCGATTCATATCCATCTCAGAAAGCGGTGATGTAAACGCTGAGCAACGTTGTCAGCGTGTTACCTTGTGAGCAGCTGTAAAGACCAACTGGGGAGTGATATCCATTTATGGGGATCATAAATTTATGACATCAGACCAAAGGAATAAAGCTCAAGTGTGAATACTGTTTGAGATCTCCTTAGGGGTCCTCTCTGCTCTCTTCACTTTGGGATACAGCACAATCTTTTAGCCTGACCTGCAGATAATGGCTCTCTTTCCAAATTACCTCCTCGCAGGCATCTCTGAAGTAAGTCTTTGTCAATCTGCTGACCTTGGATCATCTGCTGTTTCGCTGTACAGGACGAGCACTTACAGTGCATCCCCTGTCCAACCCAAAATGGTTTTAAGAATTATTGTTATAAGTAGCTATCTTTTCTCAGACTTAATATCAGGCTCTGTAGTCTCTCACCAGATGTTGAATACATAGCAAACACGGTAAGGGTGGGACACGTTCAACTTTTTTGTTTCCCATGGGAATTTGCCCACATACACTGTGCATGCAAAAACCGGTTACCTCACCTAGTCTGTATCATCTCACAGTCATTACCCTCGCACGACTCCAAGTGCAGGCTGTTGTCTTCATATCTGTGTGCAGCAACTTTTGGGTTTGTTTTCCTTTCTCCTACGCGCCTCAGACATCATCTGGGCCATTGAAACGTCCCTGAACCCTGACGAGGAATGCACTAAAAGGTCTCCTGCCAGCTCAGTTTGGCTAGCACCGTGCTGCCCAGAAACACGTGTGGCATTGTCCTCTCCCACGTATGAGCGGCAGCTGTGATCTCGTGCCACCCCTCCTCTTCCACTGTAGCAAATTAGCTGCTACTGGCAGTAGATCACAAACTGCTTCTGGCAGTAATTTACTGTTTGTACACCTTTAGAATAAAGGTCAGGCCACGCTAGTGTCTCATGTTGATCCAGCCCTATCTAATCCTTTCTTTTTGCTTTCTTACACCTGTTATGTTACATTATTGGAATTCTTCTCTTATGTTTCTCTAACCTCAATGTGAATTACTTTTTTCTGCTTTTTTTTCTTGTTCTGCCTTGGGGTTGTTATAGTATGTACATTATTTTTGTTTTCCTTTGTTTCCTCTGCAGGCTGAGAGTAGTAAACTTTCATCTGGGCAGCAAAGGTTTTTATGAAAAAAATTCTCTGTACCTTGACATTTTCTTTAAGGCCCCTGAGAAACCTTTTGCTCACGGCCTTGAATATTAGGCAGCAACAACATTTTTGTTTCATATCCCTTTAAATGCGTGACCTTTTCTAAGATCTAAGAGACTCCCTAAAGGAGGGTGCTGACTGGAAGCTTGGGTGGGTTTAGCTGCTGCAGTTTAAGGTCTTTCTTACCTTTCCCTTCTGCAGGGATTTAGGGTCCTCACTGCCTGGGGAAGGAGATGCAGCTTCTCTGTTGCAGCAGTGTCTGAAACCGTCTTCACCTGCTTTCCAGCCCAGAATTACCTGTTATGTACTGAAACAGATGAAGTATCAATGGTGAGCAAATATGTCTTCAGGCTTTCAGGGAGGTCTTTCCACACACATTGGTGCAGTAGATAACCGTGTAATTAGCGTGATTTCAAAAGCATGCTGAACAGAAGCAGCCTCTCTTAAAAATAACAGAAGAAATAATAGTAGGAAGTAGCTGGTGCTTTTCAAAAACCATTGGCAATACAGAAGCTGGATCTGAGAGATGAAATACCTATGAAACCTAGACATATCTTTTGGATGCTCTGAAATGCTTTGGGGGAAGAATGTGACCTGATGGGTCATTGGGAGAGAGAAAAATGTTAGCTGACATAGCAGGTCTGATGAGCCTTGCTATTCAAAAAAAGAAAAACATACTTCAGGAAAACAAAATTCCCCCTAAAAAATTCCTGAAGTTGTGTGATGTTGCGCATAAGCATGGACACACCAGAGCAGACCAAAGGTCTGTCGCTTAGTGTTACGTCTCCTGCAGTGGCCAGTAGCAGATTTGTGGCAGGGGAGGAAGGATAAAGCCAAGGCGAGCTTGTAGCAGTATTTCCCCTGAACACTCACCAGTCCTTCAGAAATGAGCAGCTCAGAGATGATGTGCTTCAGAAGTGGTGTCCTCGTAACAGGTTCTACCCCCCTTTAGGGTGGCGGGATTGGTGTGTGGGGTAGAGCCACAGTGCTGCTTCCCCTCATCTCTTTACAGCTCGTGGTGCTCAGCACATGGCAAGAAGGAACTGTTCTTCTATTCTTTTGTACTTTTCTGCCCATGTAAAGGATGGATTTAATTTAGCCCTTAACATATTTTCTTCTGTGGCCTTCTAGAATTCCAAGGGGAGCTTGGCTGCTGCTGAGTGGCCACCTTGTCTTTGGGGCTGGCTTGGGAAAATGTCAATAGATTTCAATAGACTTAATCCAATTTAGAAAAAAATATATTTGCAATGTTGTAATCAGATACAATGTTTGGTTGCAGTGTTTGGGACAACCTCCTGGTCACTGAGAGCAGCATCTGCCAGTTCACAATATCTCGAGACACTTCTGTGAACACAAATCTAAAGAGATCAATGCATACTCTGCAAAATGATGCTGATAACAGTGCTCAAAGAAATAAAATAAATCTTCTCATTATGAGTAATGGTCTGAGAGGTGGAATAAATGTCTTGGAAAGATGGTAAATGCCATACAAAAGATCAAGCTGGGGAGACAGAAAGCATGATCTCATACATCGTGTCAGACTCACATTCTTCCAAGTGTTTTAAGTAAGTGTTCTGTGATGGTGTGTGGTATTTCTGAGGGGGCTGCAATTCCCGAAGAGGTTTTCCAGGATGTTCTTGGTGGGAAACAGTGCAGGCTTCCTGCTTTTGATGTCAAGCAAAACAAATATTTAAGAAAGCGCCTTTTGTCAGTATGCAGCTTTATAATGCTAAATATTATTACTGATAATAATATAAGAAATAACATATAATGCCAAATGTTCAATATTAATAAACTGGTATTTTAATTATAATTAACATATTAACAATGTTTTTATTGTTCCATTATTAGCTTTATTGCAAAGTAGTGTTTTGCTGGTGTGCCACAACAGAGCAGCTTCTGACTTTGTGTAGCCAGCTAAATTATCTGCACCATGGCATGAGTTGCATGGCAGCATATGGGTTAGGGGTGCCTCTGTGTTTGGACTGTTCCTCAGCAAACTTTACTAGGACACTTAGGCACCTGGAACATAAACAAAAATCAACAAAACCCAGATTCAGCAGAGTAATTTTGTCAATGTGCATATCTCTCCAGCTGGCATTTCGGAGCTGATCTTCAGCTCGTCCCCGTAGGTGTCTCTGAAACTATTGAGAGGGAGGAGAATGGTCTGTGTCATCTTTTCTCTTCAGATGCAAAGCTGTTTGAGACCTTCAGAAGAGAGGCTGCCATCTCTGAGAGCCCCTAGATTTGGGTGCTCAGGTCATGGGAAGTATTAAATCTGTAACATTCAACAGATGTCGGTGACAAACTGGAGTTAGGGCTGGTTTCTAGTTCATCTCTCACCGCCAGACACACTGGAACTATAAGCCTAAACTGAGAGTACTTCTCAAGTACCCTCTTTGGATGCCACGCTTAGAAAAAGCAACTCTCAGTGTTCAAGATCATGTTAATTTTTTGAGTGGAGAAATGTGCTTGCCAGCTCTGCAGAATGTCCGTGTTTTCAGAGTTTTATTATATCTAGAGCAGATGGAGTTTCAAACAGCGAGTGTTAGCAGAGAATGGGCAAGGTGTCTTGCGCTCTACTTTTGGAAATGAGATTTTCTGAAAAAATTGTGTTATTGTGATTATCTGTCGCTGTTACTTCAGTATGAGACAAGTAATGACACATTGCTTGAGGCTAAGCTCTGAAATTAGAAATTGAAGTCGGGGTAGAATCCAGCTGTTGGCTTAATAAGCATTGCGCCATGCTGCTAGCTCTCTGCTTCGCACGGGCCCTTTGTGTTTCTGGGACAGTGAAAAGTTGCAGTTTGAAATGACAAAACCTCTAGTTTTTTCAGCAATCTCATGCATAAGGCGTTGCGCTGAGCGAGCGCTTCACGGTGCTCGCCTGGGAGCTCCCAGCGGTTGCAGCAGGAAGGAGCTGTCGGCAGAGTTATCAGAAATCCCTCTCTACAGCCTGGTTTTTTAGGATTCCTGCCTCAGGGTGCTTGTCAATCTCTGAGTAAATAGCAAAGTTCACCACCTTGAAGTGGATGTACAAATATACTTATTGCAAAGCGCGTAACTGCCGTAGTTAGTTACTATTATGTTGCTTATTTGTGAGCCCAGCAGGAATTTTCCAACAGAGTGGATTTTCCTTTGAGAAATCTTCCTGACAACTAGTTCTAAAGGAACTTACACTTGTAGGAGCTCAAGAGCATCAGTATTGAAGTGCTGCTAAGTGGTGCTTCCAAAGATGTGTTTAAGACCGCAGAGTGGTCTATCAACACTTACCGTATAAAAACATCTGTCTGTCTGGAGCTGGCCTACAAACTGCAGGTGCAGGTTAAGACTTCAGCCAGACCACGTAAAATGCTGCTGTCTTTCCTACCTCTCATGGCCGGACAGAGCATAAAGGAGGACAAAAGTTTATTTGATGTTGGCAGTTGGAGTTTGGTTTGCAAGAGGAGTCCGGTGAGCACTGCTGGGACTTGCAATGACAAAAACCAGTCAGGCAGCTTGTGGCGTGCAGCCCGCTTGCCAGACCGAGGGCTGAGCACTCTAGAGAAAGAGGAAAAACGTTAAATACTATGTACACATATACAACAAGGATGCAATATATTAATTGTTTGCTCTTGGTCGTATGATCTTGCTTGCTTTCTTGAAATGTGCCAGGACAGTTCAGGGTGGGTGGGACTCGGGGTCAGATGTGTTTCACCTTTCCTATGAACTAACAGAAAGTGGATTTTCATTCCCTTTGCTCACTCTCAAACCCTTCCTGCAGCGCATTGCAATTCTCTTCGGGTTACAACTTGAAAGAGGAGAAGTGCCACCATCTTTATGTGATGTAGGAAGTTAACTTGGATTCGCTGTTGCATTAACATGGTTGCAGGCCTCTAGAGGAGACCACGTTTGTGTCCTCTGGGCTCCCGGTGCTGGGGTGGAACTCTCTGGTTCTGGCGTGTTACTTGGTTAAGTTGCTCTACGCAGAACTCATAAATATATACTAAAGGGATACTCCTGAAGCACGTGTAACAGTGATTAAATATAACATCATTTTGCTTTTCTTTGTCCTTTAAATGTTTTACATTCTTTTATGTGTTTGTTGACTTTGTGTGGCTGTAAATTGTAATGATGCCCATTGATATTAATGGTGACCAGAGATCTAATGTCTCCATAATGGGCTAATTTTCTGCAATTTTAGAGCCAAATATGAAAGAACCAGTAAATCTGAGTAGCCTCGATTTGAGTTCCCCCTTTCTACACAGTTAGGTCTTCATTTTCAGAAAAATCTGTAGGAGTCTAGGTTGGTCTGGAAAAGGAAATCTCCCCCAGACTGGAAAATGTGAATCTCTATCTGTGTTTCATTTCTCTGGACTACAGCAGAGCAAAATTTGTTAAAGAGATTGACTATGAGACTTGAGAAGACCTCAGAGATAGTATGAAATTTAGTTAATTGTAAAGAGAAAAAACTCCCTTACCTATGTGCTAAAGCCACATCACTGTTCAGGAAGTCACATTAAAATAAGCTTAAATTTAAGCTTATGCATGAGTCTCACTAAGCATGTGCTAAACAGCCTTCCTGGAGATGAAGGCTCTTCTGAACAGAAGCCTTAATTAACATGTTGCAATCCTGGGATAAAAAACTGCTATAGAAACAGAAACCAGTGGTGATGATAATACCATCCTCAATAGATATAAATCCTCTTATGTTCTATGATTTTAACTTGAACATGTACACCCAGCCTTTTAATAAAAACTATAAATGGTCAAATTTAAATATAGAGTACCTCTTTAATTGGAATTATGTTTCATGAAACATGTGCTCTAAATAACACAAAATAATTGCAGATGTGTTGCCAGACTACGTGAAAATTCAAATAACTTCCCTCAATGAATGACCAAAATAGCTATGCAAGTACTTTTGCTTATATATTTTAAAAGCTGCAAAAGCACAGCTGCAATCCCGAAAGTCAGACTATTTTTAAGTCCTTTATAGTACACAAGGGACAGAAGAAATATCTTATATATATATTTCAATGAGCATTTAAATCCAAACTCTAGCTTGACTCTGCAAATTAATGTCAATGCTCCTATGCAATTTATTTTACATATGTGTTACTAGTTTCCCTTTTTCCTTATGAGGAGCTTTTAATTGGACCTCTCTTTGTATGGACTTAAATTCCTTATTTAAATAAACAAGTGAGTATTAAGCAAATATGTGATTTACATGCACAAACAGAAACTTGGTGTATCTATGGGTTTCGATGATGCTTTTTCTGGATTTACATCAGTAAGACCTGGCCTTGTTCCCATTAATAGGAAACGCTTTGATGAGGTCAGTTTATGGTGAAGTAAAGGCTGCAGCAGCAGTTAAGCGCAACATGAGTTTAGAGCTGTGCTGGCAGGATCTCCGTGTACTTTGAGGAAAGAGTATGGAAAACACATGCTCACCTCAGTAAGCTTGGCTGAATGTGCCGCAAGATTTTTTGTTCGCTTCCCCCTTCAAAAGAAACGCTTCCCCCCTTCCCTACAAACCCTGATGATTATAATTCCCTTAACTTTCTCCTATGGCATTTCCTGTTGCTTGGCTAAACAGTGTGCCATAGAGTAGGATTGCAGAATTGCCACTACTCGTGCAACCCTTTGGAATTACAGAAAGACTAGTGATGTTCTCCTGTGTCCAGACCGATCAGTGAACAGGCAGTGAGAGGTGTAGTCACACTTAGACCATTTGGAGGAACTTTAGTTCACTTTCTGCCAGTGGATCTGCCCCCATGTCTTTTTTGGAGGAAAAGGAGCGTAGATAAGGTGTTAGCGCTGCTGCCTATGACAGCAGATACCCAATTCTACAACAGTAGGTACCCCAAAGAGTTCCCATGCTTTGTAGTGTCCTGCTGGGCCAAGATCTGTGCTGTTCCTCACTAGTGAGGTAGCTATGTGCCAAACACTAAGCCATGCAGCAAACTGGAAGAGTGACCCTTCTGAGCTTGCACTGAGTGTTGGACACTGCAAAGTGCAAACCGTGCCGGGGCTTTCATCTTGAGGTCACCCTGGGCTCTTGGACAGGTCAGATAGTACGGAATGGCAGCACGCTTAGTGGCCAGTGAACTAAACATGTCCAGGAATATTTGTGGGCACAGACACTCAGCTGTCTCTGGTTTTCAGATGGTCTTTGTCACTGTTTTGCGTCAGGACAGCCACTACCCTCCTGGTTTGGTTTAATGGTCACCTGCAGTAAGGACTATTTCACATGGGTACTTTTGGGTGCAGTCACCTTCCTCTGGTAGCCAGAGTTGTTTGCTAGCATGGACAGGAAGTATTCTACCATTGGGCTGCATGTCAGAGGAGCAGGGTCTGACAACATGGAGAAGCAGATAAGTCAACATCTGGAGGGACCTTCAAAATTGGTTGTCCTACTAAATTAATGTTGGGCAGTTAGAAAAGTCAGTAGATGTGGCTAGCGTTTATTTGCATCATTTATCCTCTGGCTCTCAAAGGCTGCAGAAGTCAGGAAATTCACAAGAGGTTTACAGGAAGCTGAAGGCTTTCCAAAGAAGTTGCTTGGATTCACGTTTTAGTGTTATTTTCTTGGTATATTTAACAGTGTGAAGGTTTACCTGTGTCTGAAGAGGATTCTTTTCTCCTTGGTGGACACCTCACACCTGCAAGTGGTGCCTTTACCTGGCAAGAACTGTTTCTGGGAGTGGGAATATACAGCTGTAACTCATTTTTAGCACAACCTTTTAAATATGAGGTGGTAATAGCTGTGGTACTGAAACGCTGTTACCTTGCAATTGCAGAATAGTCATTAACATTGATATTGTAGTGTTCATACTCAGAGGAGAGGCTCTATTCTTTTCCTTTTCAGTAGTTAGAAATTACCACACTGATTTGCATACTTGGCTTTCATGACTAGTGTAACAAAAATGTTCTGCGCCTCTGTGTAATTGTAATACTTACTTGCCTCTTCCTCTGCTTGTTTCTTCTCTTCTTGACAATTTTAAGTGAGGTAGGAAAATTCCTCCGCAACGTCTATACAGAGCCTGGTACAATACAAGCTAATTCTGAGGTCATATGTCATACTAGCATCACAGCTACCTTTTTCTTATTGTTTCTTGTTCCTGGGCCTTTCTAATCAGAGTGCCTTTGTCTTGTGTTTTACAGCCTTCTCTCCTCAGGTGTGTCTTGCTGTTCATACTGCTCTGGCTTAGATACTACAATGATTCAAGTCAATAAAAGTTGTTAGAAGAGGTTCACTTTTTTGAAGCATGCCAGCAGAGATGCACTGAAAGGATTGTATTTGTATTAGCCTTTAGTTTAAAACCATTATGAGTCATCTGATTGACTTCAGTCTTTGATGATGTGGTTTAATCCTGGTAGGGAGCTAAGCCCCACACAGCTCCTTGTTGACTCCCCACACACACAGCGGGATGGGGGAGAGAAAGGGAAGGGCAAAAGGGAGGGAATCTCCGTGTGAGATAAAGACAGTTCAACAGGTAAAGCAAAAGCTGCCCGCACAAGCAAAGGAAAACCAGGACTTCATGCCCCACTTCCCATGGGCAGGCAGGTGTTCAGCCATCCCCAGGAAAGCAGGGCTCTGTCACGTGTAATGGTGACATGAGACAAACGCCATCACTCCAAATGTGTCCCCCCCTTCCTTCTTCCCCCAGCTTTATATGCTGGGCATGACGCCATATGGTATGGAACATCCCTTTCATCAGTTGGGGTCAGCTGTCCTGATTGTGTCCCTTCCCAACTCCTCATGCACCCCCAGCCAAATGCTGGTGGGGTGATGTGAGAAGCAGAAAAGGCCTTGATGCTCTGCAAGCTCTGCTCAGCAATAGCTAAACCATCAGCGTGTTATCAACACTGTTTTGGTCACAGATCCAACACACAGGGCCAGAAGATCTGCTATGAAGAAAATCAGCTCTATCCCTGCCAAAAGCAGTCCAGATGATTAGCCCTGGGGAACTGCCTACCCTGCTTGACTATGGATGGAGCCTTGCTCAGTGCTTGCAAATTATACTTTCCTTGGAGTAAATTGCAGTTTAGAGAGAACGCATAAACACTCCAGTGGTGTTGCAACTTCCTCCTTTGTGTGCCATGTTACAAGTTGACTATTTGGTTTTGATTGCTACACCTTTCTGTCCATCATAGTCAAGGGTGTACTTACCTAGTAAAAGCTCCTTATTCTCTCCTTGTATGTAAAAGCTGCCATGGAGATGCCCTCTTCTCTCCTCAAACTCACAAGTGCTGTTTCAAGGATATAATCTTGCTAGGAGAATCAAGAGTATGAACAGACAGTACCAGGCAGATTCACTGTGATTATATTATTTGCAAATTTGCAAGACACGCTTTTTTTTTACATCCCTCCTTTTCGTTATTCAAACTGCTCATTCTTTGCTGAATGAGCTACATTTCAGCACATCTAAAAATAATTTGTAGAATTTATGTTTCAGGAGGATGAATACTTACTGCAAGGTAATATGTCATGGAAACACTTACATATCTCAATATATGACTCAGAATGGGGTTCAAACAAACTCTCATAAACAAGATTTATTTTACCATTAAACTGTAATAAAGTTGTGCCTTGAATTGTACTGCTGTAAGTCATACACAAAGAAAAGGACTACGCATTAATCCTCAATATTAAACCCCTGTTTTTATTCGGTTAGCGTAAGAGACTTCTCACTTCTTTTTAAAATGGTGCATTTATCCAATGTCAGAATAGATTGGGTTTTGCTGGTAAAGAGAAATGCGAGTCTTGTTTAATCCATTTTTTCTAAATTTTCTGAAATTTTTATCTATTAACAAAATAAGCACTTCCACTGTATTCCCTTAACCTGAGTAATTGACACGGTTGAACAGAGCATTCAGGGATACGTACAGTGACTTTTGTTTGGCCTTGTGTATGCACAATGGTACAAATGACATTTTTACTGTGTTGAAGGGTTTGAACTCATACTGTACTATGTGAGCATATTCATAAAAAGAAATAATTCCAGAGAAACAAAATATGAACTCACATTGTCTCTCTTTTTCAACTATTTCATCTTTTGAATTTTAATTTTGAGCAATTTTAGCAATTCTTCTTTTGTGTAAACTTGATTTTGATCTTATCATGCTTTTGTGGCCTCTGGGGTATTATGTACTTCCCAAGCTTTTAATTAAGAGATTTTCTTGAAGCTATACCACAATATTTGATCTCTGATTCAAAGTGGAAAGCAACTGAGGCCTCTTAGAAATTGGACTGGCTATCAGGTGGAGACTGGATCATGGTCTGTACCTTGCAAATGCTCAATAAACACTCTGGAACTGGTTGCCCAGAGAGGTTGTGGATGCCCCGTCCCTGGAAGGTTCAAGGCCAGGTTGGATGGGGCTTTGGGCAACCTGGTCTACTGGAGGGTGTCCCTGCCCATGGCGGGGGGGGTTGGAACTAGGTGATCTTTAAGGTCCCTTCCAACCCAAAACATTCTATGAAATCAGAGATTGCTGTTCCAAGTTTATTCTTTTGGAGTCTTTTCTCACTCCATACTGTTGCTGTGCAAATGCTTCTTTCTCTTTAGGCCTGTTCTCAATTTTTCTATTGTTGAAGCGAGTGCTGAAAACAACTGACCTCCAATCCTAAACCGTAGCATCTTATTTAAGAGACTGCGTTTGTTACCTGCTATTTGCTCATAGACTCTCTGTATCCAGCTCTCCTCCCCCCTGCTGTCATTTAACACCTTTTATTACATTGGGAATCTCTGGGTAATGATTAATTAGAAGGATAAGCAGGGAGGTGTGGAGATGCCTCTGGCATGAGGCCAAAGCTGCCATGTCCCAGCTGACGAGAAAAGCCTGCTGGAGTCCTGTACGCCAGCAGAGAGGGCAATGTGAGTCTGTTTTGTCAGGGCTGATAAAGGCAACATACAAACTCTGCTCTAGGCCTGCAGACTTGGCTTAGAAATGCTATTTCTTGTTCAGTGTATGCATTTTAGATGAGAGCTCATTAAATCACAGGCAGTCCTTTGCAGTGTCCACATCTTTTGTGATAAAGGTGCCTAAATACCATGGTCATACCACCAGAGAGGGAAAAGATCTGAATTGTCAGGTGATGAGTTATGTGTCCTTTATTTAATTAACGAAGGCATTTGTGGATTGACTTAGATGGGAATTCATATGAGTAAAAGTGTGAGAATCTTTCATTTCGTTTGCAATAATACTTTGAAACTGAATATTCTTTGTTTGTAGCCGTTGCTTTTACAGAGGTACTCCATGCTTCTTGAACTTGCATTCATTTTGTGCTTTGACCACAGTGAGATTTTAAATCCATTTGTGCCCTAAAGCAAGAAGATGTTTTGGTTCTATTCAAGAAAGCCTGTCAACAGTGAAGCATCAACAGAGTTGTTTATTCTTTCGATGATAGATTTTTTTCTTTGCTTCAGTACCTATGTTCATCCAGTTTAAATGTAAAGCTTCTTATCATGCAAGTCATGGAATTCTTTAGGATTTAAAAAAAAGAGAAACATGTCAAATAACAGAGCAACACTTCCCAAGTGCTTATCTGGCAGACTAGAGAACCTTGATATTTCTCTTGAATCAACAGTTTAAATGAGCAGTTTAATGACAGTCATTATTTGTGCAAGATTTGCTTATGTAGCAACTTGAGTATTTATACAAAGAATAGAAGCCTGATGAAACAGAGTTAAGAAATGCATGCAAGCAAAATTAGATCTGTGCCAAACCATCTTGTTTCACATTTTTTATATTAGAAGATGAACTCTTCTTCCATAAATGGAGAAGTTTGTATGGCATAATAGGGAATAAATTAAAGAGTCCCTCTGAATTTTAATTGGGTTGATTACACTCTAGGAAAAATCTGAAGCCTTCTTCCTGTTTAGTCCATGTGAATATGTTACAAGAGTCTACTTTTCTCTGGCTGCAGGTTTCTATTTGCGGGCAAAAAGAACCCCTTAAAATGATCCAGGAAATGTTCCTGTACTTGCTGAAGAGAGTACTTAGTAGCGGGACTTTCACAGTCACAACTTTCCTTATCAACATGGAATAAGATTCATCTTATCTGCAATGTCTGGAATTTATATGCTTATATCTAGTGAGCATGAATCATCTGACTTGTTTTAGATGCATCTCACTTTAGGGTGAGATGTGTAGTTCATTGTAGTGCCTACTTACCTTTCTGGAGTATGATGAGATCCTAGGGAAAGCATCTCAGATCTAGATTTTTTGTGATGTACATGTCTATTTTTGATCTGGCAAATCCTCCCACATGGAGGAGGCAAAAATATTCTATGATTTTTATGCACTTTTAGACTAAATATTATCTATGGACATAATTTTCAGTTATATCTTTACAGCGTTTGTGTGGCTTTAGGAGTTTGGTCCTTGTTAGATGCATCATTTGTTAGAGCTTATATATGTTTTTTTGAAATCACTGCCACTTTGAGGGACGAAGGAAAGATTAGGCTCTGAGTGAATACTGCATAAACTCTTGCCATTCTGGATTATCCCAAAGAGTGGCTCTGAATTGTTCCATTCGTGGAGCCACTTACATTCTTTTGCTGAAAGACATTGGTGGAGTCTTTCTGCTCTCATTAAGGGTGACAGTATGCATAAATAAGTTTTTCCACTCAATAGAACTCGATCTCTGAACAATCTCTTGAGCAACATATTCCTGTATCTTGATTGTCACTCTGTCCTTTTTGTGGTGGTGGTGTGCAGAATATGCAAAAAAAAAAAAAAAAAAAAAAAAAAATTGAATGTGAGGTAGGAAATGATGCAGCGTTTTCTCAAGAGAATTGGTCAATATATATGCCTTTAGGAGAATATTTTCTAAAAAGTTTGCATTTGAGTATTCTTGCGTCCACTTTATATATGTGTTCTGGTAAGTACGTTTGTCCAGAAAAACGCTTGCATAACTGCTGGCTTGGTTATGCAAAATAGCTATGGAAAGATATCCAGAAGTAATGCCATGTGATCTGTACATAATTCTAGACTGTAGAATATTAGTTGTCTGCAATGAAGTGCTTAGAAATGTATTTATAGACTAGGAATTATACACTAACGTTTTTTCAGCAATGATTTTTAATACAAAATAAATTCAATGAGTGTGGTGTATTCATGGGCAACTGAAGAATTAGATGGAACAAACTGCTTTCCATATACTGTTTCCCTACTCTAGCTATAAACAATGCAAATAATAAAATATCTTTTGCAGAATACAAATAGACCTTTACATTAAAGTTAACAGTCTAATTGGGAAGAGAATGCAGGCCATACAGTGAATTATCATTAATGCTAATTACTTCCATGTTTGTAGAAGTCTTGGCTTTTACATGCAGTGCCATTTTAGTAAAGAACAGTAAAGAATATTTAATTCCTGAGGAACATAATATAGATGTAGATATATCTGCATCGTACAATGTAGCCACTCTACTGGGACTCATGCTATAGCTCATATATGCCCTTGCAGATCCAGCTCCGTTAGCTGAAAACATTTATGCCTTAGCTGCATCTCTTTGACCCCCATCTTGTCCCTCACCCTTGAGGGTTTTGCTAGATGTGGTGCTTCACAAGCTTTTTCTGTTGAAAGAACAGAATAGAAAAACCTAATAAATTAACCAGTGTGCTTTACAAGTTCGACTTTGATCGAAAGAACACTGTTTGGCAAGGCAGTGTGACACGGAACTGGGAGTGCTTCAGGGGTCACGGTTTTATCAGTCGCATCCAGAAGGGGATGTGCACACCAGCCCTGGCATAGCTCCGGCACCTGGGGTGATACATCTGGGACTGCATGGTGCTACTCGAGATCATGACTCCTTTGGTGATGCAAGGCTGATTGACCCTGCATGCAATGCTATGCTACCGTAGTCATTTTCTGCAGCCCGATATAATACTCAGCAATATACTGCACGGTGCTGTGCAGCACAAGGTTGCTGAGGCATGGCGCAATTGCTGTGTTGCGCTATATGGACGTAGGGGTTGATTTGTTACAGAGAATTAGACAGAAACAGTCAAAGCACAAAAATCTGCAGTGTGTCTTTAGCCTGTCCACCTTTTCCTACGTAGGAGTCAACAAGATATAGAAACTTATTTCAAGTAGTCAGAACTCATGTGTATTGACTAGGAAAAACATAGTTGTATTATTGATGGAGAGTCACAGCAGCTTTCAGAGAATAGCTCCAGTGTTGGAAATGATAGTATAAAGCAGTGAATAAATGCAAGTCCACGCACCCGGGAGTTTTATGATGACTATTCACAACTTGTTTTTAAAGTATTATTAACGTGACCTAATGCTACTTGATTTATGTTTGTTTTACAGAACAAACAACACATGAATTTGCAACAGCATGAATCTCTGCCACAAATATGCCTGTGGTCTTCTCCAGAATCTTTTGTTACAAATTGCGATTTGGTTGAAAATCAAATTAGGCAATGAGCTTGCGTGGAATCCTGTCCCTCTGGTTTGTGAGCCCACAAAGAAAATAGATCAGTGGCATTCCAGTTTAGTTTCACAGCCAGATCAATTATGAAAATGTTGCCATGTCAGTGAAGCTGCTTTGACTCAAGGCCACATTCTTATCCTCCCACGCTAGTAAGTCTGATACAGATGATGAACATGAATAAAGGATCTCTAGTTTCAGGGGGCTGTTGTGCTCAAAGATTGTTCATCTTCAAATTCTGTCTTAGCCATCAAAGCGTTTAAACCTCAGGTTATTTTGAGAGATTATTATTGTGTGAGAACTAGCATCTAAGTTTTTCTTTGAAATATATTCGTATTTTTGGAAAAGAGCTTTCCCATGATCTAATTCTGAAGAAACCCACATGCAAGGATTGAATTTAGGCACATTTTCACAGATTTCTATAACCATGAAGTGCAATTTGCCATAGCTCTGATACTATGACAATATTTCCATCTAAGGAAAATCTTAATTTTTAAGGTATAAAAACAGAATAAAAAGTGTTGGGTGAAAGGAGGAAGAATTTATTCAGCCTGGTTCGAGACATCAGCTGTAATAGGGAACTCTGCTACCTTCTTGTTTCTCTTCCTTCAGTATAACAAACAACATGGGGTTTTGCAGCTTGTCTCTTTCTTGGAGAAAAGTGAAGTATGGCTTCTTCAGAGCTGGACTGCTCTGATATTATTGGATAGAATCAGGCGATTGGGATATAGGGAATCCACCATGTGACCTATATTGTGATATTTTACAGCATCCTCTGCTCAGGTTTGAACAACAGCCTAATAAATCACAGTAGTATCTGGACAGAACAAAGTAGCCTTGAAAGACAATTCACTAGATAAAGGTAAAACTTAATAAATATGTGCTGGCTTAGGCTAAAGTTGATTTAAGTCCTTTCACTGAAATGATCACCTAGTTCGAGATATTTTTGCTAGTAAAACAACAAAGTTTTTTTTTGTTTTTGTGTTTTGGTTTTTTTTTACGAGAAAGTGAAGTGCAGTGAACAAAACAGTATATTCTAAAAGTAATCTCTGTGTTTTTTGTCTGCCAAAAATCTGTTTAAATCCTTTAAAGGTATGAAAGGACCATCTAAGGATATTCCCTGATGGCTTTAGTAGTGGCCGACCTCTTCAAATCATGGTGAGCTGGTGAAATTGAGAAGCTGAATCCACAGGATTAGTGTGTCTGGAAAAGGAGCAAAAGAGGTAGAACAACGGAAGTTCATTAAAGTTAAAAGATAGTTTTGTTTTCTGGATTCAGTTTGAGCTTAAAAGGAGCTTGTGAGCTTCAAAATCCTGTAGAGACTTGACAGCTCAGAATGCAGTAAGCTAAATTTGTTGTAAAAATTATTTCTTTTGGCAGTAACAGTGATCTATGAATATTAATGGTTCAAGTTAACATACATTAGAATTCTGTGGATGGCATCCACAGGAGCTCTGTAGAGGCGCTTCTCTATCTCACCATCCATGAAACGTAATTGTGTTTCAAGGGAGGAAAAACATAACAAAGCCTCTTTTACTTGTCTGTGAATCACTTGACTCACGGTTGGCTTTCAGCTGTATAATGTTTGTCCTAACCTGTTGGGAGCTGAGACACATTTCCATGTAAGCCCCATAGCTGGCATTCGCAATCAATAGGCTTGATATGTGCTGCCATTATGTCCTCTTGAGTGGGCACAAGAGAAAAACTGGTCACTGCCAAACACCTGCTTGCTCTGTATTCGTGCTGAAGGAACTGCTGCTGCTAACATATGCAAGAGCCATAATAACATCTTCTTTAAACTTTTAATATTATGAGGAGCCAGGAATAAAATTAAGGTTCTGTAGCTAGTAGGGCCTGGCATCAGAGTCATAGAATGCTCTGGGTTGGAAGGAACCTTTAAAAGTCATCTAGTCCAACCCCCCTGCAGTGAGCAGGGACATCTTCAACTAGATCAGATTGCTCAGAGCCCCGTCCACCCTGACCTTGAATGTTTCCAGGGATGGGGCATCTACCACCTCTCTGGGCAACCTGTTCAATGTTTCACCACCCTCATTGTAAAAAAATTCTTCCTTATATCTAGTCTAAATCTACCCTCTTTTAGTTTAAAACCATTATACCTTGTCCCTAACAGGTCCATGTTTTTCCTGTGCTGAGGACTCCAGAGCTGGAGGCAGTGATCCAGGCGGAATCTTACCAGAACGGAGTAGAGGGGCAGAATATTATGCATATTAGGCTGGATGCCTAAGCAATAATATTCCAGGTCCTGCCAAGTTGTTGACATAGAAGACAGTCTTTACCTCATCTCACAATACAACAGCCTTTGATTTTGTGTGTGTGTATGTATATATATAAACATGGACATATGGGATACACTAAAAAGTGTACTACTTTGAATACGTATTTATACTGTTTGTTGCCATATGTTAATGTGTTACTAATCTTCAGGCTAAATATCAAATCATACATTTTCTGTTGGTTTTTTGTTTTTAATTTCATTTTATTTTGGTAGATCCAACAAGTGTGAGGAGGGCTCCACAAGAAATAAACAAAGTGAGAATAAAATAGCACTACCTAGGTACAAAATTGATAACGTAGGAAAAAATAATGGAACAACAGCAAAAATAATCTAATAGCACAGTGCAGGTGGTCACAGCAATATCTGTTGTAAATCACAGCAGGCTAATGACCTGATCCTGTTTCCTTATTTAGACAGGTGTCATTCCAAACCTCTTATCACCCTGAAATGTCTGCCTATCTCTGTGATCTTAATCAATATTCAGTAGTGAGTCATATCCATTAGTCACGTAGGTATGCGTTAAGCATGGTTATCAATAAGCATGTTATGTGATATACAAGGATTAATGTATGGGAAGGCAGAACTTTGATGTTGGAGTGATTCCTTGCCTTGGAAAAGGGACATTGTTCGCTGTAGTGAGTTACCAACCTGTTAAAGGCTTAGGCAGTCCTGGGAACAGTCATTAACAATCTGTCTGGGCAGGGAGATGGTTTGGAGGAGGCCCAGGAAATATTAGCATATCCAAAGCAAGCAATAGTGCTCTGTTGCTTGAGGAAAGGAAGGCTCCAACCCTTCCTAAGTGGCTTACTTTGTGCTGGAGAGAAGGTGGGACCGCATCTGGTGTTTGCACCTGAGGACTCTCAAAGGGCGATATGGTCAATAAAAGACAAAAGGTCTGTCTAGCCCTGAACCTGTGTTTGTGAGGGTTTGTGACAAAGCTGAGAATTGTATGCCAGCTTATTAGAGCTAATTGATGTGCAAAGTAGATGGAGATGACTTCTCTGAAAACTGAGAGGATGGGAGGGGTTTTTGGTGGCGGACAGGGACTGGGACCAGGGACGGATGGACAGAGACCCAGAAGATAACTACTTTCAAATTGCAAGGCTGGTTTAAGAACTGGTAATGCAGGAATCTGGAAGGTAAAAGTGGCTTCTCTTGGTGCATGAAGTGAGATATGCAAGAGTGTGCTTGAACCTCAGGAATCCAGAGAGTCTGGGGCAGCAATGCTAGAGGGAAAATGCAATTTAAAATAAGTAAAACTTTTATATTTATCTGGTCTCATAGTGGTTTTGCTCTGCCAGTCTCAGTTATAAAATCGAGGACTAAGGAGGATATTTGAGCTGAGAACATCCTATTATGAAATTTAATAAGTACTGCTAGTACTATTTCATCCAGAAATGCTTCCACTTACTGTGAAGGAATTACATTCTCTGCCCTCTCTATCTCTTTCTCTTTCCAACAAACATCAGAGTAGTCTGCCTACTACTCTGTTAAGGCATCTTAATGGGTGAGCTACAGTTGGGAATTGCACCTTAATATGATTTTAATTTGCATTAACATAACTGAAAGGGTTTGGCAACGCTCAGCAACTGAGCATGATGAGAACGAAAGGGGTACATTATGGGATTATTCCAACACCTCTATTTTATTTACATTTTTTCTATTTCCTGTTTTCTTAAGCAATATCCAAAACTCTCATAAAAATCTGAAGATAGTAACTATTTGGATGCCAAGAAAAAAATTTTATCCTTTTTTTTATCACAAGGATATAAAGCATAATGTTTTAATTTGCAGGCAAGAGAGGGTAGCTGGAAGCACCAGCCAGCATAGCGCTGTCAGAACTATTTCTGTCTCTAAACGGTTGGCTTTGAGCAGAATGCCAAAGATGACAAAACTCAGGAATCATTTTAGGGAGCTGCTGGTTCTGAAAGTAAGATACCAAACATCTGTTTCTGGCTCGTTAGCTTACAAGTTACCTTGATGTGGGGAGAAAGATGTTTGCTTGTTATATTTTTCCCTACAGCTTTAGTTTTATTGAGTCTCCTTTTTTATGCCTGGTACCTATTCATACACAAAGCTGTCTTGCAGATCTGACGTTTTCTATCTAGATCTGCTGCCTAACTGAAAGTATAGTTCAATTTCTAAGCGGTGCTTTCACGCGCTCATCACCCTGTGGTCAGAGAGCACTCCTCCAATGCTCCTCTTGCCTTTCCCAAAATTTACTAGCAAAGAGTCCTGGGTCAGTTTCTTGCAGGACAACGAACCATGATAAATGTCTTCCAAAGTCCAAGTAACGTGCAAGCTGAGACAGATTGTCCTCGAGGGGTGTCTCAGTGAAGACACCCAGGCTCTGTCTGGCCTGTAAGCCCCAAGGGTGCCCCCAGACCCCGTGAGGTACGCCAGTGCTGCACACCAGATAGCAGCTTTACACCAGGCCTGTTTTGCAGACCTGTGCAGACTTGTCTCCGGAGGCTTTTGTAGCACTTCTGTGTCACACCTGGCTGTTCAGTGAGGAACCCGATCACTTCCAAACGGCCTGACGCAGAGTGCCCGACGTATCGAGGTATTGCCATCTCCACATCGTTTTCATTGCCACTTGCTGTCACAGCGAAAGAAAGAAAACCGGAGGTTCCAGTAAACACAGATGGGAAGAAAGATTAAATCAATTCTGTGAGGCCAGCTGCCTAAATTATCACTACCCAATGTCTGCTGGACATACATGAATAGTGAGGGATATTACTCATGCTTCAGGGCTTTATTGATCATGAGGGGTCCAGCTGCTGGAGCCAAATTACCTGGTAATGTTTTGAACTTCTGTCACAGAAAGCACCTTCTCCTTTCAGCATACCCCAGGTACGACTGGAGGGTGCTATCCTCACCCTTGCCAATTTTTGGTTCCCCATCCTACTCAACTAAATTCCATTTGCCCTTCTGTTTCTCCTCCACCTTCTCTCAGCATGTTTAAGAGGTGACCCTTCTGTTGTTAGAGAGGCCTGTCCCCGTGAACGCAGGATGTGGTAGGAAGGTTTTCTTACTCAAATAACTAGAAAGGGAGAAAAATGAGTCTTCTCTCAGAGCTCAGACTTGGGTACTTCCTGTTAGACTAAATCTCCTAGACATCCTTACAAATACACAACTACTGAATATCTAACACATATACCCGTGTCCTTAATCTCTAAACGTGGCTCACAGTTTTAGAAAAGTCTCAATTTGCTTATTGTCAAAGGAGTAAACCTTCTTTTGCTCCTGAACAGGAAATGTGATCAGAATAAAGAAAATGGTGTTCCCAAAAAGCAAAACTTGCTTTTTCTTTTCTTCACGGAACAACTTTCCCTAGCCTCTGCCTGTTTGAATGCCTGCAAGTCATTTAAAGGAGCAAGAAACACTAGCCCTCCACTAACAAAATGAAGTCTTATGTAAGGGTAAGTTTTTCAGCTTACTTCAAAGGATATCCACTGAATTTGTGGAGGTTGCTTATTTTCTGTGGGGGACGATATTGTCCCTTAATTAGGCTTTTCAAATGTAAATTCCCAGCAATGAAACATTTTAAGGATAAAAGCGTTTGTTTGTGGCATAATGCCTCAAAGTGTCAACAAATCTGAGTCTGTAATCTCCATATGTTTTGATTAGCTGCTATCAGAAGAAGCTTCTTGCAAGCAAAACTTTTTCCTTTTTTTTTTTTTAACACTCTAGCTGCGTCTACTCTAAACTTACACCTGGTGCCAGTACTCTCTTGCAACTGACATGTGACTGTTTGAGTGGGAACAAAACCACTTTGACAGATGGGCATAAATTCAGGGATGCCAAACAACCAGTGCCTGCACTAAGTTTGAATGCTAACAGGCCATTCATAGCCAGTAGTGCCAGAACAACAGCCTATTCACAGCTCCAGGTCATTAGGAGAGGAGGGGGAGAGCAGAACATGTAGTCAAATTAATAAACCTGAAGATTATGTGGTTGGTTTTAATGCTATAAAAATAGATAATAAATTGTCTAACATCTGAATTTAGAGAACCAAGTTATATGATGCATAGAAGGAAATGGTACATCTTCATTGTAAGCAGCTCTGTATGTGGCCAGCCGCTGAGAAACTTTGAAAGAAATCCAAAAGGAATTCTTTGCCCGGCATTTTACAAATAGTTTGTTTGGCCGCAGCAGTGAGTTTTTGTAGCTTACTCAAGTCATCTTCAAAAACCATCCCCAATACTGGACCATTCTGAGTGATCAGCTATTTGCGCAGACAGATTCTGGCAAGTTTTTTTAGGAGAGGAGACAGTCCAGTCCTTCGCAGTTGCTTTCTAGAGTGGCCTGTGCAATGAACCAGGTATGCAGTGGCAGTGTTCTGCAGCTGCTGCGTTAGTTCCACATCACTTTTCAAAGAAAGATTTTTCAAAATGAAAGAAATTACATAGAAGATAAGTTGCTAAGTATAAAGAAACAGTTCAGCTGGCTCACGTTCATGTAGTCCTCACGGAGTTCTTCTGGGGATAGAGGCTTGCAACTTGTGAATAAACAGTACTCCCTGCTCCAGTGAACTATACACTGCTGGCTTTTGTACGCTGCTCTCTGCAAGGGTTTCTTTCCTTTTTTTGCAAGGAAAGCCTGAGACCTTGAGGGATGACAGTGTCTGTCCTCCTTTTTTTTTTTTTTTTTTTTAATAATTCCTTTCCATGCAGAGATATCAAACCCCTTGGGTAGGGGCTTTGGGAAAGGTAGCTTAACTTGGGGGACAAAATTTGGAAGGGAAAAGACCTTTATCCTCTAGGGCTTATTAACGTGGCCAGAATTGCACATGAGTGTGCTTGGTGTTTTCTCTTGGCTAGCTTCAGGCTTTCAAAAACATTTAGTGAAAAGGAAACACTAGGCTCAGGGGCTTAGATGGAATTTAGGACATCTGAATAGCCCTCAGTGTATAAAATAAGCTGGCTTTTATCTGGACTAGGGTTGTTGACTCTTGGGGCATGATTGTTTAGGATTTAATTTACAGTTTTGGCTACATGGCACAGATTTCATTTAACTTTCCCTTCAGGCACATACTGAAATTTGTTTATGACTGAGAATTTTCCAACCCAATTCTAGGTTTGTTACTAGGACGTAAGGGGTGAATGACACTTCCTGGCCTCCTACAGCTCTAAACTTAGAATTTTTTTAATGATGACCTCCTGTTGTGGCTCCTTCCTCCAAGTTTCCTGTTATATTTTTTTCATGCGCATGTTTTTTCAATTTGGAAGGAGCGTATACTTCAGATTAAGGAAAGGAGCAGAAAAAGAAATTCTCCTTCTGAAAGAGAAAGCATTTTTGAGATGTTGCTCCCTCTTTAACATCCCCCTTAATCCATATGTGGTGGTTTTGGCCACACTGACTTGACATGTGGAGACAACACTTGATATAAAAGTTGCTATGGAAAAAGAATGGAACTAAAATATCACCACTCTATTTTAAAAAGTGTTTATAATTCATTTCCAAGATAGCAGCATAGATCATTAGAACCTCATTTTTAGGAATGCAGGGCCAGTTCTGGTTGTAGTCGCAACTGATTTAACAGGCTAGAGTGGATGGAGAGTTTGGCTCATTTGGAAACTGGAGAGATCAGATTCATTATTAGATTCTGTTAAAAGAGCCAAACTTTTAAAAAAATATTTCTCTATATTATAAAATCATTGAATCTGAGAAATGTGAACATATAGAAACATGTAAGTTCCTGTAAGAATGGATAGATGTATGCTGTTTTTTCTGTGCCTTGATCTAATAAATATTTATTTTTACGTATCTAAATATATAATACTTTCAGGAGAGCAACCAACATAGCCTTGAGAGCTCTTGTAAGCACAGGTGAGCTGTGGACCGCTCTTCTTGCATCTTTTCCTGCAAAACAGCTTTTTGCAGTTCTGCTCCATTTCTGTCTCTTGGGGGAAAGGCGGGAAACGGGCACATGAGTGCTGCAGAGAAGAGGTGCCGTGTGCCCCATTCCTGCCTCGTTGCTTGTAGCTGTGTTAAAATCCAAGGTGGAGAACGTGAGAGGCTGCTTTCTGCTTGTAGCCCTGACAGTCAAGCCCCATCCCGGATTTTCCTATGCACGTAACGCGTATTCTGGCAGATGGACTTTAAGGTTAGATTGAATTGTGGAAATCATATGACCTGATCAACTGAGGACAACTGTTCCTCAATTTCTAGTCTTTAAGGTTTAAATCTACCCTTGGGGCAGGTAGTAGCCATGTTTGAGACAGCTGGGTGATGTGCTAAGACCCAGCACCGTAGCCAGTTTGCTTTTAAGGGTTTTTCGTATGTATGTATGTGCTCTTTAAAGGCTGTTTATTTTCAAAAATCAATATTTTGAAAGACAGAGGAAATCCTGTTAAATATTGACTTTCTCTTTAAATGCCAGATGTTGTGAGCCTTCCATCTGTTGATCACTTTCTAGACGGATGCCTGAAATAAGATATTAATAGCCCTTTCTACCTCTAAAGTTTTCCCCTGCTTCTTTGCTCCTACAGCTTTTCTTCTCACTCTTCAACCAATCTCTGAATTTCTCTTCTCCTACAGAAATACATGCTTAATTTCTGCACTTTCTGCTGTTTTACTAGAAGTCTTGCATTTTATTTACCCCTTCCTAGTCCTCTCAGACATAGACCTGGTATGTTAGGGACATTAATAGAGATTTAAACTATTCTTCCCAAAGAACTAATAAAGAACTAATGGATATAGAAGAACCTATGAAATTGTGGATCAGGCACTTTTTTGCTCTGATCTATTATTTTTAGCAGTTTTACTTTGATCTCCGATCTGCAGGAGATCGGCTGTACACTGAATGCTTGCACAGTACTGCCGGCAGCTTTTCAGGAACCTAAACAGCCTCGGAAATGTAACGGTGTGGATATTCGTCACCGCTCTCTTTGCTGCTCTTGGTGCTGATTCCGTCACAGGGAGCGAAGGTTAGGCTTTTCCCTTAGATGGTTAAGAATTAAAAGGGAAATCTTGAGATCAGAAGAGAGGACCACATTGTGATTTGCAAAGTCACATCAGGGCTGGCATAGGGTGAGATGTTTTCAGACAAGTTTCAGTCTCAGCTTTATCCACCTGGTGTATCGCCTGCCCCTGTAAGAGGAGGTAGACCAAAGGATTATCATTACAACGCTCTAAAGCGCTTAAGTATCAGTTTAGCCTGAGCTGGGCAGAAGGCTGTGGTCTGGCTTAGGTAGTTTTATTCTACTTCTAGCAGTGTGCCAAGGCAGACCTGGTTTGGAAGGCGTTTAGACATATTAGTAATGTCCCCTAAGCAGGGAAGTCACCTGGAGAGACTCGACACAAACCCAGCACTTTATGTGGACACGGTTGGAGGACTCGCCTGGGGGGATTTGAGCTCCTACCTTGTCTGGAGTGACTTGGGTTTCAGGCTGTTCGTAGCCATTAGCTTAGAGCTTGCTAAACCACTCCTGCTCAAATGGTTACTCTTTCACATGAATAATTAAATATTTGGTAGATTAAGGACAGGGCACTTCACATAGATCTAATATTTACGAGGTATCTGAATGGGAAGAGTCATCTGAAGAATCTGATCTTTCTACCAAGAGATATGAACTTTCTCTGCAGTGCAGAACAAGATCTTTTGCACTTTAGAGCAGTGAAGCTTAATTCATCCCTTTCCTCAGCTTTTTTTTTTTTTATATTTCCATCCTAATTTCTCAGGTACTGTTTAAACAGGTATTTTCCAGCTCAGTGCGCTGGCCTCTCTGAGACCTAATCTTAACTACAACTTCTTAGCACTACATGGATAATCAAAGTTGTAAAGTTGGCTAGGTGGCTGTACAGTTAAAATTAGGAACATGATTAGCACATAATTCCTCATTGTAGATCTAGGTCTGAGTTATTCAGACCTGTGTTTAAAAGGCAATTAGAAGTTTTAAAAGATATTAGGCATTTAAATACCTTTTCAAACTGTGGCTTCAGAATATTTGAAAATGTTAGTGTGCAGATAGATTAGGAGATAAAATGGTATTTATGAAATGCTAAGTTAACATTAGGAAAGACTAAATAGCCAGGTAACAAGACACAAAAAAGCTATAGAGTGACTACCAAGTTCAGGTTTTTCTTGGCCAAAATGCTGGAGTGTGTTTAAAGGTTGTGTTGTGCTTTTGGCCTACCTGAGACCATCCAGCTTTTGGCAGGACCTGCAGGGAACGTGCTGTGATTTGGTCCGGAGGTGAAAATGCTCTGTGCTTTTAAGATGAGCGAGCCACAGGGATGGGTTACAACGCAGCCCATGCTGACCCGGTTTGAACAGGGTTTGCTGGGCCAGACTTGTAGCTCAGTTGCTCGGTGCAGCTAGTTACTGTCAACACTAAACTGCGAGTGAGGTCAGACAACATCTGTGTCGTAACCTTGCCTGATGACTCCATTTTAGTTGTCGATGCCCAAAAAAACCTGAGGAAAATCAGACATAATACGGAAAACAGTGGGGATATTTGGACTTGAAGAAGCAGTGGGTGGAAAAAGATTATAGATCTGATATCGCTGTCCTACAAAACGAAGACCCAGTGCTTGAAAATTGACGGTGGAAGACTCTGGGTCTGCACTGTGCGGCATGCTGCCTGTCTGGCTGCCAGGGACACCCTCCAGCCGCTGGCTTGGGTGCCAGGCAGGGACCTGCAGGGAATTTTGTCCCTCTGAAACTTTGTTGACGTCAGAAGAAACCAGCAAAACTTGCCAGAACGTTGGTCAGGGATGTGAAATTTTTTTGTGACCACGTGCTTTTGGAATTGTGGTGCGTTTCAGCCACAGATGTGCTCCTGGAACCGAGTTTTAGCATGTTCTGGTTTAATTCCAGCAATAGCGGTAGGATATTTTTGAGTGAGTTGGCGTAGCATGCTCTCTGGCTTCAAATCATTATACCTTCTGCTGTTATTTTGGTCCTACCAAGAGAGCAACAGCTATTTGCAAAAAAGGAATACATTTAGCTCTGTAAACACCGCTGTGAAGGAAAAAACCTCTGCAATTGATTATACTGAGACTAGCTTAAAAAAAAAAAGTATAAAAACATTAAGTGCATGTCACTTATGTTCATAACAGTCCATAAATATGCAGATTATACATACAGAATGTATACACAGACATAGTTCATGTGTACCCCAGCAACCAGCGATAGACCTAATGTTTATTTAAATACCTATTAATTATGTATTTTGATTTTTGTTTACTACTGCGAATGCTCTGCAGTGCGCATAGTTTTGAAGGCTGTTCGGTGCTGTGCAGCGTGCTGTGGAGATGCTGAAGGATCCCGTAAGGAGGGGTGCAGTGTCTGTCCAGAGCTCTGCAGGAGTGATTATCTGCGGCTTGGACTGAGGAGGGCGAATTAACCTCAGCTACAGCTTCATACTGCCTGGGCGAAGTTTCGCCTCGTGCCCAGTAATCCTGACTGCTGCCAGGAAATACCCAGATCCGTCCCTGGTGATCTGTCTGCTCCAAAGAAACTTAACAACAAAGCTCTAGTGGCTTATATTCTGGGAAGCTTTAGTGTGGAAAAGTCTTCTGAGGCAGGGCTGAGCCGAATGACTTTGGCTCAATTTTGGCAGAACTTGCTTAAGGGTGAAAGCAAGTCTAGCTTTTTTATCTAAAACACCACTCCCATAGGATCCCGCATTGGTTCAGATGAGGATGTGGATTGTTTTTCTGAATATCTCCAGGACTGACACAACCTGAGAGGTTAACCAGAAAGCTGTTGGTAGATGTAGAACAGAATCCAGGTCTCCGACCTGTCTTGTGTCTTAGCTCCAAAATCATCCTTTTAAGGAGAATTCCCAGGACCAGTCATGTTTTGTCATTTCTAGGCATTAAATTCACTGGTATTTTAATTTTTAAAGTTTTACAGAGCTGAAGAAACCTTTTCTTAAGCTCTCTAGATGCTTAGAGGCAAATTTCCTTTCTTTCTTTTTTTTTCTTCTAAGCCTTCCTTTAACCAGGGGGAAAAAAATCACAAGAGAGGCTTTATGCTACTTTCCTGTTTTCCAACATGACAGATGCATTAGAAAGTGTAATGCACTCTAACAAACAAGGAAACTTTGCATATTGAATATAGCACATGAAATAATAAAAGAAGAACAGCTGCTAAGAGACAGAAAGGGGAAAAAAAAGAGAGATAAAAGTTAACTTGAGTTGTGTTTTATATGAAGAGCTTTGAATTCAGTCAGATTTAAAATTCAATGCCAAGTACATTTACAGACATCTGGGAAATCAGGTCACATACTCTTTGTTAAGTCTGCTGCTACTGGTATAAAACAGGGCACACGGAAATGTAAGCCTGTCACAAGGGCACCCTTTTTGTTTCATAAAATGACAATTTAACAGTTGCATTCATACAGTGATTAATGTGACCAGTGATAACTGGAAACAGGATAAAACCAGAAAGGGGTTATAATGGGATGCCAGCTTTTCCAAAGTTTAGGGCTATCTGAATCTACAAGTTCACAGAGTGACATTTGGGCCAAATCTGTATTTGCTAAATGAATGCTGATGTAATCTTGTGCATCAGGACATTAACTCATCACTGAAGGCACTAAGAAAGCACATATGCATCCCTGCAGAATAAATAACTATTAAATAGTGAAATGGTATCATGGGATACTGCTGCGCAATTGCCACTGACCTCAACTGTCAACATATAGCTGATAGAGAGGATGTATACAGCAAGTTGCCTTAGATTCCCAGGTGTGTGTTATATGTGCTTTATATTGAATGTTAGCTTAGACTGACCTTGACCAGCCAAGTATTTGTACTTTGTCCATCCCCAAAAGCCTTGGGAGTAAGTTCTTAGTGGGTTTGATCTTACATTGGACTCGAAGCTTGGAGAATAAGGCAGACAGTGCTCAGGAAAAGTGGGTGAAGCTGCGTATGGTGACCCTGATGCTGAACGAGCTTTAGCAGTTACATCTGCTTACCTGGAAATGTCTGACCCTGGTAGGTTAACGGATAGTGGTTTAATCAAGATGATGTCTGCAGTGCCATACGTGCAACTATATGAGGAGTGGTCTCATGGTTACAGCAGTAGTACTTGCGCTAGACACATGAGAAATAGGAAGAAGATAAAAATAGCATGATATGCTTTATGCCTTTTCATTGCATTTTAGCTTTCCATCAGCCACTCCTGTAAAATCTTCCTAGCTGCAAGTCCTCACATGTGTTTCAAGTTCCAAAGTTGGAGATAGGTCCCCACACCCTTCCATGGAGGAAGGCTGAGGGAAGTTGTTTTGGCTTTGATTTTAAATAACATTAACTTCAGTGTGTGTGAGATAGCAAAGCAATGCAAGATGAGACATGATCTGTCAAAGTCTACGGTGAATTTTCAGAAATGTGCACAGCTCTCAGCAGGGCATGCTCCTCAGCAGTACTTTAAATGCAACTGAGAAATTAAGCACGCCGGTCATGCATGCTGCATTGCTTTCTTTGCTTGAAGTACACAGCTAACTTAATAAACCCCAAAGAAGATATCTGTTAAAAACCTAATATTCCTTGTAGGCTCTGGATGTTCCTTGAATGCTAATAAGCAGTTCCTCCCCTACATATTCCATTAATCCTTTCAGCCTCTCAGTAATTCTGTCGAAGAGGCCCGGCAGGTCTGGCTGCTCGCCTTTTTGTTTCAGACCCAATACTGCAAATACTGGAGTACGGAGTGCACGAATTTCAGCGTATGTGCCTGGAGCCTGACAACAACACTTGAACTGAGCCAACAGTGGGCACTACATGTCATGCAGCGTTTTGTGATTTCTTCAGAAACAAAAATGTTTAGGAGAAGCAAAAATACATGTATGTTGCCTTGCCTGAGTCTGCATGCAGCCTGAAGCAGTAGTTCCAAGACCACAAAAAGGCTGACCGAAGGTTGAGGGACAGCAGTGGGATAATTATAATAATCTCTCTATTTTCTTTCTGTAGTTGACTGAGGGGGATGTGAGCAAGTGGGACTTTTCCTGAGGGTGACTGCTTGGGTGTTTTTGTAGGACTTTTGTGCAAAGTTAATCTAAGCAGCCTTCATTGCCAGGTGACATGAGTAACTGACATTTGCACTGACATGGATGAGGAGTGCAAGGATATTTTCTTAACAGCTGTGGTGTGAGACCAATAGCCTTCTGTAGGGAGATACCAGTAACCAACTGGGGGGCTGATGTAGTGAGAAATTGTCATACTTGCGTCACCAGGGTAATGATAAGATCAAGGCGTATTTTCGGGGCATTATTGAATTTCCCCAATAATTTTTTCTCCAGTAGGATTCTCATCACATTTATCTTTAATGGATTTTCCTGTTGCCCGAGTTTTGGAAATTAGACCGCTCCTGGTCCTAGCGTTTGCCCTTTTAATGCGGGGATTTGAGCTCTCCATCTTCTCCAAGGAGCGAGGCAGAAAGGTAGGGCAGCTTCGTTGCGCCCACAGACTCTCCCGCAGAGAGACAATGCTCACCTGGCTGCGTAAACTCTCCTCTTGTCGCCTCGGCCTTGCTGAAGTGGCGTAAAGGGGGTTGTGCAGAAATGAAAATCTGCCTTTCCCTCTTTTCTGATCAAGGATGGCAGATCTCTCTGACAACTGCTCAGAGCATTTAACGTGGTGATGATGGGAAGGTGCACCCAATGCTGTCGGAGAAATCTAGCTTGATACAATTCTAGCAGCAATAGAGCCTGGAATCCTTCATTCATTTGTAGTGTGTGGTGGTTCAGTCTCCTTACTTTTTTCTTCCTTTACTCATCTGTACTAAGATTTTGCATTCCCTCAAACAAAAGCTTAGGAGGTGTTATTTGGGGTTGCTCTCTAGGCTGTACTGGATGCATGCCAGGTTGTACCACCTGATGAGACCGACCGCTATTTTAAAATAAACATCATATTTCTTTGGGGGGGGGGGAAGAAGAAGAAAGAAATCCCATCTAAGCCTCCAGTATTTTAAGTGTTGAATTTCCCATCACATTTTCTTAGTGAAGATGAAAAGCCTTAAAAGAAAATCAGACTTTGTAATCAGATGATGATGCATGAAAGGATGTGTCTGGATAATGTGACAGATGATCCTAACCTTCATTAATGTGCTTTAATTGGATTAAGCTGTATGAAAGGCCTTTTCTTCTTTTTCAACACCTTCAGGGCTCTTGGCTGCACAATGTGAATGTACAGAACATCCTGCAAAAGGGCACTCATCCAGCTTCATAGACATATGCTGTACATCCTGACACTAAGTTAACATAAACAGAGCTTATCTTCAATGACATGGTCCCTAGGGTGCCGGAGAGTGGTGGCCATCAAGTGATAATTGGGCAGTTACAAGATTTGTTGCAGCATTTGGAGCACTAAATCGCTTCACAACCGAATGGGTTGCTGCACCAGGGCTGGAAACCGTCAGCACGCGTATCAGCTCTTCAAACTATTTTTAATGAAAGCACAGACTATAGATGATTGACAAAGGGACAGCCTCGCTGCTGCTGTTAATTCTGAGAATGCTATTCCCCACGTTGTCTCACAACTTTCAGTAGGACTACCTGAGGAGTAAGGTATTAGTGAGCGGAAGCCAAAGTGGCAGCCATGCTCATAAAATGATGGACAGCAGCAGAATGAACATATGTTTTGCCTTGCTGGACTGGGAACCAGTTCTGCATCGTTTTAGACTGTTTTGTGAATAGAATTTACTCACACAACTATTTTTCTGACCTCCGGCTCCAGACTTACTCATTTTGCCTGCTTTTAGAGATTCAATGCTGGTAAATTCCTCACATTCACTGTAGTGGATTTGGATGCTGCATATGGGTGGTTAGTGCATGTGAGGGCAAGATTAGAGAGAAATAACTAAAAACAGGCTTAAAAATAGGGGTGGGGTGGGAACTAGGAGCTGTGCGCTGAAGGAAAGAAGGAAGAGAGAAGCTTTTTGAAACAAGAAATGCATTTCATGTCACATAAAATACAGCATCTCATGTTAGCCCAGTTTGCTGGTCATGGAGTCTTGCTCTTAAAGGGCACTTACCCCCCAAAAGCACTAAATTACATGGTTAAGTATAAGTCAATGCGTATGATGCTGGCTACAGCAGTTGTGCATCCAAGTTGGAGGTGCCATTGTACACGTGATTTCCGAACGTCTGCTCTTTTAAACCTCAAACAAGCAGGGGAAGCTGGTTTTGAGTATTCTAACAGTATATTGTCTTTGTGTTCTTGGAAGTGGTGTGGGGTTTGTGTTTGGGTTTTTTTTTTTTATTATTTGTTTAACATACTGTATTTACAGTAATATTGGAACTGCAACTTCATGGGAAGCTACCAACTGTATCCCAGCTAGAATACTTTGTGCAAAGAATGTTCCCACCATATGTCTTTAGGGATGTGTCTGGGGGAAAGCCAACAATTCTGAACTATTTCATATTGATTCATGACTCTCCAAATGTTATTTTAGTCTTCTAGATCACAGAATGTGGCACACTCAAGATTTATTTCTTTTCCATATTTTAACAGTTGTTTGTCAAAGGTCTTTATCCTATTTTTAAGATGACTTTTGCAGCTTCCTTTTTTGCCTTTTCTTTATTCATGTGGTTCCAGAGTACTTGATTTTTACTTTGGGAATATTTTGACTCTTGGTCTTTCCCTTAGTATTAACACATTATTTCTCTAACTTGATTACAAAGTTTGCCTTGCTTTTGAAAGCTAGATTTGGGGTTTATTTGCTGAATGAAATAATTAGTGTAGATGATGGCTAAGCCAAGTTAGGAACAGATTTGCTCTTCTCCCTTCTCATTCCTTGATGTGATTAAGTCTTCCTTGTTGTTCCTTGGTGTTTTGCAGCCTGTGCAAGTTTATCTTTTTAACTGAAGAAGAGGGAAATAGTGGTTAAAAGTAACAATCTCTTGGGGCCTGAACAACTCCCTAATGTATAGCATTTTGTCCCATCATAATATTATGCCTCTGCCCCACTGAATGTGATTCCACAGTGAAAGTCTAATACCCCTTCAGGAAAAAGCGCGTAGAGCGAAGTTACAGACACACAAATAAAACAAAGTTGAATATTTTATGTTCACTATCACATTCCCTTCAAGCAATCACGGCCACTTTATTCTGAACAGGCTGTTGACAGACATTTTCTAAAATAGTATCTTTGTATAACCTTAATAATTTTATGTATTCTGCATGTTATTACAGCTTTAGAACTGGAACTTTACAACTAGTTGTTAAGAAACAAAACTAAAATAGCAAGATGTCAACTCTGAGGTCCAGGTGTCTGTTAGATTAACTACATAAATTGCTTAAAATTATTTAGGTGGGCATATTTATGTTGAGAATGATCTTGCCACCCACATCTTATACCTAGATTTGTACTATGAGAAATTACATAGGAAAAACATCCCTTCAGAAATAGAAAAAAAGCCTTTCACGTAGCTCTTGTATGCCATAGTAAAGCCATAAAGAACACAAATCCTGGGTTTTTCTTCTTCCTTTCTAGGTCACCTTTAGCTAACTTCATGCTGCTTTACTCGCTAACCTCTGAAATGGAGCAGTCATCCAATGACAGCCTGCTTCAGGCTAAAACTCTTTCCCTCTTCAAACTGCAACGTTTTCCATTAATAAACTGTCTAAGGTCATGCGTTAGTAACTAAAATATGTGCATGATCGTAGCAACCAGGAGTGCTGCAGAAGTGCTTTAGCAGAGCACACGCTCTCAGCATGTCGGAGCGGTGGCCGCACTGGTGCATGGAACTACAACCTGCCGGAAACAGCAGGAGGTGATGACTTGCTTGTGAATATCAGCTTAGAATTAACTTTCTCGTGTGCATCTACTTTAGGTGAGCACTCTTCTCTGGGAGCATGGCCTGACTTTGCTCTGAGCACCCGCGTTCAGTATGTCCGTGGCTCGGCTCAGTGCACGGACGTTGCTCCGAGGCAGCCCAAGCTCAGGCTGCCTGCAAACCCCACCTGCCATTGCAGCAGATGCTGGAAGGTCACAGGTGACCTGTAACCCGATTTTCCTCTTTTCTCATCCTTCCTCAGTTCTTCCCTGCACACGTAATGTTTTTTGCCTCAGCATTTAGGTCTATGTCCACCCAGTGTGGAAGATGAGGTGGTGCGCAAGCTGATGCAGAGACCAAAGCAAAAATCTTAACTCGCGTTTGTAATGGTGGTTGATCAGTTTGTAGGTTTATATAATGTTATGGCTCTTGTGGCACAGGCAAAAAATGGGTAGCCTAGCAGGGTCTTTACTTTGCATAGCTTAAGCTTCTTTGTTGTTGTTGGAGACTGTCTCCAATGCCCAAAATGGAAGGACAGTGAAGGCATGAAGGCATGCCCATTATCCCTGTTCACACACCAGTTCAAGTCTGAAACAGTGTAAATGTTTAACCGCCTGCTGCGCACAGTTGTGTTGGTGCTTTCTGATCCTGCTTCTTATCACTTTGTTGTACTGTAGAGATTTGCTGGGTCTAAATGAGGTCAAGGATTTCTGAGGTGTACTCCGTCATGTGCTGTAAATGCATAGGTTGTACGTAAACAGCTAGGGAAGCATCTTCCCTCTTTAACTGAGCAGGTTAAAAGTCGTCACCTGATTAAAACAAACAGGAGCAAATTTAAAGAGTGGCAATATATCTGAGGACACCCTAGAATAAAGGCCCTTTTAGAAACCGTTGCATTTGTCCAAAAAAAACCTTTAAAAGCATTTAAGAGGAACCTTCCTGTTGCTGGTCCTCTGACGTGCCGCTTGGGAAAGGAAAGGCAGTGAATGCAGGTGATGCTTGCAAGCTTCAAAGCTCCCCGTCTCCCTTGAGAGACAGATAACAAATCATCCAAATTCTCTGCATCGTTCCGGCCTCTCTGCTCCCTAGTTTGGAGCCAAACATATGGTGACTGGCTGTGGGCAACATCCTTCAAGCTGGCAGGACAGGAACGCTGGCTGTCAGCTCATCTGCCCCTTTCTTTCTGCCGCTTCCAAGGAGCGCCTACGATATCGCTCTTGTACGGATATCTGAGCGGGCCCAGGCTTTTTTTTTTTTTTAATAGCTCCAACTGGGGAAGCCATCGGGCGCTCTAAAAAGCTATGAACCTGAGCCAAACGCAGCCAAATTAAGGAGCGAGAGCAGAAAAGTTACATCTGCCAGGTCAAGCTGGGTGCAAGATGGTTTGGAGCTGCTGAAATGGAAGAGGAATTTCACCACGTTGAACTTCTCACGAGAAAACAGCCCGCTCTTCCGCGTCCTCCTCCCGAGGCCGGTGTGAGTCAGCCCAAGTGGTATGCAGTTTACAGTACGGCTCTGGAGGAAAAATAAAAAAAACAACGGGCCTGAGAATCCCAAGGAGATAAAGATGCTTATTATAGAGCCCTTGTACCGCTAAGCTGTATTTTCTCCCAAGGGCAAAATGTTAACAAGTAGCAGCGGTCAGCGTGCATAGCAATTTAAAAGCATTATTCTCTTTTCTGGAGAAAGACTTTGAAAAACTGACTTCATCAAAAATCCATTTCCTTTCAAGTATTTTACTACTACATTATTGATACCATTTCCCTTTTAGAGAATCACTTACACATAAATATAATCCTTCCCTTTCTTCCTAATTAGTCTGTGCCAGCTCAGGGTCTCTCCTGAATGCTGGATACGATCTGCGGAAAGACCAGGGCATGCAGATTGGGGTTTTTTTTAATGCGGAAAATCAGAACGTGTACTTGAACTTGATGCGTATTTGTGTATGTAGACTTGCATGTATGCATGGTGCATATGTCCTTACAGGATTTGGTTTGCTTGCTGTCTTAGCGTGTCACTGACTCTGAGCTAATTATCTTGTGTTGAAGTTGTACTGGTGTGGGCTCATTTAAATACAGATATTGCTGTCAGGGAGGTGAAGAGAGATCATTTGATAGTTACTACTAAAGGAATAGACACCAACCAGCCAAATGCCATGTGTCTGGTGCACTAACTGTTAAGCTAGTGATGACATGCCGAGTAGCCCCGTAACAATTCTGTTAGCCCATGTTAGCCAGTTTGAGTGGTTTAGTCAGCTGCACCCCTCTGCTGAGGGCTACCGTTCCTCCGGGCCGAGGAGAACAGGGAATCAGTGAATCAAAGCCTCAAAATGAGTTTGACTTTGTCTCCTCTTTTGTGTGACCTGTTTTGCTTCCCATGTGTCATGCATTCCTGCTAACATAAAGCTGGAAGCCAGATGCAGAATAGGATGCTATTTTTGCTGTTCCCCTGAGACAGTAATAATAGTTCTATGGAGTAAAGAGCAAGGGGCTTTGCTCTTAGTGTTGTGGGAGTAGGGGTGGGCTGTGTGTTCAGTAGTGAGCATATACATCTTTTAGTTGGGAAGATCTGTGCAGGATCTTCTACAGACTGTTACTTTCTCAGCTCCTGAGTACTTTTGTTTCCCCTCTAAGGCTTTTTGTTTCCCCTCTAATGCTGTGCCAGCTACTGGTAGGATTATATAAAGCACATAGTGTTGTTAAAATTTTCCAAAGTGAATCTCTTCTTCCCTGAACAATCCCAGAAAAGCAAAATGAAGTAGTGCTTTGGGTGTAAGGGTCAGGAATGCAAAGCCAATGCAGAGTTTGAATTTAGCTCTAGGGTTTCATGAGTCTCCATATATAAATGCTGTGAGGGCAGCAGCAGTCAAATATTGTTTCCAAATGATACAAAGGACCAGAATGTTGAAATCCTCATTGGAAGATGCAGATAGAGATGCCTGCAGAGGTGACTGAGCCCAAATATTCCTGGCAAAAGAGGAAGAAAAAATTCCATGTATTTCTTCTAAGCATATGTAATGCAATACACATCCTTCTGGTCAAAACTATAACCTTCATGTAATTAATATAATTGCAGTCATATGAGGCTCTTTCTATAAAACAAAACAACCTCAGTTAAAAGCATTCTTCTTAAAGATGCTATTTCTGGAGCTGACCATAGTTTTACATGCAGAAGTTTGGAAGTTTTAGCTTGATAGAATCATGGTGTCAGCTCACGTGAAGTAGGATACAAGATGGCTGAAGGTACCTCAACTTCAGGTTTAACTGAATCTTTGATCCTTTGTTCATAAGCAAAAATGCCTATATTAGATTCTTCTCTTGACATAAATAATTTTTTTTTCCTGGAAATTACCATAATTCTGTTAGTAGAGTTAAAACTATCTTCCAAGCTATCAAATCAGTCGCAAAGCTATTTTATCTAAAGGTGTATAAAGTAACTATTTCATGGATTTAAGATCGCAAATAAAGACTATTTAGTGGGTTCCCCTTTCGTTATAACCTGAGGGGTCTGATCCATCTTGAATTGCCCAGAATCTCTTGAGAAAAACAGATCTGTGTTTTCAAACTAGTCTGAACTTTTGTCTGGAGGCCTTGGGTAGGAAATCTTCTGCAGATTGTTCTGGTTTTCATCCTAGGATGTACTGCAGCCTAAAAATTTTGAAGGCCAAATTACTTTCTTTCATTAGTGCTGGTAGACCTGTGCAGCTACCTCAGGCTAGTTCGCTGTCTCCAGTAGTGTTTCTTTCAAGCCATGACAGCGGAATAAAGATCATAGTAGTAGTAGGAATATTTTTTTGTGACTTGAGAGGATGGCATCAAAGGAGGTCAATGAAGCAAACATCCCTAAAGGTAGACATAAACAAAGGTTTGGTTTTGTAAGTATATTATTTAATAGGTGGAAGGATCCTGTAGTACCATATATTTTGCAGTTGATGGTAAAATATTTGCAGAGCTTCTAAGGTAAGTCACTGTGGGCTACCTCAAGAATTGCTCTCAGTCTGCGGACACTATATATGACCGCAGAAGTTAGGAGTAGGTTGCAGTCGAGATACAGGCTGTATCCTGTTTCCCACTTTCTCCTCTACCAATAACAGGATTTTTCTCTAAGTTGTCTGTGCTATTCTGCCTGATAGTCACTGCTCACCTGCTCCTCCTCTTTCCTTTAACCACCACCGCAAGGGAAAACTGACCCCTTTTCGTTGTTATCTCCCCTTTTCCCCACAGCTTGCTGTAAGGGCACGATAGGGATAGAAAAGGCAGTCTGCATTCATTTCCTTACCGTTACTCAGTCACAACAGACAGCGGATGCAGTCTGTCTCCAAATGAGTATTTCTCCTGTGGCACAACAACTTGTGTGAGCAAAACTCTTTGTCAAGTTACTCTTGAGATGAGTTTTGAAGGGAAGAATGTGCAATACGAGGCAGTGCTAGAAAGAAATGGTTTCCAGACAGGATTTTCCTCTGCAGACAATAAAGTAAACTCTGTCTCTGCCCCTTATGTATGTAATTGATTCAAGGTGGCCTGTCTTGGGTAGAGACTGAAGGGGGAGAGGAATTAAAAATGGTTGTTAGAGCGTGTGGAATTTACATGGTGAAAACGAAAATCTGAACATAAACTTGAAAATACGGCTTTCACAGCCAGAATGAGAAACTTTTCGAAGAACAACATTGAAAATTATTGAGGCTTCAAGTACATGCTTCAGCATCTTCCTTGTGTCTCGTCTTGCTGTGCTAGCTTTGTGCAACGTTACGTTCTTTCCGAAAAAGAAGAGTATAACAGCTGGTCCCAATTATCTTAACTACAGTGTGACTAAACACATAAATGTCCCCCATTTCCATTTAGTTCCATTGCTTAATGAATGAGTTATTAAGAAGGAAAAAAAAAAAACGAAAAAAAAAACCAAACGTGGCGTTTGTACTCTGCTCCACCATTTGTTTCTGTTTACTCACATCAGTGGAGCTGAGTTCACATGATGTCCCTGATCAGAGGCCAGCATATCTGATCAGAGAGCTTTGCAGAATTAAACAGGCACAGTAGAAAAGACTATGTTTGATACAGAATAACATAAAAAGTTCCTCCTGGAACTAAATGACATTTTTTTCAGTTATGCTACAAATGAGGGCAACTGTACTAATAAGAATGCCTTTTATATTTCAGAGAAGGGTAACTGAAAATCACCCAACATTTTGGACCCGAGTGACCTTTATCAAAGTCAAAGACTCCTGGCTACAGCGAGTTATTAAGGCAAAACCTGTGTGCTCTGTACTGTCCTTGATAAAGGTCACGTGAGACTAAATGTCAGACCTTTTCCATCTCTTCACCTTAAGTAAAGCCACTATTTTATGTACTAAAGCTGTCTCAATTCATTTAGCGTTTTAAGGAATTATTTGGGTCCAGCGTGCCCAGAGGAGTTTTGTGTTAGCATATAACAAATGAGATGCTGAGTTTGGAACAGGCAGCACCCTGGAGCACCTGCTTCATGCATTAGGGAGTGGAGTCAGGCTGTTGGTCGGCCCCTGTTCGGGACTCACCTTGCCCTTTTAGGAGTCAGGTGAGAACAAAGAAGAAAGCTTCAGGAGAAAGTCAGGCACTCAGGAACTACAGGGAATAGCATGTCATTAATGTATAGCCAGTGCTTTTCCAGGCTGTCCTCTATAAATAGCTTTCACCAGAGGCCAGTTCCCTCTCACGCGTGATGCTCGCAGAGGCCCTGCTCAGGAACTGTTCCTCTCGCACACCTGGCCTCCTCTGCCCACTTGCCCTCACTGGTTTTTTAGGAACTTAACTGCAGGCTGCTTTACAACTGAGCTGGAACAGACCGTCCTCAGTTCTCTAGCCGCTGTTTGTCAAGAGCTGGGTTGGAGATTTTGGGGAAAAGCATGCCTTGGAGTCAGTGAACACATTTGTGTGGCCTCTTCTTTGAGCCAATGCTCAAAATATTTTTCTAAAGAATTTCTTATTGTTTATCTAAGTACAAATAACGCAGATTATTCAGCATTATCAGTGGCTCTGGCCAGGACACCTCAGCCCATAAAGATGAGGAGGTCACAACCTCAGAAGCTGCCAAGATCTGAGTGTTCCCTGTGGAGGTGGGACCTTGTCAGTGTGGGTACGGTAGCAGTCAAGGACTTCCAACTTCATAACTTGGAAAAGCCCAGTACATCTTTTAGGGTAGCTCTCTGATGAATAGGTGCTTGGACCATAGCAAGGCCTTGAGGACCACACAGGGTTTTGTAACAGACGCATCTGGTAAGGCTGGCCACCCCCAGGGAAGTAGCTGAGAGGCTATGGTTTCCTGCACCAGGTCAGGCTTTCTGCTTCGGCTGAATGATGGGACAGGAAAATTGCAACTGCGGAAAGAGCAGGAAAGCGTGAGTTCTTGTCTGGTTCTACGTTACGAACTTCCTGCAGCATTTTGCAGTCAGTATGGGGAAAGAGAGAGAAGGCTTTGCTTTGCTCTGGCCAGGCAAGTTCCTGATAACAGTTCTATTCATGCCTAAGAAAGATTAATTTTTCATTTTTCCTGATGGCCTCCCCAGTCACCCCATCCTTTCCTCCTTTTCCCTCTTTTCCCACTGATTGCCTGACTAACTCTGTCCTCAGGAGAGATTCTCTTCAGGCTCCACTGGGGATATAAGGTTAATGTAGTAATTATTTTAACCAAACTAGCATACTTAATCGGGATTTGCAATATGTCAGGGTGTCTGTTTTATGCACTGCATTTCATCCAAGCCGTAGCTTGGGCTCATTTGCTACCTGACTTTAGGAATGTATCTGGCAGTTCTCTTACTCGGATGTGTGAAGTGAGTTGTCTGTTAAAATCTGTAATATAATTGTGAAATATCCATGAATAAAATCTCTAGGTGGGTGTAAACTGTTCCTGAAAGGAACAGTGCAAGCTGCATTTGAAAATGCTATCCTGAAATAATATAATACAGATTTATTATAGGGAATGAATAGAACTCTTGTTTGCTTCAAAAAAAGAAAGGGAGGATCCCAGCGCAAGCTGTTCACTCAGATCCATCCCTCCTGTTGCTAAATAAGGCAAGCGTTTAGAATAGGCTAATAGCACGCTCATGGTTTTACGCTTTATTTGCATTCATCTACCTTTGAAATAATTGCATATAGAATTGTTTAAAGTCACAATATCTGATAAATCTCATGACTGTACAATACAATGGGAGAAACAATGGTTCCAAGTGCCTTTAATACCCATATTCTACTTTTTTGAGACAAGATAGGATATGAACTACATCTGCAAATAAACGGACTGTTATTTAAACAATATTTGTGCTGTAAGAATATTTTGCTGTTTCGTTTGGAGGATCTGCTGACCTGTCTAGGCCTAGTTTGGCTATATCAGCTGAGATAAGAGGTCTGGACACTTATGTGCTATCTGAGCGGATTACACTAGCTGGATTGTGGGAGGCTTTTTTTGTTAGAAAAAATAATGTACTCTACAAGCTTCCTTTTCCCTCTTGCAACAGGATGTGACCTCCTTCCTCCTTTCACTCTCCATTTAAGACAGCCTGTCTGAGGAAAGCAGTGAGCCTGGCAACTTGTCACTCACTGGGGTAGAAATCTTGTTTGGGAATTGGGCTGAGATCGTCTAAGCCTGAGGCAGAGGCTAGCTGAACCGCTGCGAAAACACGTGTTAGGCTTTGTGAATATAAGAGGGGATTGTCTGTTATATAAAACAGGTCCGTGGCAACATTTTGTGTGATATCAAAGGAAGCTACTATATGACAAGTAACTTGCTCGAAAAAAAAAGAAAAAAAAAAAGGTTATACAAAAGCCCTTTGTGCGTCTCCCAGGGCAGCTCTGCATCAGAATGTCACTACTATAGAACGTTCTGTAAATAACACAAGAGAGTGAACATTGATTCTCTTTTAACTATGTGGCTACTAGTGTTTTTAAGGCAATTAAAAAATGCCTGATGTTTTACCGTTTACTTGCACTAGTGCTGGCTGTTTTAAAGTTCACAGGAATGTCTCAAATCCAAGTGTTTAATAATCTCCTGGGCTGTCTGTTCCATATTTCAAAACACTAAAGCAACAACACTTCCAGAATTATAAATAACATAATCAGATATCGCTGTATGTTTCCTACTTTAGAAATAGATCACCAACGTAGAGAATATATTTTCAATTTACTGCTTTCAAATATGGTATCAAAGATAGCTTCTCGCTGTCATCAAGAAGTATATTTACAGAGAAGCTATATTTAATAACGATGAGAAAGATAATTCTTTTTCCAGGCATATGATCTACATTTTAACGCAAAGTAACTTAGTTGCCTTTCTGGCTTTTAAGGATGGGTTTTTCAGAAGAGCTTACTGGTGACCAGCTTTATTTCTACCAAAGACAGTAAGTTTTTATTGATTTAAGTCAGTGCAATTGAGTAGCACTGAATGCTTTTGGAAATTCCACCTATGCTCCAGCATAATCCAGAGTGTGACTGGATTTACTGTCTCCTACTTTCACTATGAGCTAATTTAGTAATTGTTGTTTCACACCTATGTGGTTTTGAGTATTTTTATTTCCATAAATATTGGCAATAGCTTTAAAACTTTGTCTCTTACTATCTGTCCCCTTCAAAAAATGAGACTGTTGCTCCTAATTCACTTGGTTATTTCATGAATCACCATTTCCCACCCCTCACTGCTGCTTATGTCAAGAATGCGATCTATTTGCTGAATCCATTGTGGATACCGTTCCCATTTTCCAGAAACATTTTCACCTTGAGCCTCAATTCTTCACATAAATAAAACTAAATGACAACATACTTCAAATGTTGAATGCAGGATGGGACAAGCCATTTCCTTAAAGTATAAAGGAATGGGTTTAGCATCTGAAATCTTCAGTTACAAATTCATTTCTGAAGGTAATGCCTTATTCTGGAAGCCTTTAAAATTGTCTAACTGGTGTTTTTATGCCGCAATCCAAAGGGCACTCAGCTCCCCGGAGAGGCGGCTGTGTCCATCAGCGGGATTTGGAAGAGGACCAAGGTACAACGTGTGGTCAGGTGGGAGGCTCTGCCAGAGCGCGACAAGGCGATAGTCTGCAGAACAGGATGAATTGGCCAGTCAGGTCTATAAAGATTTCTTTAATAATATTACTCTTGGCTGGGTCTCAGTCACCTCTTCTTTTTTCCTTTTTCTTAATACTCATTTTGGCAGAGCTCAGAAATTTCTTGGCTCTCGCAAAGATTCTTAAAGTGTCGCATTTAAAAATGTTTTGAAGCAACAAGCTGCCCCAGAAAGGATTAAGAATCTCCATTTTTCTTCAGACACATACTCCAACTCTGAAACAATTAAACAGGATGGAGGACAGAAACTAAATATCAGTGGCAGTAACAGGGAAAAGTATCTTCAGATATTAATGTGATACTGCTCTAAAGAATGCTTGATATGATTTCTGCGTTAAAGGGCATTTATTTCAATGCAGTTTAATTTATTTCACTTCATCTATTAAAATATTTAGAAAGAAATATTGATTGAGAAGGTTAAAGAGTCAGAGATTTGGTAATTTCAAACAACTTCCATTGCTGAAATACATACAGGTGTAACAGCATATCAGAAAGAAGAAAAACACTTTTTTAGATGCCCTTTAATATATAGGGATATATAGTGATATATATCCCTATAGATATATCACTATAGTGATAGTTTACAGCAAAGGAGATCAGTGTAAGTATAGATCCTATTAGATTTTTACTGTTCTATGACATGTAGAAAACTTGCAGTCATGTAGTCCAGTGGAATATGGGAGACAAATTCAGACTTCTCCAAAAATAGTGGATTTTTTCATTTTTTTGTTGAAAACCATTGAAAAAAAAAAATCTTCTTGAAATGTTGACAGTATAATTTGTCAAAGTAGCAGCGCATAGATGGACTCCACATCTGGGCTGTGATTCAGGGGTTTTAAGCACGTGCTTAAATGCACATGCACATGGATAGCTTCTGCTAGACTTGTTAGTGCCACTCCGCATAGGAATACTTAGCAGTGCACTAAGCGCTTGACTATTGCAAGGTCAAAACATTCATTCACATTTAATGATTTTTGGAAGTCCTTCTCCCTTTTTAAACTTCACAGAATCTTTAGACTTCAAAGATTAAGAATGCTATGAGCTGGTTCTCATTAATGACTAATCAAATGCCTGTTCCTGAAAGTGTTATCTGCTGCTGCTATTAGACACAGCGCTTATAGTTCTGTTGGTATTTTCAGGCAGTATCTGAACTGGAGAAATATACTTTTAAAAAAATCTGACATTCAAAAAAGAAATTTCATTATTAACCACCTATTGTTAATATGGGGCTGTGGGACAGACATAGATTTTTTTTTTTATAAAAATGTACCTGTTACATTTAAATGTATGGTCTGTGTATGACTAGATCTTGATGTACTAATAGGCTTCTAAAATGTATTATTCTACCATACATTACTAATGGAGTGGCCAATTTTAAATAGCCCCTAAAGTGACATCCATTTTAACATGTGCAAGAAAGTAATTAAAAATGCAAGGTAATAGATGGCTCAGGTTTAATGTGTTTGCATTGGATTTAAATTATCTAGAATGCCAAAAAACATAGAACTGTATCCTAGAAGTGTCAATGCAAATTATTAATTCTTCTGAGCTACAGATAAGTGGGGGAAAAAAAAAATCTCTTAAGATTACAGGCAATGCAGAAAATTTTGTTTGGTTTCTTAAACACTGGGACTCTTATCACCCCGTGGAGAAATAAGAAGTTCCATGAAAATTATTTTCCTTAGGTACTCTAATAAAACTGAGTAAGACCTCATATTTTCCTTTTTTACAGTGGTGTCTAGTGCTATCCCGTTGTTGCTCCACAGCTTAGCAATAGCTACATTCAAGGGTGTCAAAACATAAAACTCCATTGCCCTTCAGAATCAAAGTTGCTCTATAAACATTGTCTTTATGATTTATTTGGATGATTCTCCTAATCAAAAAAGAAAATAAGAATATTTTATTTCCCTTTGTAGCCTTAAATTAGAATTAATAAATACTAAATCAGGGGAAAAAACTTAGGAAGTAGTATGTGTTTGTGAGTAAAAAGAAGTGTGTGTGTCTGTAATATAACAGTATGGACTATAAAAGTACATTGGACATTTATTTGCAGATGTCATTCCCAGTTTCTGAAATTGCAAGCTGATTTGTCGTAAAACTTTTTTCATACTTTCATCAAACTCTGTCTTCAAGCAGGAGGATCGTCTTCCACTGCTGATATAGGAATGCTGCTTCACTATCACACCGTTCTGTTCCGAGAAAACTTTTCTCACTCCTAACCTTACTTGTATTATTGCCCAGTAAGTATCAATTTTGGTCTTGTGCTGACAGCATGCCATATAGGAAATATTTCTCTATGATGTTTACCTGCATAGGGAGTTTCCTGAGGACAAATGACTGTTGCTGAGCCTAGTACCTATGAATAAACAAGGTAAGATCTTTTGTTTAGTATTCGCAGACAGATTCACCAGCCAAACTATCCTAAAACCCTTACCTCCGTTCTATGGTCTCCGCTTCATTATGAGCTCGTCTTCATCATGTGTGACAAGAAACATAGAGCATTGCAGGCAGGGACGCAGCAGTGTTTCATACATGACATAAACACTTCCCTATTTTTGTGGCAGTATCTTTCTTGGGGCAGCAGAACTACACTTAGATCTTTTATAGCTTCCCTGCATTGGTGACTTGTTGATAGACATCTGTATCTTTCTGTTATTTCTAGCTGAAAAATTCACAGTATAACCCAGGAACTGTTACTGGTCCCTAACTGCATGACCTTATTCTTTTTACTACGGCATTAATCCCTCTTCTGTAACGTCACATCTCAAAATGCTCCTTTTGCCTTGTATAATACTCCCTGAATTTACAGTGCATCTTGTGTTTGCCTCATCAGGAAATTTATCAACATACTTCTACTTTTTCTGTCAAGATGATTAATGAAAATAATGTGTAAGATTGTTCACAAGAGTGATCCGTGAAGAACCATATCGGAAACATCCCTTTAGCTCCAGCTTTTAATGCAACCATTGTTATCTCCTCTTCATCCAGTTCCTTACCCATTTTACAGTTGTTCTAACCATTCGGTGTATTTCCTAACCAGATATTTTCCTATGTGCCATAGTGCTTAATTCTGCACTGAGATCCAATACTATTTCCTTTTTCTAGAAAATAAGTTTTATAAAAACAGTCTGGCCAGTCAGCCTGTAATTTTTTTTTTTTTAAATTTATACTACACCCACAGTTGTTCATTGTCAGAACATTAGCATATACACCTGTCTTTGTAGTTGCATAATAAAATTATATTAGGATGAATCCACCAAGATGAGTCAACTGAAGGTCTTCTGGCCAGAATGCTGGGACAGCTATTCCTGAAAACTGCAGGAGGATTTAATGCTTTCCAGAATTACATGTTCCCAGTTGAATATAGATTAGCTTAAGAATAACAAGAAACTCATATGGCATAGGTTAGAATACCTATGTAGTGTTAAGAAAATGAATTACAGATATCTTGTCTCTCTGATGGCAGTTTCTTTTCAACAATGAAAACTAACTTACACCGAGGTCCTCAAATTGACCAGCCAGTGGTCCAAAACATATATTTGTAAAAGGTTTTCAGGTAGGAAAGTATGTATTTGCAGCATTTCTCCTACTGAATGAATAGGAAAGAAGGACTTGTGGTATTCTGGTACTCTTGGTATTCTGTAGAGATGGGAAAGCAAGCTCCAAGAACAGTTAGTTACTACCCCTATGAAGACAGTAAAATCCAAAGTGTGCCCTTTCTTTCTCCGTTTCCCTTTCTTTCTGTGGAATGTTGCTGGAATGCAAGGAATTTGGCATTGTAGGAGGTCGCACTGGAAGTTATCATCATATCCTTCAGGGCAGCTCAAATCGTTCCCTCTCTTCACGGGCTCTTTTTGGTCTACTAATGCTTCCTCAAAATCTGTATGAAAAACTGTATCGGTCTGAAAGTGTTCATCTGGGGACTGGGAAAAATGCTACAGGGAAGGGAAAGGGAAAGAAGGGTTGAAATATGTTTTTTAAAGGTTCTTACATTTTATTATCTGAGTTGCATCATAAATAATAGCTTAACATCAAATAGGATGTAGACATTGTGAGGTATTGTATGTATTTGAGCTTTGTCAAGAAAGGGTCTGGAATCAGGAATCAAATGTACAACAATCTTCAGGGATAATCATATACACTGGTAATTAAAACTATTGAGATGCTACCAGGTTGCTACATGTTGCCCACTGTCCATCTTTCTAAAGTAATTGGTAGAAAAAAGATGGAAGATGACAGCCAGAGAGGTCGTGGAGTCTCTGCCTAAAGAGATATTTAAAACCTGGGCACAGTTCTGGTGACCTGCTCTAGCTGACCTTGCTTGAGCACAAGGCTTGGACTAGAGGACCTGAGGAGGTCCTGTCCAACTTCAATGATTCTATGACAAATTATTGGTAACCAATATAGATGACCTTTCTTGCAAGAAAGTGAAGGCTGAATTTAAAAAGCCATAGAATGGCTAACCTTGTAATCTCTTTATCTGGCCAATATCCAAGCTTTCATACCAGTGCATGTTGATTTCCAAAATCCAAACCGGAGCTCAGTATTTTTGCCACTCTCTGTTGCATTGTTGGTATTTTTAAAATACTGTCATATATGATATTCCGTAAGGTCAGACAGCATATACTATTTAATGAGCCAAGAAGGTTGGTGTGGACTTGAAAAAGACAAAATTTGGACGAATGGACTAGCAGATCCAAGTGCTGCTCTCTGCTCGGTTAGGATGCGCTGTCATTAAATTAAGAGCCTTGGAAGGTCATTTGTCTCTCCTGAGAAGGAAAGGTGGAAAAGACGACATGGTGATCCGAGGCCTACCTGAAGCTGTGTCTAGTAAATGTCATAGCTTTGGGGCTCTGGGAACCAGACCAGGGGGTAGGAAAGAATTTGTTTGCTTTGCAGGCTGAGTGATGGATAAGGAAAAAAATGAGATGGCATCTAAAACTCATCAATCATTTCTGATAAAAAAACCCAAACCAAATAAACAAAACAGAACAAAACTTTCTCGGCTTGGTTTTGTTTGTTGGGCTTTTCTTCTTTCATTGTTTTTGTTTCAATACTCTGTTGAGAGTGCTTTATTCAGAATCATGCCATTAGAACATACTTCAGCATTTCTTTTTCTACTGCCCCATATCTCCTTTTGCTCCAGCTACTTATTTTCTCCACGGAGTTAGCTATCTTTTGGCATAGTCAAGTGCTGGGTGTTCAATATTATCTGTCTCAACCTTACTCAGAAAGAGTGGAATTTTGATCTGAAGGGAGAGGGAGGTTTTGAAGCCAAGTTCTATGGAATCAATCTCGTAAGGGATTTTGAATCCCAGCAAGTCTTTCTTAAATAAAACTTCCACTGATTTCGACAGTAGTTTCCCTTTCATATGTGCTGAGAAATGCCTTATACAATTCGAATCTGATAAAATAATTGCAGCCATATACTATTATCTGACATTACAGGAAGCACTCAAATACAGCATATTCTTTTACACAGGTTTATTGAATGTTTAATTTCATAAAAGAAGCAGAGAGGATTACTGGACTTTTTGATATACAATTTAAGTTCCTGGAGTGACTCCTACTTCTCCGAATTGGCTTCCAAAGAGAGAAATACGTTGAAGTGAGGAGTGTAGCAGGTAAGGCTTAAAGAGAGATGCAATTTCAGTTCCAGTTGCCCTGGGGACCCTAAGGGTTAAGATAACTCAGAGAGATCATGTGAATGCATGTGCTATATATCTGTTTTACATTTGTGATGCAGAGCCTACTGTATGGTTCAAGGAAATCAATTCACAGCTTTTAGTAAAGTGTTGGTAACTAAGTGGACTATGTGCAAATTAGCTTATGTAAAGTGCCTTCTTTTCTGTCCAACAGTTAATTGTTTACCAGGGACTCTGCCAGTGCTGACATCAAGCCTCGTTACTGAGCGTGGTTTAAGCATTGTTCATTTAAAGCAGGGAAAAACAATGTTTTAGGGTGTTTTAATTTTCTGACAAGATTTTTTTTTAATTAAGGGTATGAGATACACGAGAAAGTGATGATCGTAGAGATTGCATGTTGAAAACTCAGCTGTTTTTCCCTTAGCAGAGCTGTAGCACAACTCTGTAAACAACCTCAGTGGAAAGAAAAGTGGAAACCAGGGCGCTTCTCAAACAACACGCCTCAGTTCTGCTTGTGTCCCTCTTCCCTTTGCCCAGCCTGTACTTTGACGGGTAACTGACTCTGACAAGCACCCTCCTGTGGCGTGGAAGTACAGGTCTGAGATTTTGCGAAGGATTATACTTCACCATCTAAGCGTTCAAGTCATTAAGGGAGGAAAAGTAACTTTCGTTATCATTTCGGTTTTCCTTGCACTTATTCCTATGGTTCGCAGTAACATTGGCAATGCTTACATCATGCTGTGCTGAAAACAGGCAGTCTCCGTGAACTAATCTCTCACCACCCACACACAGCTCAGGAACTGCTCAACACTTCCCAGTTCAAAGCACCTTCAGACTTCATTTCCACGCTTCTTGTGTTTGGCTTGCTCTACGAGTGCCTAAGCGTGCTTTGACAGTAAGGCAGAATTTGCACTAATTGTCCTCCGGAGTAGTTTGAGGCTACAGTGTGAGAGGGTGAAAGCTGCAAGACAGGCAGAAAACCTCGACATAGCAGCGGCTCTTCAGAAAAAGCAAAGCATGAAGGAGCAAAACCACAAGTAAGGACTCAAAACGCATAGCGTGGCTCTCCTGTCCGCATTTCTGAGAGAAATGATGCAAAGTTTTACCTCAACTTCCAGAAAAAATGTACATCGACCATAAGCTGCAAAGGTTTAAAGAGGGGTGCAAATTAATGCTAAGCAAGCGAGCTCCAGAATCAGGGAGGAGAGTGAAATTAGTTTCCTGAGTTAATTAGCAAGCTGAGACAAGCAGGTATATCAGCATGGTGAGATGTCTCTTTTGCTCCTGGCATTCTGGCTCCTACTTTTCTATCTTTGACACGCACCTTGTTCCTGAGGTTTGAGTAGAATCGCCCGTTATTGATGTATAGGAAAGCTTGCCTGGCTGCGATAGTTTCACAGGAAAAGACATTTTTTTCTTTGTTCGAGGGTCTATACATTTCCCTAAGCAGGACTGGGCAGGGGTCTGGCATTCACAGAAGTACTCTTTGAAACCGGACCACTGTCATCTGATAAACCTTCATGTTAGGAGAGGCTGGTTTGATAGTAAAGTCTCCATTTAATAAAAAGAAATAATTACAGGACCTTCTTAATCACTTGATAGACTTTACAGACCAGTCCTGTCCTCATCTCGGGAGCAGAAATAATCTACTCCATTTGTAGTTCTTCGGAGACTTTTCCGCAGGAAATTTTTACATCAGGTTTCTTTGTGGAAGCCTTGTTAATAGACCTAACCAAGAATGCATTTCCCTTTGCAATGTTTCAAGTCTGTGAAAAGGCCTTTCAGACTCTGGAGAACTGTTTCTATTGTAAGTCTGTACATGCTTTTCTTCAGTGAGGAATTCACGTTTCAAACATATTTCTGAGAGGAGCTAGGGGCTGTCTTATCCCAAGAGGTCAATGGACAGAAGTATCTATCTAGACCAAATTGCTTCTAAAGCTTACTTGATGACTGAAAAGGAATGCCTTGCTATTGAAAGGCTTTCAATGTCTTCACAACTGCCTCTTCAGTAACCAGTCAGAATTGATGACTCTTTCAGACATCTGACTTTCCAGGAAAATGTCAGTATCTGAAATAAAATTATGGTACTTAGCCCTCAGACCTATTCTTTCAGAAGCAGAATAGTATATTTCCATTTCTTTAGCATGGAAGAATTTGACATTTGCTATATGGGTCTGATGACCCTTGCTTACTTGTGTATGAATGTCTAAGGGGTGCACAAACTCAAGAATAGCCTGGCATAGAAAGGAATTAAGGACTGAAATTGTCAGGATAGATTTAGGTCTTCCTCAGTGCAATACTTCCCAGATATACACATCTTATTTGCTGCTGATAATCAAGGAAAAGCAAGAAACAAAGAAAAGGAAAGAAGCTTCAGAAAGGAGCCGCTCTTACAAAGATAGGACTAATTTGTTTCGTGGATTAGGTTGTAAGCACAAACACTTCTTCATGGTTGGACACTGGATGCAATGGACTTTCCCTGCTTACCTGTTTCTCATTCCAAGCATTTTTTTTTTATTTACATTTGAGGTGAAGGGGTTGGCTTTTGTAATTTTCTTGTTAGAGATTTTTATAAAATTCTCTTGTGCTCTGAGGCATTGACTTTCTTAAAATTGAAAGACTTTCCCTTTAATTGTACGCTTTTCTGTCTCTCTTTTGTATGCCTTATGCCTCTCTCCATTTTTGCCCTTTCCTTTTCTTCTTGCCTTCAGCTGGTCTTCTGATTTCCTTCTTGCTTTTGCTTTTCTACTCTAATTGCTGCTTTTGGAAAGCTAAAGTGAAAAAAGGGCTTAAATATTCTTTCCACAGCAATAACAGACATTAACGGCAATATCTCCGAACACCTACCAAGAGTTTATGGAAAGAAGGCTTTCTTTTTTCTTTACTTTAAGCTATGCTTTAAACAGCCTGAGTGTGCATCGTTGTATTCTTAGGCAAAACCTCTTGAGGTGAAGTCAGTAAGTGCTGTTACAAGGCATTACTAGGGCTCTGTAATGCGATAACACAATACCAATTAGTGAATCTCAATAGATGTAATTGGAAAAAATGCCAATTAAATGATAATTATAGGTTAATTTATGAAACTTCCATAATTATAAGGTGGTTTAACTATATATATTATATTTTTAAGTACTTTAATGTGGCAATACTAGCAGGGAGCTAAGAGGGACCAATATTAATATATGTAAGGATGTCTTTGATTATTTTTTTTTTTTCTGTTAGGAGTAGAAAATAGGTGAACTTAGATTGGATCAGAGATACTACAGTTACACTGATCCTGTAGGATGATTAGTGCCTTCTGCCACTGAGTGCTCAGATTCCCGAGGCAAGCATTCACGGTCTTGCAGGAGTGACCACTAAATGAACATTTCCTTAGGCTAGCTCAGCCTATGCTGGGCTCTCACGATAAGTAACGTGCTTAGCCTGAGGGGAAAGTAAGAGGAATGAGCTTGTTTGGATAAATTTTGCTATTTCACACCAACTTTACCACTTTCATGTTCTCCTTCCTACTACTCCTTTGCATGCTGTCTGCACACATATTGACACATTCAGGCTGGGAAGAAATGTTTATGCATGTTGCGGAGAGTCTATATGTTCACATGCATACTTTCTGCCTTTTCCATGCACATTTTTCTAGCTGATAATCACATTTCAATTGAAGCAGTGATGCAAAACTCCCAACGTTCCTAACATTGGTTGAAGCAGTTTCATGAGAAACCTCAGGAAATGGTAAAATTCTCTGGGAGGATAATGAAAACCTTATAGAATGATAAAAGCCTTGGTCATCTGTACCCTGACTACATAGCATTGTTATACTGTCTACCCAGAAAGGATAAAAACACCTCTTCAGAGAGAAGGAAAGAAATGGAGATGCACATTTTTTCGCCAGATCTTCATGTTGTGATCTTGAATCAGCAGTGCAATAATTCAGCAATAAGTTGGGAATTCTAGCAGCTTTTCAGCTGTGACAGATTAAAACCTGAAAATACTAACAGATACTTCCGTGTTAAGGTTTCTCCACGGTGCTTTAGGGGATGCGTACATTTCAAACTACAAGAGAAGTACAAGACATGAACGTCATAGTTTTGAATGCATTGGGTATGGCATTTGTTGTAAAGACACAAAGCGTAATGGGAATTATTGTAGAGAAAATAGCATTTTTATCTGCTGATGAAATTTTAACCTCCAAATTAAGCACAATGTAGGATGACTAAATTGTGTGTCTTTACTATGGAGTGTGGGACGAGAGAATCAGGAAGCCTGTTAATCTTTTTTTCGTGGAAATTCGGTCAGTGGTGGATGATCTGAGCCTCTGAAAATGGTTGGGTAAAGTTGAATATGAGTAGAGAGGAGCTTGGCATAGAGGAAGGCAGAAGAACATCAGGAAGTTCAGACAAATTTGGATAATCTTTTAAAAAGCATCAGAATTTTGGAGCCTTATCCGAATCAAACTGTTAGTTCAGCTACCTTTACCCTTATAACTTTACCCCTTGACTTGGAAGCTATCCCTATGTGTAGCTTCTATGCTGGCACACACCAGTATTTAATCTTTTACTTCAAACAATGCAAGAATTACTTTACATCCTTTCCATGTGTTCCTTATTAGTATCTTGAAAGCAGAGACACCAACCTCCCAGCATTTCCTGTTCAGAAAGCCTTCAGTTCTAAATGTCTAGAGAATATTTGAAAATATTTGTTTATAAACACATTTTTAGAACTTAGCTGCATATTCAGAGCCAGGCTGGATGTGAAGAATGTTTACAGTTGTCCATATAGCCAGATCTGGAACGTGAGTTGTTTATTACAGGAAGAGCCAAATAAAAAGAGAACTGTAAGTTTGATAAAGTTTTGTTTAGTCAAAGATCTAAATAAATTCCTGAAGGTTTTCTCTTGCTCTCAGCTACTTGACGCCTTTTGATCATTTACAGATGGCTCATGTGGGACTGTTATGAGATCCAAGAGCAAACCTTCTGCAGGCTTCCAAGCCACTTTAGGCTAACGCCTTGCTGCAGCCCAGTTAATCCAAACAATAAGTTATAAATCAGATATTTCAAGCTGTTCTGCTACCATTTTGCAGAATGTAACTCCACCCTTCGGGACCAATGGCTGAGACTCAGCTGGGAATACAGAAATAGGTGCGATCTGTGTGATGTCAGTGCCCTGAAGATTAATAACTTCAGAGTTACGTTGGCTTGATACTTTGGCCTTATTTTGAACCACATAGCTGCTGTGCTTTAAAATCCACCATTTAACCTGAACTGTAAATCTCCACATAGTTTTCAATACAGCCAAGAAGTAAAGGAAAGATAATGCCTTTTTATTTAAAGAAGATATTTGAATTGAGACAGAAAAAAGATAGCTATAAAAAAAAAAATAGTTGAAATGTTAAAACTGGTGCGTGTATCTTAAAGACAAGCTGTCTGATTGTCAGTTGTGGGATCCTGTGTTTGGCATCTTCTAGCCATACACAAGTGGACTAAAAAGATTTTTTTTAGATAACAGTCTTGGGAGCTTATGTCATTTCTTTGTTATTATAAATGCAAAGTCACTTGTATATTTTGTTTGCTGGGAACCAGACTTGCTTTTTCAGAGAAGTAAAGATTTTTTTCCCTTCACGTATAACACCAGTAGGAGCACATTGTCAGAGGTTTTTCCTCCATAACGAGTGATTTGAATCTGTTTAGAACTGAAAAAAAAAAAAATAATACAGACTTTCAATTATTCTAATCTGCATGATTTTTAATACCACATCATCATAACAACTACAAGAAAAACCCAGCTATGTTGTGAGGAAACATGTCAGTATACATTGCTTTTGTATTCAAATATTAAAAGGATTATTCTGTGTCTTTTCCCAAGGAATGGCTCTTTCTCATTCAGTAAAACTCACTCTGGCCAATAAGCATGTCCATATTTTTGTGCCTGGACTTCCCATTCCCACTTTACCTTTGATTATAAAATGCGTTGTCACTTTTCAGCTCAGTTTTCTGCTGCATTTCAGTGCTTGCATCCTAAGACTTCCCATCTGTTTAAAGAACTGCTGTGCGCTTTTGTCAGATAAATTACAAAGCTGCACAGTATTCAATATTTAATTTTATATTTTTCCTATTTAGCAATTACAACGATCTGAAATTTCTTCAGCAGTAGCTTTTTTCCTGTTTTATGTGGACATCCCAATACTCAGCAGACAGTTGTTATGAGGGCTTCCAGCATAAGTTATTTCATCCAGTCTGGCAAAAACACAGCTGAATATCAAAGGGATATTAACATTTCAGTTTGCCAAGAGTGGCAGATCCGATTCAAGGCTGACCCAGAAGACTGCAAATAATGGCCTGCTAAAGAAAGGTGACAGATTATTTCATGCTGTGTTTCATGTGCAGTCTAAAAGCATGCTGTGAGACCTGGCTAAAGATCTAAAGAGGAAAATACGTCTCATGGCAATATTCAGCTAACAAAAAGAGAGGGAGAGATGCGTACAAACCTCAGTGTGTTCCTTTAGTCCAAATTCATAGGCTAGGATAATAATTAGTAAGGATTTTCACCTCTCTCTTGGCTCACAAGTGGCTTGCAATAACATCTAGGGCTGGGCGATGTCTTCATTCACGCTTGCTGAATAACTTCTGTGAATAATTTGCAGCTTCTTGCTTGTTCACAAGCATTTCACCAGTCACAGGTATTTGATATGCAAGCTGTTTCCTTTGGAAACGCGGGTCACAGAACGTGTCTGATCCCTTGCTGGATCAGAATAAAGGTTTGGATGCAAATTTTTCTGATGATGAATTTAATACTTTTTTCCATTTGAAGACACTTGCATTTCCCAACAGAACATGGTTCCATCAATGTTTTTCTGATCAGTTCTAGGGCTGAATCTCTGAAAAAATAATTAGCAAAAGGAAAATGCAAACCATATGTCTGTACCTGTCTCTGTAAAATGACATGCATATACAAATATCCAGGAAGTACTGTAGATCGTAGGGGCCCTATTCAGACTAAATTAAACATGTTTTGGATCTCACAGTTCTTGGAAGGCAGTGCACTGGTCTAATACACCAGTCCAGACTATTAATGGAAAATATTTTTTTCCAGTGCGCGTGCCAAAAACCATACTTAGTGGAGCGGTAGAGAGGAAACTTGAGAGTGGGTGATGCATGCTATTTCCTATCTTGAGCCTGCCTGTCTGCTCTTCCACCTCCAATAAATTTAAGCAGCAAAACTCTTTGTGCTGTAATAAACTCCTTACATCAGTCTTACAGGGGGATGGGATAATTTGAGCAGGATCTTTGCAGTTCAAAAAGAAGTAAATGCATCTTCTTGGTAATGGGAATCAGATCCCTTGCTCTGATTGAGTGGGAGGCACTCTTTCCTTCAGTGCTTCCTGTGACTGATGCAATTTGTAACCTCCCCATTAAGCCCAATGCCAACTTCTTGTCCCGTTTTAGCTTTTCAAACTCAAAATGAGCGCATTCACTTGAGAAATGTGAACAGGGTTGCGCGTCATTAGACAGGGTTCAGGGTGTCTTGGCTGCCACGGTTGGTGTAATTTTCAGTGTTGTTCAAGGCACATTCACCGATGAGTGAATTTGCATAATAATTTCTAACGATTTGCTTTGATCAAACCCCATCAGCCTGTGGGCAAGATGCTGGAAGATGCGGCTAGAGCAGATGAGATGCAGGTGAGAATGTGGCAGGTATTTACAGCCGTATGCTGAAAAGGTGTTAGTTACGCGATCGCTATAAGGGAAAATCAGGGTCTCTGGAAAGGCAGATGGGCACTGAGTAAGGGTGGTGCTAAACCTTCCTCATGCTTCCTCCTTACTGGTGTTTCTGTTGCTATTGATTGGCATTTCCTAGCGTGATTCTTGCTGGAAGCAACGTCCACGAGCAAGGGCCGGTCCCTTTGCAGGCTGCTCACCACAGTGGCCTTGGGCTACCGAGACAAGAAGTTACAAACCCTCTCTCTGCAGCACAGTTGAGTTCCCGTCCGTCGCACTGTGGGCACCACCAAGAGGCTTGCCCAAGGCATAGATATCAGCCGAGATAACAGGTACTCTCTGTATCCCAACCTAGGAGAGAGAAGATGAAGGCAGCATGGTTCGGGGAATATAGCTGGCAGTGATCTCCTGGGTGCTGAACTGCAGCTGCTGGAATTTTAAAGCGTTAAGAGAGAACAAGTCAGATTTTCAAATATGCTTGTATTTAGCAAGGTGTGAAGGGACACATTTGTCATTTATTGAAATAGTAGTCCTGGGGCACTTTTTTTTAAAAGCAATTTGTTATTGAAGTGGTTATTGCAATAGCTAATCCTTTCAAAAGCATGTTTGTGAGCATTTTTTTTAGGTCACAGAATAGCCAATAATGAAAACATTTGAAAGAAAAAATACATATTTTTTTGCACTGTTTTCCCATTATTGAAGCTAGATCATTTTCAAATGACTACGAACAAAACAACAAACAGAAAAATGAAATAAGCTATACAGCCAGCTTGGCTTGGGAAGAGGATCGGCTATTCACAGGGCAAGACAGACCCATGGATGGAATAGTTTTTTCATGTGCATGAAAATCTGGTCTGGGGAAAACTATTTAACTTTATTAATCTCTCAGAATTATTTTCATGACGTCTTTTTAAGCAGCTTGTTCCATATAAATGGAGGGATTTTTTTTACTAACTCAGCAATATCTGGGAACAAACTGATCAATACGTTCTCACATCTGCCTACGCTCATTGATGGCAGTTTCCCAATGTCCTAGACAAACACCTTTTTGCAATGTTTTCAGCTTCTGCTTTCTTGTTCCAAGCTTAAACTGAGTTCAAACAGCTACCGAAACATTTCCAGCTGGGAGAGAGGAAGCTGTAATAGCGAACTCTACGATGGGCTGAATATGCCGTTCCCCTTTGAGTTGCAGGAGGAAGAACCTACAATAATATTTGATTTGGGTAATGGTTATTAAAAGCCAAGTTCTCAGGGAACTCTTCAGGGTGAGGTAGAGAATTCAGACAGGGCTCTGAGAATGCCAGCTTTGTAATCCATTGCATATATGAGATCCCTAAGAAAAAGTTTGCAGTCAGTGGATAAATGGATATTCCTTTCCTTCATAGAAGTGATTATAGATATGATAGGGGAATAGTTTCATGCTTCTGTGACTGGCAAATAACATTTCTTGTTTCTCCTCTGCAAGAGAGATTGGATTCTTTATTTTGTCAAGTTTTTTTTCCTCATTAATATAGGAATTGCATAGGAGGACAGTCTTCACAAGCTCTTTTCCATGTATCTGAAATGATGAAGAATGGCGGTCTTTAGGAAAATAAATCCCTGAGATGTAGACAGGAGGTTTATCTTTGTCTATTTATTACAGAGCACTTGATGCAATGGCACAGGTTTAACTGAGAGGCAACTTTGGGTTTGCAGAAACATTCGGGCTCACGCTTTACCGTCAGCCATCAAGAACTCAGCTTGCTGCAAATCCCAGAAGAGGTGCAGACCTGGCAGTTGTGAAAACCATCTGCTAACTTACAAAAAGCCACTTTGCAGTATGTTATATTTAGACATTGGCCAACTTTGGGGACCCTGAAGTACCTTACTTCTGCACAGGGATTCACAGCTAGCAAATATCTAAATATTGCCAGGGTATAGATTGTTCTGCTGTCCATCAACGTGGTGAGACATAGCCGTGGTGGTGCATTGTCTCCGCTTCCCTCTTCCAGTGCTTCTCACGTGACTGGTGAAAGCAGCACATGTGTGATGTTTCTCCTCTCCCTCCTTTTCCCTGCCCCTTGCCCCAAGGTTGTGATGCAGGAGGAAATGATTTTCAATGATGCTGAGTAAAATCAGGTGTGGGACCCACTCAGTCACCTGTGCAAAGCCACACGGTGCCGTGCTTACCAGTTATTTCTTGGTCTGTAGCTGCACTTAGCCCAAGTGATTTGAGTGTATGTGTCTGAGATTTGGACTTGCAGAATAGGCCAGATAAAGAGCTAAATAAATTTTGCAGAGTGAACTGGTATGTGTGTATGAGTCAACTTAAATGTAATGGGAGTTAGGTGTGCATTTCACTGGGGGGACAGAGCCCCAATTCTCAGGAACAGTGTGCGGCTTGCCTGAAAAGTGAATGTGTTTCTGTGTGCTGTTGTAAGAGGCTGCTGGAGAATGAGGGTTGCTATAGCAATACAGAAAAATTTTAACCAGCTAATACTTCCTACACAGCTGAATAGAGTGGGCTGAGTAGCAGAATCTGAATTCATCATCTTTAGCACAACAAAGTTCACTTTAAATGCATTTATTAAATGTTTTCCTATGTCACACTGGATACTCTACAGGACCTCAAAGTGCTGTGCCAGTGTAACATATAATCTAGAACAACAGCACTCAGATGGGCGTGTTTAAGTAGAGTGATGACAGCTGAGTACCACAACATAAGATGATTCAAACTTTGGTGAAAAACCAAGTATGACAGTAAGACAACTGCCAGGTGATGCTGTGTCCATTTGGAAGAGATAAGGACTTTGATTCTGACAGTCCCTTCTGCAGTCAGGTTCCACTACAAACTGCATATTATAGAAGGCTGAAAAAAACTTCTACAGAAACTTACCACTTTCTCTAAAGCACCCACTGTCTGACTCTCACTTTTTATTGCTTTTTCTTGATCCATCCTGTACCAGTCTTCTGCCACTGACAACAGGCAGTAACGGACACTTTCAGAAGCTACAAAGAGCGAGCAGGGAGAGGGTTCTGCCTTCTCTGGTACACCTGTCCAGGAGCTAACTTGCCACGCAAGCTGCATAGGTGATGTGTTGATGAGCTCTTATGTGTTTGAGGGGAGAGGGAGATGTTTGGTGGTGGGGGTTTTTTTAATTATTATTATCTAGCTGCTTAAAATAATGAGTTTCTCTTACAGCTCACTTTTAGATTGACTACCTTGAGTAGTTTTGTATTATCAGCAAGCCTTGTCTTGCCATTATTAACTGACTTTTTTGATAGTTTATGACCGTGTTAAATACTATGGGTCTCCTTGTAGGATCCTTGTAGGATTTGTGACAGAAAAAATGTTACATCAGTTGTGAAAACTGAGTATTTAACCTGTTTCCTATCTCTTAATAGTGATTAATTCATAAGCAGATGCTCTCCCTTTTCCTTTCACATGGAGCAAGATGAATGTGGGATCTTGTCTAAAGGGTTTTGAACACAAGAGTTTCAAAAATTCTGCTCAGTACTAAATCCGACATCGATTCCTAGGGAACATTTTCTATATTGTATTTTTTTCCAGCTTGGGGAAATAAAGTTGCTTAGTTGCTGAGGATAATAGTTTTCCCCCCCATGATTAAGAACATTCACAAGTAGTCTATATCCCGATTTCTCCTATGAGCATGTCCAAAACACTCCGAATACTTAGGTCTGGCTTTTCTGAGCCTTTGGCCTTGGTGCCGTGTTCAGTGCAGAGGCATTATTCCAGGCACAGCAGAGTTAGCAGGCTCAAAAGTCTCACGGCAAACATATTGTTCTGAAGTAAGTTTGTTATGAAATCACGCTGTCTTCAGTGCTGACAGAGGCTATTTCGTTTTTGCTGAATACGGTGCAAAGTAATGAATCCAGCTATGGACTTGCAGAGTTACATTATACAGTCACCCAAGGGGGTTCTCCTTGTCCTTGCTGTGCATACAGAAATGTGCAGCCTAGCAAGTTACTTGTATGTGGCTGCATATTTTATTTTTCCTCTAAACACTGTGCTGTCAAAACCGATCTGTCCTGTCGCGTGGAGGACCTGTGTGTCAAGTCATAACTAAATCCCTTTGAATAAGAATAGGATGCCTTAATTGCATCCTTTTTGGAGTTTCCATCTTTTTGTGGGGTTTTTTTTTTTTAATTAGCTTGATTGCTTTTGGTAGCACATGATGTCTTACAGGCGCTGCCCACAACTTGAAGCGCAGAGAGGCTCACGGCTAGCTGGATGCTTTTATAATCAGCAGCAGCTGTGTTCGTTTGGAAGCTGGCATGCTTGCATAGCTGGGCCTGATGGCTGGTGACTTTCAAGAGAAGTCCAGTTGTTTTTATAAACCGCGCATTTCTGCAACGTCGTCCATAAGCTAGGGTATGTTTTTCCCTTGTCAATAATCACAGTAGATCTGGACCTTATTCTTTTGGATGTCCTCTCTGTTTATTGTCACTGTCTTTAAAGCATTTTTAGTTTCTTAATTGTGGTTACATGACTGACACATTACAGAAGTTGCATTTCTTTACTGTACGAGCATCTTTGTCTTGATGATTCCCCGAATAGTGATAATATAGGGACTGAGGAGGAAAGAAGCTGTCAGCAGATGTGAAATCTTACAATGTGAGAAGATTCAGTTCCCGTCCTTGTTATATCTCCGGGATTGTCAGGAGTGAGATCCTACGAAATTACTACAATGAGATGTACGTAGATAAAAAAAGATGGGTAAGAAGGAAATACATATCTGTCCTCACTTCTGATTTGAACCAAAAATCTAGAGGTGATTAGCTGTTGCTCCTCATCTTTAGCATTCTTATGCCCTATCAGCTGTATTTTCTCGAATGAATAAATAGTGCTTCTACCCCCTCTCAATTTTAGAGAAATTTAGTGTAATTGGTGACGTTGTCTCAGGGGATTAGGCAGCCACAGTGCTTTGACTTTCAATGAGATAGAAATCCTTCAGGATACATACTCACTACAGCATTAGCAGACTCCTCTTTTTTTTGTCTTGCCTCCCACATTCCCACTCACACACCGAGCCATGTGCCAGCAACAAATAATAAAATTGTCAGGTCTGACTTGATTCCGCTCCTGTTTGTGCCTTCTCCCGCTGTAGTACCGAGGCATGTTAAAATAGCGAGTATTGCTAAGCCTCTAGCCGCTTCCCGCAAACCCTCCCTTCCCTGCCGCCTCCCCAGAAGGGCAGCTTGGGGGCCGACCAGAGAGCAGCCGAGCGTTACGAAATGCAGGAGATGTCCTCAGAAATGTAGTGACATACCCTCAGGAGTGCAACAGCAGAATGCAGAAGCGCAAGGATCGCTTCAGCAAGTGTCTGTGAACATCTGCTGCTAAGCTAACCCAGATGCTTGGGCCCCGGTGTCAATTATCCGAGTTTATGCTATAGTCCAGGCATGTCACAGATCCCTTTTGAAAAGGGGGCTTCAGTTCCGAAGTGATGTCAGAGTATTAGTAACTTTATGATCTCAGCCTACTAGCTTTTGCCCAAATCCGGAAGAATCGCTGTAGATGGATGAACGATGAAACGCTATTTTAGGCAGAGAAAGATACAAAATTGTTGTATTGCTTCTACTGTATAAGTTCTATTCTAAAATTGTTGTAAAATAGGGGAGCTAGGAATGCTGTTTTCTTATGTAACATCTTACAAATTTCCTGTTTCTGAAAGGTTGTGTAGAAAATACTGCCAATTGCAGATGGATCCCATTAGAGAGTTTAACTGAAAATTGCATGGGGTTTTATAAACCTGTGGTGGTTGTACCCCCCAGAATTGGGGCAGGTGATAGAACTTTTACTTCTTATTTATGAATCTCCCTGTGAGAACTCAAACAGGAGAGATCCCTTCTAATAACACGTTTGGCACAGTTCTGAGGAAACGGTTACCAGAAAGCCTCACTAAAAAATTAAAACAATATTTCCTCTCCCCCAAAGCCCTGCCGCCATGGACAAAAACAGAGAAAAGAGAGCAGAATAAAATAGATGTGAAATGTGAGGGTCCTTCAGAAGGCATTCTCAAGAAATAAAAGAACACATTTATATTTTATAATGTGGTCCCCAATCACCAAAGAAAAAGCATAAAATTAAGTAATTCCCTATAGGCTTTCTGTATGATAGCACTGCTTTAATAATTAAAACAGAGATCTTTTTTAAAAGAACTCAATGTACGACTCCCTCCTTCCTTCCAAATGCACTGCCCTGACTGACTGGGAGAACGCTGCATGAAGCAGTTCGATGCTATAGTAGCAGCTATATTTTTTTTTATTTTTTTTTAACTTCAATTTCCTTTTCTCCTCTTTCTCTTATCACCCTGGGTTTCACAAGATGATCTGACTGAGCGCCTTGGAACGTCACAGTCCCAGTAACATGGCATTTTCCAGAAGTGCACAGACAGGCAGAAGGGAAGCCAAGTGAAAGAGCCCAGGATATTTTTATACAGCTGCTCTCTTTCTATAGTTATGTTACGTCACGTGGAAAACTGGCCACCTTAAACATACAGTTTCTGCGCATGAGACTTTACACGCTCGGATCTGATTACAAATGATAGCATCGGTGCATCTGATATGCCATTTTAACAATGTATGCTTGCTACACGGGCCGGAGTTGAAAGGGCAGCAAAACATGTCAAAACTGCATCTCTGTAGGCAGAGGAAGATGCTAGCCTCTGCAGCCGTTGATGCCATTTTGGGGCCTCTGGGAATTCAAAAAGTTTGTTTCTCAGAAGGCCTGTGGGAAAAATTGTCAGAGAGGGATTGGTTAAGGGTAGGGAGATATATATTTTTTTTTTTTTTTAATTTCGTCCAGTGAGCACTGATAGATAAATTTGGCAGTGAAAATATTTTCTGTGGTTGCTTTGCGAGACATTTTGGGTCATTGTTTTGTTTTTCTCGCACAAACAGAAGAGCTGCGCCCAGTTAAAGCTTCGCAAAGCACAGGTTGGTAGGAATACACAAAGAATATGAGTGAATAACCAGTGGGTTTTGATCATCTCTTAATAAGTAATTATGACTTCACCAGAAAACACTGCTTACAAGAATGTGGTAAATGTTATAATACAGGAACTAATTTTCCCAGTGAAAATAAACAAATCCTGCTATGAATATAAACACCTTTTGGTCTTTGAACTCCCATGTTGGGAATGTTATTTCTCAGATGATATTTTAACACGATGGCTTTGCTGCAGAGCGAAACAGTAACTTTGGGATAGATACTCCCTTTTTGTTATTACGTGGGTGGGAAAGTAAACTTCTTTAATTTGAGGAGGTAAAGGAGTCACCTCCACAGCTCATTTTCTTTCTTTAAATACTGTCTCTGAGTTACTGGAAAGGCCCCAAATATCCTCGTGTGTTTTCTGTTAGGCTGAGTTACCGAAGCAGGAGCCTTGGGAGCCGATGTGGAATGTGAAGTGCAGAAATTCATGCATTTTCCCGTTATTTATATAATGCAAAAACCAGGAGCACTGAAACAGACTAAATAGATTGCCGCTCAGGCCGCTTGCTACTTGCCAGTAGGGTGGCACTCAGCCCCAGATGGAAAACTATGATGAAGAAAAGCAGAACCGTGTCTCCTTTTCAATGCTACCTGGAAAAAGCAGATGTTTTCCGTTTTCCCTTTTCTTTGTGCTCGTTCAATTTTCTATCTAAAGAATATGACAATACATCTGAATTCCTTGTCATGCCCAGTTACAGTGCTTGGGATTTATCTTTCACGTGCTGGAAACCCCATATCTGGCCATCGGTTTCCAAAATAGCCTTCTGCCTTCCCACCAATATGCAAGTTGTTATACTACCCTTAGCATGTTGGAGAAGGCATGGTAATGAATATGTAATTCAGTAAGGATTTTTCTAAAGATTTTTTCCTATGTGACCTTTTCTTAAACTCAGTCTCTCTTCTTCCCTTCCAAAAATTAAACATTATGTAGAGAGAAAGAATTCGGTATAAAGTAGTTTGATAACATTACCATCCAGGCTGCTAGCTATTTTTAAGATCTATGATTTCATATTTCACTGCCTCTACCACTTCTACCTTGAGCTCCACAAGTCGGTCCTGGTTATATCTGAAATTCACACCCTGGAAATGTCATCTGTCTAGTAAATGAACAAACAAGGGAAGGGGAAACCACAGGAAAATTCACTGAACAAATCCACTTTGCTGTGTTTTCTATTAAGGCTTTTCTTGGGTCACATGGAAACTAGGCACCTAAATTCATATTATGGAGTAATGGGATTTGTGTGAATCTCTAGTGGCCTCCTATGAATATTTACACCCCTTGCTGTCTGAAGAAAACGGGCTGCATCATGGTACGGTTGGCCCCAGCCCTGTCATGCGATCACTACGACTTTCCAAGAGGGCTGGCAAGCCTCTGTCCTCATTGCCTCCCTTTTAAATAATAGCCTTGCTCTTCAGAAAAGCTTCTCTTGCACAGGGATTTTTAAAAAAAGAAAACAGCTGCTGAAAACTTTGTATTTTCTACATAGTGTTGAGGACTATCAGGATTAATGTCGTATGCAAGAGTGTATTTTCTTTTGCTTATATATTGATAGGGCATGATTTCGTAGTTTGCTTTTCTTTATTAAGAATCAGTGTTTTTCAATACTTATTTTTAGCATGTAGCTCTTTCTAAAAGACTGAAGACAGACAAGATGTCATCTGTGGAGCTCCCAATGCAAGTTACATCGTTAAGTCAATGCAGCAGCTTTCGGGTTTTGTTTTTGCACGCAAAATGGTCTCAGAGGGCTTATGATGAGTAAGGAAAGTGGTAAGGGGGAATAAGGGAAGATGAGGGTGGCAACATGTTGTCTCTCTGGAGAACGTGTTAAGAGGCAAGCCAGTATGCAGGGTTGGCATATTGAAGGTTTATATCATGGGACAGCAGCTCCCCTTTATAAATCACTGTGATGATAAGGAAAACACACATCCTGTCCCTGAATCCAAGGATGAAAAGCCTACGTTTGTTTTTCTTCCCTAAGCATCTTTCCAGATACATATTCTCTGGCTACATAATAACTTGAAATGGCCCCCAACTAATCTCTCTTTTCAAACATTTAAAACTCTTGGTATTTGAATTTAGAAAACAGTAACCAAACCATAAATAATTTGTAGATAGAGGTTAAAAAGGGATGAAAACCAGAAGACTCAGAAAAGAAATATGTTTGAACTCCTACACGCAGAAGCCAGACTGGTCATTGTCCACCACTGCTAGGGTGGGTGATGCTTTCAGGACCACCTCCTTGAGAACCACATAAGAAGAAGAGAGTACTTTCTGAGGCTCTGCATACTCCCCTTCTCTAAGATGCCTTTCCCCCCCCCCCCCTGCTTCTTGGCTATGACTTCTTCATCAAATCTCTACTAGTCCTTTAGCTATCTGGTACAAAGCAAACCCACAGGATCATATGCAGTGCTTTTAAATCACAGACACCTTGACTTAGGATGCAGGAATCCAGCACAGTCCTAAGAGCTTGATATGATACTGTCCTGCCAGGCTACACCACCTAGTTCCTGCTTCGGCTTTAGCTTCCCAAATCATGCTCAGTATACTGTTTTGTGATAACATCAGCCTGAAGTCACAAAGGCTTGCAAAGGCCAGATCCTCCTCAGTGAGGAAAACTACCAAGTAATTTGACTTCTTCCACGCCGAAGTGTCACTGAGGTAAATTGGGTTGTTATTCTCTTGGATTCACAGAGGTATGACAAGTCTTTTTCTTTCTTTCTTTTTTCTTTTTTTTTCCTTTTTCTTTTTTTCTTTTCTTTAAGAGATCAGGCATTCAGAGGTAAATGCTCTCCTTCTGGTTCTGTGAAGGGCTTTTACATTTCAGCGGTCATACCATTGTAACGAGTGAAACCAACAGACCATCTGGTCCTCTATTTGATCTCTGGTAATGGCCAGTACCAGATGCTACAGAGGACAGAGCAGCAGAATCCACAGCAGAATAACCAGCCAACAAGAGAAGGCTTTTTCAGCTCCTGTCAATTAGTGGCTCATTTATGCCTCATAAAGTGAGAAATTTTTATTTCTTGTACTTCTTGTTATCCAATAATCTTAGTCTTATAATCATTCAATACTATTTTGGCCTCGGATTCTGGAAATACTGATAGTGGAAATATATTTCTTATCCTCCTCCACCTTTTTGAGGAGTTTGTTTCACTTTTGCAGTTGACAGTAGAGATGATGACAGGATTTTATGTTGTATGATGTAAAGGCAATATTCGATACAGCAGAGGTATCCCAGATAATTTAGTAGAAATACAATTACTTAATTATTTGTTCCAGTGGCATCCTGTTCTTCAGCTTGGAATTGTTATTTCATCCTAGTTCAGTGGGAACTGTTTTTTGTACTGATTAGAGTAGAAACTGGAACAAATCTTAATAAATATTACCGCTGGATGTACAAGAGGACCCTGGTTGAGTGGGCCTTGCTTTGATGCAGGTCAGACATAAAAATATCGAATCCTAATTTATAATTCAGGATTATTGAATTCAATTAGAACCTCAGATCCCAAAAGCTTTGTTATCTCATCTGTGTCTAACTGCATGCTCCTAAAGCCTTTGCCACAATAAAGTGCTACCTTCATTAGTATCTCTTGGAGGTACTGCTATACAAACTGTTCAATAATATTTTCCAGTTTGCAGGTTTTTGCATTAATAAATAGCAACAAGCACAAAGTGGGTTTATTTCAGGCTTTTACTTCCAATTAATATGTTACAATGCACTGTTACTGGTCAGGCAGTGGGATCTTCTCAGTAATGGTTTGTGTATTTTAACTTGTTATTTTTAGCTTTTAATCATATCACTTATCCTTTGTTTTCTCTTTCACGCCTTGTTTTCTCTTTCAGAACAGTGAACCTCTGTGTCTCGTAAGATGAAATTTGATGCACTGATTGTCTCAGACCTCAAAGATGGAGCCAGAACTTTAGACCAGCACCTCTGTGTTACGCGCATGTGACGGAGAGTCAGAGCTGTGCAACTCCGCCTTTCTAACCGGGCAGTATGGGAACGAGGGTCAACGATCGGAAATGGAGACGATGGTGCACTGGTTTTGGCTGGGATAGAGCTGATTTTTATCATAGCTGGTATGAGGCAATGTTTTGGATTTGTGCTGAAAACAGTGTTGATGACACAGGGATGTTTTCGTTACTGCTGAGCAGGGCTTACACAGAGCCAAGGCTGTTCTGCTCCTCACCCCACCCCACCAGCGAGTAGGCTGGGGGTGCACAGGGAGTTGGGAGGGGACACAGCTGGGACAGCTGACCCCAACTGACCACAGGGACATTCCATACCATATGGTGTCATGCTCAGCATGTAAAGCTGGGGGAAGAAGGTAGGAAGGGGGGGGACATTGGAGTGATGGAACCTCTCTTCCCAAATAACCATTATGTGTAATGAAAATGGCTAAACTCCTGCCTGCCGATGGGCAGTACTGAATGAATCCCTTATTTTGCCTTGCTTGCATGTGCAGCTTTTGCTTTCCCTGCTGAACTGTGTCTTTTGACCCATGAGTTTCTCCCCTTTCACCCTTCCCGTTCCTCTCCCCCATCCCACTGCATGGCAGCGAGCAAGCGAGTGGCCGTGTGGGGCTTAGCTCCCTACCGGGGTTGACCCCCAACAAATGCTTAAAGACTCAAGTGTTCTCCCCAAATGGCTGTTGACTTCCTTGGCTCGCTTTTTTAAAATGACTCAGACTCCAAACTTCCAGAAGTCTTTCAGATTCTGCTAATTTCTCAGATGTTTTGACCTGCTTTTTCCTACCTTTGCTGTGCTTTACAATTTTCTCTTCTCATTTTGCTCTTCAAAAATAGATCTAACGGTGAAAAGGACAGGGTGGTTTTTTTAAAAGAAGGTTATCTGAGAAAGAAAGGTTCACAAATCAGATCTGCCATCTAGCCAGAAGAGGACTGCAAAGAATTAATTAATATATGGAAAGAGCATGCAGCAGAACATGATTTCACTTAAGAGTGCACAGAACCATCACATTTATGACAGAATTGCTTTGCAGGTACCTCAGGGAACACAATATAAAAAATAATCTTATGTGCGGAACGAGAAATAGTGGAAAAGGCTGCACATTATTGAAAGTTAACTGCAAAGTCCTGAAAAGTAATTTTGTCAAGTGTGTAGGAAAGCTAACGAAGTCAAATAGCTGTGAAGTCTTGCTGCTGCTTCATGGCAGAGCCACAATTGATTTGGCTTCATATAGAACTGCACGTGTCAATAGATCAAAAATTCATGCACGCTCTAGAAAATCATCAGCCTTTTTGGACAGGCTTAATGTGCAATATGCTGTATTGCTATGGATGCAAATTTAGCAGGTTTGAGAGGCTTGAGGTGTACAAGTGTAGATACAGATTGGTTCTTAGATAATTAAATGTGCAAATACTATCTCTGATAGCTGGGTTATACGGTGGTATCTGGGTACAGTTCTTTCAAACCCTGCATAACACGGACATTTCAACGTATCTGTCATCTGGCAAAACTCTTCCAGATTATACAGAAATGCTGATGGAATTAGTTATTTTCCTCTTCACTAAAGACAAACTTACCTTTGTTTTCAGCTCAGTTTGGTGAAACTGTATCAACAACTTTTACAAATCGCTGCAAGGGGAGGAGGGGGGAATGAGTAAAAAATAATCTTTTTTCCGGTGTGCATATTTACTGTGGCATGAAAAGACAATTGCTTCTCACCATGATTAACTGCAAGAAGTCCTACCACAACAAAAAAGCCAATGACAAATAGGTACAGGGAAAGGAACCGAATGAAAGGAATAGGTTTTCAATATAGGCATAATTTAAAGCATGGCCTGAAGTCACCAGATGGCTCAAGGGATTAGCAATGCTATATATAGTCTTTTCACCTTCCTCTTCTGTCCCCTCCCCTTCAAGCAACAGGTTCAAATGTTCAAGTGAGTGACACAAGCATCCAGACAGACACAGCTTACAGGCTCTTTATCTACAATAGGCAGCATGGTAAAAGTCATCACTATCCAGTAGCGTTATCTCTGAGAAGAATTATATGCTGGGGCTGTGTGAATATTTCGTTGCTGATGAAAAGAAAAACATTCATTTGGGTTAAATTGAAATGTTCCCTTTGAAAAGTTTCAGTTTATTTTCAGGCCCTTTCAAAAGACGTCATTACGTTTATGTTCATTTTGTAAATTTTGAAAAGAAACACTGTTCTGAAATGAAAGCAGTGCAGTTTAAAAACTGTTACAAATCTCACGTTTGTTTATTCCAATTAGGAGGAAAGGGTTAGATGTAAACCATGAATCTGTGAACATGCGGAGCAGATGTCATTCTTAATTTTCAATACACAGAGTGATATTTGGTGAAGTTTGCTTCTGGTCATATTATTGTTTTAGGGGAACACATGTGCATGCCATAAAAGTATGATCATGACTCTTAATAAGTGAAAATAATTTAGGAAATCTTAATAGACTACGTACTATTTAAGAGAACTTTATAAGTCACCATATGAGCAAAGGCAGGGTAAAAGGTGTTGAGGAGTGTATATATCCCCTATATCTGTAGTGCTTGCTTAGTAAAAGAAAAAAAAAGACTTTAATCCTTGTTGTGGGGGCTATAGGCAGTGTTTCAACAGTATGAAAAACAATATCCAAAACCATTCTACATTTAAATTAACAGTACTAATTATAATAATAATACTAAAAAATATTAAAGGGGCGGGGGGGAGGTGAGGTAAGGCAAAAAGCCACTGAAGCCTGTGTGTAAATGGAACCCAGAATACTGGTCCATTTATTCTTGGGTGACACTTCTTTAATTCAAAAAATATATATCTAGCTCGAATTTTCAGCTGGTCGTACTCTGCTAACTTTTACCTATAGACTTAATTTACTCTCTCTTTTCTTAAACAGAAGTAACATTTTATCCTCTATGCAAGATAAATGCAGAAGGAGGAGGGGGGAAAAAAAGCTAGTTGGGTTTAATGACCTGATTTTATGCTAGAGCTTTGATAAAACTCTACTTTTCTCCTTTTGCTCAGTTGCTTGCCTTCTGATGCCTATTTTTGTAGGCAGCTGCAGTACAGTGTGTGATTTATACTTCGGATGCTAAAATATTTATTTTCTTATATGTTCAGGCAAGTTCTTAATGTCATATCAGTTTCTTTTGTAAATCTTGACCTTTCAAGGTAATATATGGGCCTCACTGATGTCACTGGCAAAGCTGTTTTGGACTCGGACAGAGGGGAGGTTACCCTCAAGGATGTCATTGTGGTAAGGCTGTAATGCTGCTAGGGAGCTCCTGTATTCCGATTAGATTCATATCATTGGGATTTCACCCTGCGTGTGTTTTGGTCTGACCCGGTACACGCTGTTATTCTCCGGAACGCCGTACCACCAGCTGTGCTGTGATGTTTGGGTACAACGGTACACGTGAAGGCCAACGTTTGGGATGTAAAGCAAAGCAATGTGGTTTAGTTTGTGGCTTGGTGCCATTCGTTGCCCTCTTTCCTTACTTCCAGTGATGCAGGTGGTGTGGAGGCAGATAATGAAGCAGACAGACGTTAGTTTGAAATGGGCAGAGTCTGGCACATCTCTACACTCCTGGGGCCCTCTGGCAGTCCCTTCTTACTTAACCACAGCGCACGTTCTCTAGAGTCAAGGAGCTTCTCTTTCCCTGTACTGTGTAGGAACATGAAGAACAAGAAAAGGGATTTCTCTGTCCTTTGCCCCTTTGTATTTAGGCCACTCTGTTTATATTAAAAACAGAGAAGAGGGGAATGCTCAACTTAACAGTCCCCGGTTCTGTCAGGACCTTTCAATAAAACATTGCTTTGTGCATAAAGAAATCATTAGATCAAATATCTTCATGGAAGAGAAGTTCAAAACAATGTGACAGCCATCACTGAGCAAGTTCAATACTGAACAGGCAAATTTTGCTCAGATCCTCTTACTTATAGGGTCTTAACGTAATCACGATAATTAATGAACCTAGAAGAATAACATCAGGAGAATAAATAACATAGTGTAAGCTAACCTTGAATACAGTCTGGCACCTGGAAGCAGGGAGGTGCATGTCCAACCGGGTCTGCAGGGGAAATGACCAAGGACTACACGAGTTCACAGTAATTCACCTGAGGATAAGAGTTCACATCTCAGTACTCTTCTCCTGAGTCTCTTTTCCAGGCATTTCACATTCTGTCTCTGTCTCATTTCCTGTCATTTGATAGTTCATAAGTAGCAGACTATCTTGTTTTTTTCTTTAACAGCTTCTCTTTGTAATCTCCCTTGTAGCTTGCAGGTTTTTTTCTGTATTATAAGTACAATGTATTGTGATACCATCACGTCGGCTACAACATGAATTTCAGCACACTCGCAGACTTAGCAGTTTTACGGTGCAATTACTGTGATGGCTTTGGCAGACATATGAGCCTGCATTTCTTATTCAGGCAAAACTTCTCTAAGTTCATTGAATGCAGTTAATCAATGGAGACAAATCATGCTGACATTGAATTCACAACGTTTGCTTTATGTTTATGTATTGCTACGTAAAACTGGATCGTGCACTGGTACGTTGAGAGTTGTCAGCCATAGGCTTGGGGTGCTTTGAGCCTCTCCTGCTTTCCTTCCCTGGTTGTCATGGGCTTCCTCTGACTCTCTGAAGGACACGCACCATTTTACTATCAGTTGAAGTTTCGATTCAAATAAAAATGTGGGGTTGGTCTGTTGGTGTTCAGCCATTTTAAAATTCCTTAAACATGTTGGCTTCTGTGAAGTATCTGCTGTGCAAAGTGATGCTCAGTCTGAAAGTTGGAGAAGTGGTATCTAAACAGATTGAAATTTTTTGTAGTCACAGTATTTCTACATGAACTATTTGTTGAAGGGCAGAATGTAAAGCTATGGACTCTCAACATGGTTGTACGTAAGGCAAAAATGCTTTTTGGGAAAATACAGTTTCTAGTCCTCTGAGTGCTGTCAGCGTTGTTTGAAAAATATTTGAGCCATAAAATTATTTTTACGGGAAAAACTCCTTAAAACCAGATCTAACTGAAAGACCGAGTGCAAAATTCAGCCCCGCAAGTTCAGCGTCACTCTCCGATGTGCTAGACTTATTTCAAAACCGGGTAGTTTGGGACACTTTTACAGTTGCTCTCAGATTACAATAAAAATCCAAACCAGGCTATAGGAACATGCAAACATTATTGTTAGTCTGTCTTTCAGCTCTGGGCTCATAAAATAAATTTGAAACCGCAGATTTCCAGCAGAAAGGCTTTTTTTTCAGACCGCTCGCCATTCTGGACCACGCGAGATAAGACGGCGGTGGGAGGACCACCCCTTGGAGAGGTGGGCGCAGGGCGTGTAAACAGCTGTGGCTGGGCGCAGTGGGGCAGCCTGAATGGGGGCATTGTTCCTGGCCCGACCCCCCTCCCTCCCTCCCAGCGGGGACCCCTGGCACAAGTCGCACTCACAGATGAGAGCTTAAACTCTGCCTGTTACCATTTAAGAAACCCCAACTGCACCGAAGCTTTATTAAGTCTATCAAATATCAGGAACGCTAGTTCACCTCCCCAGAGGCGTTCCTCAGCAGCGTTTACAACAGGGTTGGTTGTTTCCCCACCCCCCACCCCCAGAATTCATTTTAAAAAGATGCCGTCAAAGTGATTTCCAGTGGAACTTTTACATTTCTCAATTAATTGTAGTTTATTTTTGAAACTCATTTTCAGTGACTCATGATGAACCTATAAATAGTATCTTTAATATACACATACATGTATAATGCTGTTCAATACCTTTACGTTCAGCACATTCCAAAAAGACAGACTCGGGAGATACTACAAACGTATTTTATACAATTATATATGTATTCAGTAAAATCTTCTAAACCCGTCGTGGGGACGCAATTCGACAGTGTTGACAGAAGTTCATCTTGAAACTTCCATGCCACTGCTGAGTTACTATACACACGTCCCTGCCTTTATTTTGCAGGGGGCTGTTATTGTTGAATGCTTGTAAAGGTCGCGTATACCAGCATTTGGAAGCTTGCCCAGGTTCCTTTAAATAACCCCAGGGACACAGAGTTTTGTGATTTCTGAGGCCTTTCTGGGGAAGAGACAGCAACAGTAATGCAGTTCTAGTTTAACGGTTTAACTAGCGCTTCATTTTGCGGAAATAAAGCAGCACCGCTTTCCCCGCTTAAGTCGAGTAACAAAGTTACTCATAGAATACAAGCTGTTGCATTCTGCTGCACAAGAGTGGTGGTTTTTCCTCTCCCCTGGCAGTGGCAAAAGTCTGTAATAAATGTATTTCAAATGTCTCTATTCTATCACTTTGTTAACTTTGTGTATAAAGGTCGTGAATGTGTTTTGTAGACGCTTCTGCGGACAGAAACATGCCAAGCATCGCCAAGACAGAAGAAGAGGAAGCAAAACAGAAGCGAGAGGAGTGTGGAGGAATGCACGCTTTGTAAGTGCCAGTTTGCATTTCTCTCATATTTGAAAATTAAGCATAGTTCTTCTGTAACAGCTCAACGTGTGCTCATGATAATGGATCTAGTTAATTTTCCAACCTCAAAGTCCTTTGTTTGTATCAATAGCAGCTTGAGAATGTCAAGAAAGCAAAATAAACCCAACAGCGTACTTTAAACAGTATTTCAGGGTCGCCCTGCGAGCGTTCGGTTTGCGGTTCTGCTGCAAATCTGCCGCCACAGGCAACGTACGGGAGTGCGCGCAGTCCCCGTTTTGGGGGATAGGACGTGCTCGTTTATTCTTAGGCACGCTATTAAAGCCTGGTTTATTTATCTCTTTTCTTTTAGGAGTATGATTCAATCTCAGAAAGAGTGATAGGGAGTAAATAAGGTGGCCCAATTTAATTTCTTGTTCTGCCACACACTCTGGCTCTGTGCCTCATGTCGTTAATAGATCTAATGGGATTTTGGCGTGAAACCAAAGGGGGGGAGGGAGGAGGGGATGAGCTGCAGAGAGAGCTGCTGCCTTTCTCAACTCGAAAGCGATGTCAGGCCTATCAGCCTTCTCTTTAGTCCTCCCTGACAGAGCTGGAGGCATTTCTCTATACACGACTGTGTCTCATGCATTCATGAGGCTTTTTGACACCACAGCCGCTTTTGTTACGAGCTGGATGGCGGCTCTGCCCTCCTCTCAGCTGCCATATGGTGCAGTGGAAAGGGGCTTTCAAAGGCAGAGCGGGACTGGGCGACTGAGGCCGGGAGAAGAAAGAAATCGAACTGCAGCAGATGAAATTGATTTATTTTCAGAGCAAAAGGGGCAAGACTACGACTGGTGGAGAGAGGGGGGGATGCCTTGGAATATAAACCCATCTCCAGAGCAGGCGAGCAGGCTGTTGGGATGACAGCCGTGCTGTGCTTGTTCTCCTAGGCGCAGCGCTTGAAAATAAGCATACGCATTGTTGTGCTCTCAGTAATGCTGTCTGAGGGAGAGTTTACAGCCCCGATGCCTCAGCACCGGACCTCAGCAACTTCATTTTGGCTTGCAATTTTATATTTTTTGGAGAACAAAATCTCTCTGCCCTACCTTGTGTGCGTAACAGGTAACAAGGTCATTACCTTGTTTTACCAAGGTGACCTACTCTATTAAAAGAGAGTAGTAAAACCAAGTCAGATTTAGTTCTTGTTGTTTCTCATGCCTTATATTTCATTCCGCTTCAGAAGGAAGCCTGTTTCACATCTGCCTGCAGTCAGTTTGACTTCCAGATTTGGTGGCAAAATATTTCAACTTGAAAAAAAAAAAAAAGGAAAATTATATGTATGGGTCTTAGTTAAGAGAGTTTCTTATGGAGATTAATTAAATTTTGTGGCAAATTGAACTTTAATCCTGATGTCAATATGGATCAGAAAAATATGTCGAAGGACAAACTTCTCAACTCCATTTAGGAAAAATTCTGATAAAACTGGTTGAAATCGCAATTCTTATCCCCAGAAAAATTATTAAATCGGTGTAACTATTTTCATACCTCTGTGGGACTGAACTAAAGTATGCAGAATGCATAGGAAGAGAATCAGCAATATTACTTAGAAATTTGAAACTTTTTGTTTTAAATTCATTTAGTGGTGTTTTGTGTCCCCTGAACTGCTTCAAGAGACTTATGGGAATCATAATTCAAGAGACACGTCAGAGGCCTGAGGAGATGGAAGATACGGACCATTTCCACAGGAAGAGAGGATACATGGACAGAAAAAGCAAAGAGAGGGATATGGTACAAGTTTGAAAAATCATGATTGGCGTGGTAGCTAGGGAATCACTGTTCACTATTTCTTAATGAAAAGACTGGAAGACACCCAATACCAATTTAAAATAAAAGTTTTGAAACAAATCAAGGAAGTCAGACTATGCATAGCTAAATTGAAGCTCTCATTGCTGCAAAAAGTTCTGAAGGCTGAAAGCATAGATGGATTTAAATGGATTGAAATATTCATTTGAAGAAGCATAAAGTTGATATTACAGTGCTTTGGATGCGATCTGTAGCTCAGGAAGTCCTAGAAATGGCACATTGTTGGGAGCTGGGACAATATGTCAGAAGAAGCAATTAATTTCTAATTTTCTTGTATCTTTTTACCTCTTCTACTGACCACTGTAAAACACAGATGTATACTAAATGAACGTTTTATCTGCCTCAGTGTAATTATTATTTGTTCTTACAAAATATCGCTTCCAGTAAGCTGGGCTCTCTCCTTACTCCATTTACCCTGTCAGGTACCATTCATACTTCTGTAGTTCACTTTTGAGGTTTAACTGGAAGGAAGATATTGAAGTATTTGGGAGCTATATCAGACAAGGAAAGCTAGCTCATAGGAGAATACTCCAGTCCACTTCCCATGAGACAGCACGGGAAGATCAAGTGGCTACTGAAAGAAGTTGAACTGTCTCAAAACAAAATATACTTTTCTGAAAAAGCAACTGCTTGGCTTGGATTTGACCCGAGATGATTTTTATAACAAACAAATTAGTTTTGAATCAAAATATTACAGACTTTGTTATGGGAAAAACCTCTTGCATAGAGATTGGATTTTCCACTTCCCCAAATGTGCTGGTTAGGTTAGTTTAGCGATTGTTGTAAATGGCTTTCTCTAGGAGCACAAAACAGTAACCAGGGTTACTGATCATCTAAAGATGATTCTCACCCCCCTCTTCTGAAACAGCATTCCATATGTCTGGCTTGTTTCAACCTGGAGGTGGATCTTCCTTGTCAAGGTTTAGGACCATATGGTAGAACTGACAAAGGAAGAACGTGGTCAAAGGAAGAATAGGAGGCAGAGCCCTCAGAAAACCCAGAAGCAGCAGAGAGGGCACTAGAGCAAAGCCGGATGACTGTGAGGGACAAGGGCTTCTGCTGTCAATCCTCGCTTGATAAAAAGCTGCTGTCCCCACAGGTATATTTCTGTGCCCTTAGCTAATGCTGTTGCTCTGGGAGCTGAAGTGACCACCACCCTGTGGTTTCCATTTCTCCCAGAAGAGAATCAAGTCCCTTTCACGTACAGACAGCACGTGTTGCATAGGGTCTAATTGCAATGTTCTTCCCTGTTTGAGGGATGAACAAAAAGCAAGGGACTCGCTGAAGTGTTCGTGGTTGGTGTTGGTGGGATCTTGCCATGCTAGCAGTGCCTGGTGAGGCACAGTCCCAGCTGTCCACCCTCTCATGCATCCCTCTCTGAGCATCCTCAGCCTGCAGCAGCACATGAAAGGAAGCTCACTTTTAAAATGTCCCACGCTGCACAGCAGAGGTGTTGGGACAGATCACAGAGGTCCACCGAGACCCTGTAGTACTTGGTGGAGTGAAACAGGCTTGTCCTTTCACCCTGTGCACTGATCAGAGGAGATGGAGAAATGCCAGTCTGAATTCCCTTGGCTTGGCTTCAGCAATGCCTTTGAGTAAGAGTCAGCAAAGCTTCTTTCGAGTTAATGATTGTGCTACACGCAGTCCTCATGGAGAACATGTGCAAGGGATCATGTTCCGCTTTTATGTGTATGTCAGCCCTTGAGAAAAATAGAATGAGATGAATAAAACCACTTCATCAAGATTATTTCTGAGAATTTTCCACCGAGTCATCCAAGTTTCATATCCTTCAGAATTTATATAGTTGTGTTTTGCCGTCTGCAAATAAATACATATGCAAATGAATGAAGGAAAGGAAAATAGTATTTTTGTGAGTTGGTGGTGGTCACAAAAGAACTATTGTGTTACTTGTTTGTTGTTGCATTTTTTCTCTTTATTTTGCCACGCTAGGAATAATTCACATTGTCGAGTTAAAAGACACCACAATTACTAATCACTTTAAAAAATGCTGCTGCTTTTTGAAAAGAGAAAAGCAGAATTTGAGCTAGATTTTGACCCTGCATTACAAATCAGTATCAGTCACTAGCATATTTATTCAGTATTCTCTAGCTATTTTTACAGTAGGAAGAGAGAGACAAATTTACATAAAAGAACAGATAGGTAAGTAATAATTTTTTTTTCTTTTTTCCATATTTTTTTTTTATTATTGTGGCTGTTGCTATTCATATTTACACTTAAGAAAGGAAGAAATCCTCTGCTGGGCCAGACCAGTGGCCCATCTGTCTCAGGACTATTTCTTAGAAGTGCTGTAGGGAAGGACACGTGAGCCTGCGCGCTTCCATCAGCCCAGTCCCCTCGACTCCTTGGCATCCAGAACCGTGGTACTGGCTGTTCAGGGCTAGGCAGGAACGTACCCCCTTTTAGTCCGTTTGATGATGACCTGTTGACCGTGAGTTTGTCTAATCCTTAACCTGCTGATACCTCTAGGCAGGAAATTGGAAATACAGATGAAGAAACTACCAATGTGGAAGACTGCATTCTTCTTATGTTTAAATCAAAGCTTTACAATGTAAAGGGAAGCATTCAGTAAAACCTACCATTTAAACAATTTTAAAATGTTCTGTAGAATCACAGAGTTTGACCAAATAGCTCTTGACTCACACATAAGATCTAAACTGACTGTAGTGTAATTTGTCATATTCATATTGACAGGTTTACAATTTATTTTAAAATATAACAGCAATAGCTATGAGTTTAATGCACTCAAGAATGCTAAGTATGATAAAGCAATCTTAAAACTAAGATAAGTTCATAAGTTTAATTGAAGAGAGTCAAAGTACTTAGCACCTTGCTATATTCTAAGTAAACTGTTTCTGCAGTATCATATGGTCAACAACTTTGACTCGCAAGTGAAATGTTTGTAACAAGGTCAAGCAAGTTATTTAACAATCTGCTTTTCATAGGGACTCGGTATACATTAGAAGCATGAAAACAAATTTAAATTCCTTTTAACAGATGTCTTGGTTTCTGATAGTTACTCTCCCAATATTATATTTGGGCTACCTGGTAAAATGTCCTTATTCTTAAAGGTAGAGAAGGAACTAGATACTCAGTGCTTCAAAGGTAGGTAAAACATGTTAATGCAAAACACCCCCTCCCCTCCCCCCCCCCCCCCCCCCCCCCCCCCCCCCCCCCCCCTTTTCAGCAGCCCCCACAGTATTTCCAGGATGACTTACTTGTGAATCCCTATTACAAACCAATGGTAATTGTATTGCGTGTGCGTAGTTTTGCCCTGTTGTTCAGAAAGGGTGCTAATGCATCAAAGATAGCTTTCTTCGGGTACCGCAGCTACAGAGAGTCCCTGAGGCCATGGGATCTGAACTAATGTTTATCACTGCATAAGGATATGACATCCATCTTAATTTTCACTGAATACAGAGTTTTGGAAAATCATTCGACAGGACATTAGACAAGAACTGCTCTACTCGGGCATCTCGGTTCATGATTCTGGGTAGCACAGAAGTGCCAAAATGCATCGGTTTTCAGTTGCTGTTGTTCATGTATGGTTTTGACAATGAAGGCATTATTATATCAGATTCATTCAAGTATCATAATTAGGTGCCTCATCACTTTACAAAAATTATGTCCTATCAATAACTGTAATGACAGTAAGATTTTATATGGGATAGCTATAGAAAGATATGTGTATTTGATGTTTAAACATAATCTGATACATTTACAGCCTGTGGTAATTATTGTGGCGCTTTTTTTCAGGGGAAGCAACTGACGGTGCTCGTTGTACCCTGGCTGTCCTGCAGCCTACAGGTAGGTCCTTGCTATCGATTGACCACCGAGACTGTTCTCGAGCCTTGCCTAGCATAAGGGGATTTTTGGAGGAAGGTTTCTCATTGACTATACTGACAGGAAATTGTGACTCAGAAAGGGCTGGGCAACTACCAGTTTATCAGAGAAACCTTTGAAAGCTATGACTAATGGTACTGAAAACTTACATTTAGAGACACATATGTGAGAAAGTTGCAAGTTGGTTTTATATTGCATGGAAGATTTTATGGAGCACTTCACGTTGCACCTATTACTACATGTTGTCATCTTCATTTTAGCAGCATTAAATCTGCAAGACTGCAGTAAATAGCTCAGATACAGTCTAACTAAATGAATACAGTAAATTCCTGGGAGAGCAATATGCCAGGAGCTGACACTAGCTAATCATATGGTTTTCAGGGAAACATCTTTTTTATTTTCTACCCAAAATTTCCAATAGCAACATGTAGGCAACTTACAGGTATAGCTGGAAATAGCACTGTTAAGAAATTATTGCTTGTAAAGGCTGAGTAGAACTTTACTTTCCAATTAAAACAATTTGGTTTAATTTTAAATATAATTAATGTGTTAGTAATGAAAATAGATCAATAGAATGTAAGCTGAGTCTTTAAAAGAATCTTAGGAATGTTTTCAGCCCATGTAGGAAAGAAAACATTCTTATGTAAAAGTTGTTCTTTTATACCAGAACTGAGTAATGTAGATTATACTTGGTATTGAAGCAGAAGAAATCAGTAGAAATCATGGTGCTCAAAAATGGTTTAACATTCAGGGAGTAAGACATTCTTAAAAATATTTATTTGTTTTTTTAAAGACACTATTTCGAGCTGGCATCGAGGTGGGACAGTTCTACACAATCACTTTCAAACATATTTCACATCATATGAAGGAAGCAGAAGGATATGGGCGCTGCACCTCTTCTGCACACAAATTCCTGTGAATCAAAGCCCTGACTGATGCTCTTTGTGGAGATTAGCCTTCAACAATCTGAGTAAGTTCAAAAGCTTGATACCTCGTTCCGTCTTCTTTTTCATTTTGTTCCTGTGTTTGTATGTTATCTCACATCTACCTGTAATTGCAAGGACTATCTTTTTCTACTACTATATTCTTTTTATATATTCTATATTCTGTAGAGGTTTAAATTCTAGGAGCTAGAAATGGGAACATAAAAGAAGCATATGGATACTAAGAATATCTGTTTTGACTTGTAGCATCAAAATCTTTTCAAGCAATTCAACAGTGGCGAGCCCACAACATTATGAAATATGTGTCATATATGTACATGATGATCTTAAAAGTCTTTTCCAAGCAAAATGATTCCATGATTCTGTATATGTACATACACTATTTCTGTAGTGGGCAACTTCAGAAGGTTTATGTGCTATCAATATCTTAGAAGTTGTATCTGCCATTAAAATGTCAACCAAGTCACGACGGTCAAGATTTTCCTAGATTGTTGTTAAGTTCTCAAATCCTGATTAGAAATGGATACGCAGGAAGCTAGTTAATTTTTAAAAGCTCTGAAGAGTTGCTGATTTTTACTGATTTCAGTATGATACGAGCATCCATAGACATTTACGTTTCCAGAGATAACAGCACTCTAGGAAAAGCTGTGTCCTTTGTACCCTGTAAAGGAAGGAAATTGGGAGCTGTGCTTCCCAGGCCGTTTCCTTCACTGGAAACTTAGAGTTTTCAGCATCTTTTGCTGAAAAGCAGCCTCTTACTTAAGTTTATTTGCTTAAGTTACAAAATTTTGTTATGTACAAAATTCCATAACCATTGTAGTGTGGCAGTTAATTAAAAAAAGATCTTATTCCTTACATCTGGAAGTGTCCAACGCTTTTACCCACAGAATTCTTCAAGGAAACTGGTACTGGTTATGTCCATGGTATTGCACATGCTGGGATACACGGTATCCTGATCTGTGTGGGTTGGGAAGGAAAAAAAGAAGTCTGGGCTCCTTTTCATGCTTAATGCCCAGTAAACTAGTTAGTTTATTATATAATTACTTTGTGTCCAGTTTCATTAGTCATTCTGCTCTCTGCATCATATATCATTGATTTCTCATAAGCTAGAAGTGTACTTTGCTCAGCAGCCAAAGGTTTGCTGCTAAGGATTTTTAACTTTCTGCCAGATGGTTTCTGCTAGATTCTGAAAAAGAAAACCCTACATACAGGTTTAACCTTAGACACAAGTCCTCTCTTTTTATCCCCAAGTTAAGTGCAGGTCAATGGCATACTTTTCTGCAGTCTTGACAGATGCAGTAGGTGATTCCTTAAACAAACAAAAACCTAAGCAGAGGCAATATTTGCACAGATAGCTATCAAGTCAAACAAAATAAGCCCCCATTTCATTACTGAACACGGCGCAATAAGCACATTCAGCCTCTGAACAGAAACACATTTCTTCTGGCATTTACGCCCTAGAACATATTGAAGGATCCCCATGGCCAAATAAAGTAAGTTGAAAAACTGTGTGTAATGAGAAGCAGGATATTATCCTGTTCGTCACTTTTATGGGGTCACATGCCTTCTAATGCTAAAGCTGGATCATATAGCACTTTAGTCACACAATAAGTAAGTAAACACTGAATCGCCCCTCTTCCTGTCCCTGCTCCTTCCTCCCTGACCCTCAGAGGAACTGTGGAAAGATTGAAAGAAAGGGAAAAAAGACGACTTACATTTGCTAGGGTTTAGCTTCTGGCAAGAGACATTATAAGGAATTCATTTCCTGGCACATAATTTACATGTCCAGTCCTCCCTCCCACTCTTTTTTTTTTTTTCTCCCACCCTTCCCCCCTATTCTCCCTCCAAGCTGTCTCCTCACTCTGCAGCGTTCGCCGCAGCTTCCTGCCTTATGTTTGCTTTCTATTTTCATATCCATGGGAAAGGAATCTGCTCTAGCACAAGGCTGCTATGCTGCCTGTGCCTGTGCCGCCTGCCACTGCCACCTTTAGCTTAGGCCACAGGTATTTAGACTTCATTAAGTGACAGTAAAGCATCGAGCAAATGACAGTCATTAAATTTTAGCAGAGTCAGCTGGAGAAATTTCATCTTCTCTTTGAGGGTTTTGCTTTCTGCTAGCAAGCTCCAGACAAAATAAAATATTTTTTTAATTTTAAATATTTAATCTAAATCCTGTTTTAGGGTTTTATTTTGGGGAAAAGACAGTCATGTCCCTCTTGCTCATTAAAGGCCTCTCTGTTGTGTATCTTTGATGCTGCTTTGGGCAGCTCTGCTACTTTGATCCTCTTAGAAATAGGCTCATTACAACATCCACCTCACAGGGTAACACTTCAAAGAGCTTTGCGAAGGACAAAGGGAGGAATTTAGAAACAGAGCCAAGTGGCTCTCAAGTATCTTGACTAAATTAACTTTGTATTAAGAGTTACTGGCCCAGTTGCAATTTTGAGAGGAGGAAAGAAAGACGTAAGTCTGCGTGCTTCTTTCATGCATTTTATATCAAATTAATAAACGCACTTGAAATCTAGGATTCTCTGCCATGACTTCTGCTAAGCTAAGCAGATGCCACAGTTGTCACATCAAACTTATACTTGCTTTGGAGTTGTTAAAAAGGTGGATTGACATTACTACTCAATTAATATTGTCAGAATGATAGAGCCAACCAACATTAATCAACCAGTGAGATTAACAAAGGAAACAAGCAGTTCCCAAAATCATTATCTCCAGAAATAGCAGTAACCATGTACATTTTCAACACTCAAATCTATCGTAGCTGTAATGATCAGTATTATTGGTCATTCTCCAAGCTAATTTAATTACTTCTGACATGTTTGACTTAGGACTTCAGTTCGGAAGTCATTACCATTACAATATGTGTCACAGTGCTAGGTGCTGTACAAATACAAGCCGTGGAAGCGGCCCTGGCCCGGAGAAGCTACAATGCCAGCTAGAGAGCTCAGCCCGACACCCCGAGTGCCCCGGGCGTGCTGCCTAACGGGGGCGGGCAAAGCCGCCCAGCCCTCGTGCGTGACTATGAGCTCTGCCCTCAGCTCGTATTGCCGTAATCCCTGCCGCAAGAAGGGATTTTTTTTCTTTTGAAGTATCAGGTGACCCTAGTTTAAGTAGTAATGATTCTTGACATAAACCTTTTGCACGTGCTGTGAGTCAAATGTAGGTGTCATGCATTACTCTGACCACTGGAAGAGCCTTTGGAAACGTGTATTTGTCTCTCTCAAAGACAGCACAAGGACAAGACAAGTTGGCTTGAAAGTTCCAATTTTATTATTTATTCTATTTATTCTGCCTTTTGAACACCTTCACCAGAAGGTTTTCTGAACAAATCAGAGCATTAGTTGTCTGAGGTCCAGTAACATAATCTAATCCCGGCAATATTTAGGTAGGCTTGAGTGATTCTTAGTTCAGAAAATTCCCCTTCAACTAGCAGGTGTTTTATAGCACCTAGTATTACAATGGAAGTTGTGCCTTCTACTGTGAAAGTATAGTAAGTGTGGAATAAACAGAGAAAGACCACCAGAAAACCTGCACCTCTCAGGTGCCAGGATGGGGGGGTGCAGATGGCTGCCATTCATTGGGCCTAGGCTACTTCATCATGTGATTTATTGCTCCACAAGAACTGTCATAGTCCCTTGCCAACACATACTTCTACTCTGTCGTCCTAGCAATCCTTAAAATGTAGTTATGTGTCTCCTTGAACCATTAATTTCCTTCTTGCAGGAAGTTATCAGTGAATTTAACCAATGAGCAGTGAATTTAACCAATGAGCAATGAATTTACTGGGGGGGGGAGAAAAGAGATAGAGCTGTGTAAACTTTTGCTAATACATAAAATTTCTTTCAAAATGAAGAAAATGAGAGTTTATATCCATTTGGTCTACCCACATGTATTTCTTTGTGAAGTGTGAATTCAGTGCTGATGTAATTTCAAATTCTTCATCAGTCTGGTTCAACAGGATTCCCAGGATTTCCAGTCTGGTAAAGGAAAACAGAGAATGAAAACAGGACTTGGATTGAGGTAGAACATTGGGGGACCAACAATAAAGCTATTCATTGGCTTATTCATTCCACTTATTGAGGAATCTACTTCCCAGCCACTGCAGCCCATATCAGCCTACCCAACTGAAAGATACAGTAATCAATCAACTGCTTCAATTTTGTGAACAATTTGTTCTCTGCTGATCAACGTGTTAATCTGGAGATTAAGCATCACTGTCATTTCACTGTTCATATGTCCTATAGCTACAGCATTCTCCCCAGCAGCAGCTCTCACTCTCTGGTTCCCATCTTCCAAGTTATCATTTAAATCTTTAATCTGAGATTCTGAAGAAAATATTGATACGCTGTACATTTTGTTTGTAACTTGCATTGCAAATTGCACCTAACTCTGTTAGCACTTCTTTCATGTTTTCTGCTAGTCTTACTGTCCAGTATTTGATATTCTATCCTCAGACAATTTATTGGAAGTAATATCAGATAGCCGTATGTGTAGCTGCATTACATTTCTTATATTCTTCTTGTGGTAGTTAAAGTAATCACATAGTTATTGCTCTACTGAGATGTCTGGTCTTAGAAGAAAATTCTGGGACATATGTAATCAGTCTGCTCTTTAAATTTTGTCTGTGAAACCCAAATACACTTTGCAAGTATTGTTGATTCTATTAAATTCTGCTCAGCCCTGATTATTTTGAGGAGTGTAGCTTTTTTCCCCACCCAGTGCAGTCAGTAGATGTACCACTTGTTTACTCCTCATTACTTCAAAGTACATCATTCTCTTGGAACAGTTTGGACCTCTCCTCTGGACCAGAGGCAGAAGTTTTGAGTTCATTTCTTCCCAGTATGGCTTATATGTGTGCTTTAGCTCTCCTTAGGCTGGAATGATAGCTCACCCTAAAGTTCTCCTTGTCCATTTTACGACTCCAGTGATGAAATAAAAGTTCTTTCCAGCATCATCTGATTTAACAATTGGGACAACATCCAATCACTAAAACATCATTAGCTTAGTAAGAGACAGGGAGAAACACTACCCATTTCATCAATGAGAGAGCTACTTTAGAGGGCTGTGAGTCGGTCTGCACTGATGGGCTGCCCAGCCTACCTGGAGATTACTCTAGGGTGGAGTTAGAGAGTTGCCGCTGTTTTCAGTTAATGTTCTGTCCTGGACATACCTCAACACGATACTTGAAAGTTCTTTTGTATTTTACTCTCTAATGCAAACCAGGTTAAAATCAGCCTTGTTTCTGATCAAGCACAGCCTTCCATTCAGAAGGTGGCTTAACCTTTACACTTCAGCGACAAGTCTGGAGAATCTGCCTGGCATAGGCAGAACCCGTACTGTAGGTTAGGAATGTAAGAGCACAGGCTCCTAAGTGCGGTGTAACCTACTTATGCTTATATATGCATGCAGCTTAGGTCCTTGCATGTTGAGTAAATGGGAAAAAATTGATGTGCCCATGTTAGTCATGCTTTGGACATCGGTAACTGCCATGACTGGAAGAAAAGGCATCCGTTTAAAGAAATTAACCTTCCTTCTTCAAACAGCAGAAATGTCTGCTGCGTGGACTCGGATCGAGCCTTCCCTTCAGGAGAATTGTCTTCAGGAGAACAGTTCCCTGTTCCTGGCGTACTTCATCTCTGAAGGAATTTCCCAAAGCAAAGACCAGGCTATAATGCAATTTCTTAAAACTTTCCCACTTTTATTCTGTCACTGGCCAGAGAGATTACGGGGCACTGACAGCAAGTCTCAACAGCAATATTTTCTCCACCAGTATATCACTGACAGAGCCAAACGGCCCAAGCAGTGACAGAGCCCTTTCATAACTGCAGCTATTCCTCACTATTTCATTCACATGTCTATTGGCATGGGCATGCTGTCAACATTGTGGTTTTGATATAGCGGGGCCCTAACACAGTGATCGTTATGACCTTCTTTTATGTAGAAAGGTATTCCTCTCCCTGGCTGCCTAAGCAAAGCTAGAAAGCTTGAGATATTCTTCTACTCTTGAACTGACCTTTGTCATTTCTGTCTCTAAATCTGTGGTGTATCTTTTCACAAGAAACTCAGAAGTGTTTGGACTTAATATTTGCTGACAGCTTCCCTTGAGGAAATAAACTTTTGTAACTAAACCAGGGAACTACAGGCCTGTCAGTCTGCCCTCAGTGCCAGGGAATGTTATAGAGCAGATCGTCTTGAGAACCATCATGCGGCACGTACAGGACAACCAGGTGATCAGGCCCAGGCAGCATGGGTTTATGAAAGGCAGGTTCTGCTTGACTAACTTGATCTCCTTCTATGACATCTGCTTATTGGATGAGGGAAAGGCTGCGAATGTTGTCTACCTGGACTTTAGCAAAGCCTTTGGCACCGTTTCCCACAGCATTCTCCTGGAGAAACTGGCTGCTCGTGGCTTGGATGGGCGTATGGTTCTCTGGGTAAAAAACTGGCTGGATGGCCGGGCCCAAAGAGATGTGGGGAATGGAGTTAAATCCAGTTGGTGGCCCTAATCTATATTTCAGCTTCCTTTTAAGATCTGTTTCAGGCATAGCCTCATGGAGAAATAGACTGAGTTCTACAAAGTTGTTAGCATACCCAAAAGAACATCCTTGCCCGGTATATGAGGAAACCCAACTTTTACTGATTGTGTTAGTCAGCTCGTAATGTTCAAAAGCTATCTGCCATGTCCAAGCAAATGAGATTTTCCTTGGAAATATTAGGACTTGCGTTTCACTACCTATTCTGTTCTCCTGCTTCTCTATCTGTTTCACTGTCAACTGAAGAAGATCCTGTTAGGACAAATCATACTCTGTTTCAAAATCTGCTTACTAGAAAGCTGTGTTTAGTGCTTGTACAATTTTATTCTATCATATTTTGAGCAATGTAGCAGCCTCTGTAACAGATTCAAAAGCAGCCAGTAGTGGCTTATGTTGCGTTATTAACAGATCCCCTGATTTGCTGGGAATCTTAATCACACACGAGTTTTTGAAAAAGTATGCTATTTGCAGCTGCTGTCCTTTGGACAACTTTTCTTCCCCTTCAGTCCCTCTTCTGCCCTATTCTTCTTCCCCTTCAGTCCCTATTCTTCAGCCATAGCTGCTTTAATTGTTAAGCACCCTTACCAGCACTCTGAGTGTGTCTAATTCATCATGCAGTGTCCTGGAATGTCACCCTTCTACAACATATAAATATATTTCTATTTTTAAGACAATTTATGACTTCCATATAAGGAGAAATCAATTCCTGACACATTTCTCAAAATTGTGACATACCTCTGGAAGACTGTTGCCTAACTACACTTTTAAGTTCATAGTAAGTTTCTTTCTCAAAATCTTAGGTTTATCAACTTCTGCAATTTTCAAAAGCTCAAAGGACTTCATAACAATAGGAATATGTTCATGAACTTGGACTGCTTTCTCATGGGAATGTAGTTTATCTAGTTGTTTAGTTTCTGAGGAAAAAACTCCACTTGCTTTTATCAGGGAAGCTAAGAAATGAGAGGCAACTGTAAAAGACAAATAATGGAAAGAGCTGACAAAGTGGGACTGGAGGGAAAGGAATGTGCTAGGCTTTTGTCTGTCTTCAGTGACAGTCCTCATTTTACCCCAAAACTACTACTCATGTTTTCAGGGACAACTACATTCCCTTGTTTTCTTTATGGCAGAAATAAAACCCAGTGATCTGAGTTCTTTTGCAAGAAAAAGATGAAAAAGTACTTTTTTTTTTTCTTTAAGAAAATGTCATTCTAAAGGCCTCTATATAAATAGATACTACAAACAACCTAATATTTCTTGCACTGTGTGCAGGCTAGTTTCTAAATGGACTAGACGATCATTGTAGGTCCCTTCCAACTGAACTATTCTTATGTTAAACTATCTTGAGAGTTGATACCATACAACAGTACCTAGGCGCTTGTGTTTGCTGTGGACTTCTGTAGCAGCAGCAGATAGATTCATTTCCAGTCCATACCTTTTATAGGTTTCCATTGTGGAAAGACTTTTTTGCTTGTCTTAATTGCACACGCTTAATACAAAAAGGTTCTATTTTAAATACAACTTGTAATTTTTGGGAAAAAAACACCTCCAGATTTTAACACTTCTTAGTTTAAGAAGAACCGTATTGAAGTATTTATTTTTACTGACAACAAAGTCAAAATTAATCCTTTGGCAGGATGACAGATTCCAGCTGCAAATGTGTTCTGAAAACTCTGAATGGCTTTCTCAAAGGTATTTACTGAAATTATCAATCGTATTTCCTAATCTATGGATCATTTGAACATTTAAGGCAAATGAACCCAGAGAGATAAGTAAAAACAGAATTTCAAAATTATATCTGCAACATGACCTTATCAAGATTATATATACAGAGTGAATGAATTGTACTTAACTGGCTATTTTCTCAATACAGAGAAGCATCTCGTGAATGATGTAAAATGTGTGTAAATACAGAATTCTCTAGTAATTAAAAATTATTTGTTGTCTATGAATTCTTGATTTTTTTAATTTTTTTTTGTGTGTGTTCATGCAGCTTGGGGCAGGCAGCGAGTTATTAACCTGCTAAGGTACATGAAATGGGATAGCTTACATCATCTGGGGTTACTGTGCTATTTGCACGGTCATTAAGGAATGGATGAGATAGTCGAGCTTGACGAGTCGGTACCCTCTGTGGCTGGTCCTGCTGCCGCCTGTAAGACCTCCAGGTTCCTCTGACTACGATGGGGTCAACAGAGCAATCACTGTGCCAGGCACTAGACAAAAAGTCAGACAGCTTCTTTCTGCAAGATGAAAAATGAGATGGCAGAGTTCAGTGATTAAGGCAGTGGTCAAAGAGATTAATGCGACCAAACTGAGACACTAAACTGACCAGACATAATTCACAAACTAGTATTGCTCCAGAGAACATGACAAAGTGCTCTGGCCCAGGGAGATCTATTTTTGATGTACTGGCATCCGAACAAGAAAACTGGAATTAATAGTCACATAATTTGTTTCCCACTCCCACCCCTCTTAAATTATTGGACAGGGCTCATGGGAGAGCACAGAGGCTTAATGCCAGGGCTGATGAAAACTGACCCATTTCAGTTTGCATGTGACCGGCAAGATGAATTTTAGTGAAACTGTGGCAAAAAGCCTTATGTTTCCACCGATGAATGCTCCACAATTGATCTCTCGAAGACAGCAGATGGGAAACAGAGCGAAGCTTTTATAATACAGCGGAACAGAGGGGAACATTTACAAACCAAATAAATAAAAAAGATGAAAGCATACCAAAGAGCACCTTTATAAATGTGGGTAACAAAGGGCTACGAACTCAGCTATCAAAATGAAGCTTTCTTTTTCTGTCTTTTTGCAACGACCAGGATTGTTATCAGCCATACAGCAAACGGCACCTCACTAAATGCAAAGCAAATTCATGCCGGATCTACACATGGACCGCGAGTATATCGGTAGAACGAGACATAAGATATTTTTTTTTTTTATCAATTTAATGAAAGTGTGAGGTAAATACTTCCCACTGGGTTTGAGGTATTGATACATTCCTTTTTCTAACGTTCTGTGGAAACTAAATTGATCTCATCCGTGTTAAAATTGTGATTTGGATCTGTCTCTGAGCAATGTGTGCATAGCCTTCTTCTAGCAGCTTCAGTCTCAAAACTGTATAATTATTATTGCTGAAAGTTGGGCACAAGCTAATAATGCTCTGCCTCCACAATTTCTGGACTGAAACTGTTGCTGAGGAAACAGATATATCTTTTTCTATCTGCATAAATCTGATACAAAATAATTATATCAGGGTTTACATCAGCTTAGCTACATTGGTTCATAATTTAAATCAATGTGATGTGTTGGAAGTGGTCCTAGGTTTCAGCAGCAAAGGTTTCGAACAATGCTTGCTCGTGGCCGTGGAGCAGCAGCCTAGGTATGGAAGGCCCCTATACTTATAAGTGACCATTGTGAATTAAACTTGAGTGAAAACAACTGAAAAATGCTCTCCATAATTTGCTAAGTCTCCTTTGCACAAGGATAATAGTATTTTTCTGAAGTGGTACCAAGTTACTCCTGTACTGTTTGTATTGTTTGTTGCCAGCCAACAAATCGTTTGTTGCCCTTTTTTTTTTTTTTTTTTTTTTTTCCACCTAAAAAGCAGGTTTTTAATGGCCATTTCTGCCTGGAATTACTTGTCCTGTAGATGAAATGGTGTCTTCTTTCTCTCCTTAGCAGGTACAGCTGCAAACACTGTTCACCAACTGAACTAAAGTATTTTCCAGGTACGTAGATGGTACGAGCTGGCAATTTGCAGGCATTAGCGGCCAATACCTGAAGTGGTTTCTCAGAGTCAGTTGTGAAATAATTTGCTGGCAAGCGACTTCTCCGCAGGTATATCTGTCTATAGGATATTTTCTTTCTGGCAGACCTGTCTGTTCTGCCCACCGCGTGTAGCTGCGCTCGTGAGAAACAGCATTAACGCTCCATTTCTCAGCAGTTCGAAGGTGGGCTCAGCCCTGCGCTAACCACGGCCGCACAGCTCGCACGCTGAACTCGGCCTGTCTTAAAGCCCAGCCAGACGGTGCTCACGTGGGCCTGCAAAACTCTACATAGGAGTTAACCTTCATTATGTCAAAGGGGCCTTTGAATATTCATTTCTTTTCAGAAATAATGGTTCTGAAAGTTCCCAGCATTGGCTATACGGGTAACATTTTGCTCCCGCTAGTCTCACCTATAAGATGAAGGTCAGGATGGAGCGGATGAGTTGATTGTAGCACAATGTAACGTCTACTGGCCTATTTTTACCCTCAGAAGGAGCTAGAACCCTCTATTTGCATTTTACATTCATTTATGCCTATTTGCTAAGTAATTCTTTTCTTCTTCATCTTTCTATACCCTGACACCTTAATCTTGCTGACATCTTACAATAGTTAATGAGAAACAGTTCCCTGTCGTTTCGTTGCTCGCTTTCCCTCTCTTAACACTAAGTCATCGGATGATAGTTTACTTTGCAAGACTTGAAAATGTTGTGTTGTACTTCTCTTTTGAAGAATACATATACATTAACAGGGCTGAAACCCAGAGCGATAATGACAGCCTTATAAACATGATTACTAGCTGAGACGCAAGTACAGACACTCTCTTGAATATATCATCCAGGTATTATTATCAGCTCCAGACCTGAAAGCAATTTCCATATTTTATAGACAAAAACATGACACGTACCTCTAGCAGAAGCACAACTGATCTAATATCTTTGGAAACACAATACTTCTAAATAACACTGTTTCAGGGATATCTATAAACTCTCTGTCATGAGGGTATTTCACTAGTTCCAGTTCCTTTAAAGTCCATCATCTACTTAAGACATGCAAATACTTTTAACAAGCAAGATCTCTGGCTCTCAAGAGACAAGGTGTTCTGAGAAAACAATCAACCAAGCCCTGCTAAGCTAGTGCTCAAGACCTAATGTAATTAACATTGAAAGAAAAATGAAACCAACAAGGGGCTGAATTTGTTCTTAAGATATTTTCAGAAATCTGGATAAGAAAATGCAGGTGGCTGGATAAACTACAAACTACTGCTTATGCTTTTAATGTGAAAGAAAGAATTATCAAAGTGGGCAGGGTGCGCTCACGGCACTCTCAGTAGATGCAGTTGTGCAGGTCTCTTCCTCGATTTCTCTGCGTATGCTGAAATCACGATAGAAGTATTAGGAGAATTACTGAGCCAGTCACTGCTGAGCTGAAAAGATATTACTTGTACACCAGGTACATCTTGTCTTTTCATGCCAGGTTAACTGCTCTATGACTGAAATAAAGAATGCTTTGTTAAAAGAAATCCTAACTCTACACGGGTCAGGGGAACTGCTCTTTTTATTTGAGCATTGAAGACTGTTGGCTTATGCTAGCGTGCCATATACAAGAAAGATCACCTGCTCCTTCCAGATAGGAATAATGCCCAGTGATGCCTGTTCTTCTGGGGTAACGTCCAGGTTGTGAATTCAACAGCGTCTCCACGCATACAGCTTTTTAGGTCCTGTTGAAACTTTGACTGCAGTGTGCCAAGTCTACATCTTTGTAATACCGGCAGCTATGCCAAATGGTAAATCTGTCCAGAGTCTGGGTCTGCACCAGTGAGACACCTCCTTGATCTCCTTCTGGTCTCACAGCCTGCTAAAAGTAAACCAGACTAGTCAAAATTGCTTTAGATGGTTGCTTCCCAGGTTTGGGTGGGAAGTGTAATATTCTAATTCATTCTTTTTCAGAAATCGATGGGAAGGGCTTTCCTGGTATGACTGTTGTAGGAACTTTTTTCTGAATCTAATATATTTATTTCACTGTCTCCTCTCTCTCAGTATTACAGTATCGGCACAGTTTTCTTGCAGCGTTGTTCTCACTTGTTTTGTCCACAAGATGTTTAGGCTGTCTGGAAACACACACCTTTTACACTGTCATTTAAAGCTTTATCACTTAAAAAAATTATTTCTCTGATGATAATCTGGTAATTCCTTCTAAATGTAGCATGTTAGTTCTGCTACTCCAATAACTATCCTGTGCACTGTTTCATTTATCTAGAAGTCAGGGAGGAGGGGCAGTGATGGAGACATGGATCTCCAGCCTGGGTATGGTAATATAGGTGTGAAATGAGTTGAGATGGAAAGATACAACATTTAGAATAAGACACGGAATAGCAACAGGCATGAAACTTATTCTGCTGTCTGGTGGTTTGAGCTGGGGCTTCTGCGGTGATTTTTTGTTTGCAACTGTCCTAGTTCAAAGCAATAATATATTTTATGTACCTGTGTCTGTCTTATTCCTCGCTGAGTTTCTCTCACTGTTCTTGAGGAACCAGTTAAAAACCATCTTTGATAACACAAATCTCTACCTGATCTGTTGTTCCAAACACAGTTTCTGAATATCCTGGGCTAACACACCTTCATTTCTTCTTCAGCTATGGTCCTTTTGAAGATAAGGTATTCCTACTCTAATCCATTTTATTTTTGTGTGTGTGTGTGTTTATTTTTTCCAGGTTATTTGGCTTATAAGTCATAAAGTGTCCTGAAACAGTGGAAACTACCCAAGATACTGTAGAAGCTCTGCTAGCCCACTGATGGCTAGTAGTTCTTCAAGCATTCATTGCAGAAATTCAGAGCTTACCTCAAAGGTGGACAGTACATCACAGTTACTGTCACGAGTCGATGCAAAGCTCATCGCTGGTAAAACTCATCTACCTTTATGTTTGCTCCTACAGATTCAGATAACTTTCATGACTCCATAATATAACATAAACATCTTTGGTAAGGATGAAGTGCTGGCTGAATTGCTCTCCTGCCAGTATGTCTGACCTCAAAACAGATTCACATTGAATATTTCATTTATCTACCAAGAAATTATCCCAAACCTGGCCTAGAACACAATGATTTGTGAGCTTCAAATTGGAAGAGAAGCCATACTATAGATTAGGACTAATTCAAAGCCTCCTTAAAATTCTCTTTTGCTTTTGCCCACAGGCTAACTAAATTCTTCTTCCCTCTGGCCAGAATGCATGCCGGTGAAGGAAAAAATGATTTCCTGAAACTATGCTGCCTTCAGCAATTTCAAATAGTTCTAAATTATGTGTAAGTATCTCATTTCTTATTGATATTTCTCCTTTAATGTTACTAAGTGCGTAGGTCTGCACTACTCATTTAAGGATTTTTGGGTTGTGTTGGTTTTTTTGTTTTTTTTTTTTTTTAATATCAGTTCTAAATTATTGACCCTGTTCGGGCACTTATAGTTATTCAGACTATCAAGGATTAAGCAAGTATCAAAAATTTTTTGTGTTCCTTTCTCCTCAATCCTGGCTTGTAATTTACTTGAATATATAAAGCCTTGCAAACTTCAGATACTTTTAATGATCTGTCTGCTTTAGTGTTATCGTAAAACCTTTTAACATTTCACCTTTGCGTTCTGCAGTATGTGACCTTTAGCTTTCTCTGGAAGTACTAAGACAAGAATTAATTCTGCCTCTCCAACAATATCAAATTTCTCTGTCACCAGCATCCTACTTTTGTTCCGTAATGGTCCTATTAATCTCTTTCTTGATATTTTGCTTATCTACATAACGAATTTCAGAGTGTAGATGAGAGGACCTGGGAACAGCTCTGTGTATGCATCCAGGTCTAACGGTATGAGGTACGCTTAGTAACCCATGGCGCATATGCGAGCTTTTGCATACTTCTGCTATTCGCACGAATGCAACAGCCTCTGTCGCGTGGTACACGTCGTCATTTGCGTATTTCTTACTAAGCGTGAAAGAGTGATGCTGATCAGCAATTCTTGCAATGCCCATTGACCCCTGTCTTCAGTTTTTTTCATCTACATTTTTCCCATTAGCTGGGGACTTCCCCCCCTCAGATCTTCCTTTTCAGGTGTAAGAAAAGAATAGTGCCAATACTGAACTAAATCTGAACATAATTTGGTGTTTGAATCTCTCCCTTATTCCTTGCATTACAGGGCTTTGGGGCAGGATTTAGAGTTCGGTAATGTTTACAAGTTAAATATGGTGACATTACAAGTGTCCTCTTTAATCTGGCAGTTAATGAAACGTGATTGTTGTTATTCTAAAATTCACTTGCTTATTACTAAATTCAGCTTATAATTTCCTTTATTATATACTGATTAAAAAATCCCTAACATATAAGTTTTTGAAGGTTTTCTTGCTCCCCTGTTCATTCTTTACATACCAATTTTCAGAAAGAAAATGGCTGACCAGCTGACTACACAAATGAAAATGAACCCCCCCCCCCAAAACCTTATATAAAATTATTGTTAAAGAAAATGCACTGTGTAAAAGAGAAGCTCCTCATAACTTCTATTTATCCCTTTTTCCTGTCTCCAGAATCATCCTTTAATCCTACTTTTACATTTTCCTGAAATAAAAGCCTCAAAAGTTGCTGTAGTATGGGAAAGTGTCAGCTCTAATAACACATCTGCTTGAGATACAGTAGTCTTTTTTTCTCTTCAGAGGAATATAATCTAGTCTTCTACTGATAATAAAAGTTATCTTCAGAAAGAGGTGCTAAGGAGAACTGAACTTTCTTCCCTGTTTTGAATTCACTTTGTTAAAAAAGGTAAATTCCAGGATTATGTCTGTCATCCAAATAATCTCACTTTCTCTACTTCACCACAGTATCATCTACAGCTGGATTTGCCTCCCCCATCTTATATAAGTTTTATGTTTCTTACTCATGCATTATGCCTATGGCCTGGACTGATTAATTTGTAGTTTTTGCTGTAATACTGAGGTTTTCTTGCACCGATTCTGTAAGAATCTTAGGGTTTTCCAGTTACTTTTGTCTGAGCACATACAGTTCTGAGTGTATCCTTTTTGGATGCAGTCACTTCTGTTTCCCAGCTCCTCATTTGCATTAGCTATCCTGACTTTTTGTCCTTATATTTAAAGAATTTGCCTCCATACCGCAGTCCACTGGGAGGACTGGAGTTCTGACTTAGTACATCACGGCAGACCAATAGCATCTGCTTTCTGTCCTCCACTCATCAAATTATTCAGAAATTAATCCGATTCAGTTATAGTATATAAACTTATCAAAAGCACATGCACGATTTAGGAGTCTGATTTGTATTCTCATGAATGAAGCTGCCAGGCCTAGATTTTTTTAAAGGTATTAAGTGTCTAAATATTTAGCTGGACTGGTATTACAATTGTGGCTAGGTGCCTAACTCATTGATTTCAGTGTACTTTCAAAGTTTCCTGCAGCAGTTGTTGAGATTATTGGACATTTAAACGCCTTTCAAAAATCTAACCTTTGAAAGCTGTAATTTTTACTAAGGCATTTCTGAAGTTTCTATCAGTTCTCTTTGGTTTAGTGAGAAATCACTGCACAGTAAAATTGCTTTGTTTACTTCTGCCAAGGAACCTAATTAATTCCCATTTCTCTTAAGAAACATTTAAAAAATAAATCATTATTGATTCTATACAACTTAATATCAGGTGTTACCTAAAAAAATTCCTCTTAATGCATCTTCCTGTGATCCATGCCTCTGTTCTGGATGAGTACAGTATTTGAGGATTTAAAAAAAAAAAGTCTAACACACATATTGTTATACAGGTCATATCAAGAATACACTCTCTGACTGAATATTATCAGGAAATCAACCACCAAAGCAATGACAGCAGGCATAGCACAGAAATTCTCAAAGTAAAAAGAAGAAAATGATACATTAAAATAAAGCTGCAAAAAAGTCCCACAAAACAGATGGAGTAAGGGCCACAGTTTTGTTCTCTTTTCCCTCTCAGAGAGGTTAATTGTTTTTCAGCTTTGGCAGAAAAAGTACAGCTGAATCTGAGTGCATATCTAGGGAAATGAGGTTAGTGAGAGCCAAAGGAATATTATGTACTGATAAATCAATATAAAAACGAATTACAGAAGCTCCTCCATGAGTGTAATCCATCTTTCTTTTAAAGTCATCTTCAAGTTTATGCACTGCTGTTTATTGGGCCTTTCACCTGAAGAGAGGTGAGCTGCCTTTTTTTCCCCCTACTCCTTTCCATGACTCATTTACCCACATATCGACTGATGTCTACACAGCGCTGATTTATGCGGATGCTCCTTTCCTGGCATTGGGCTGGAGAGAATAGATTAGAATAAAACAGGATTTTGAAAGTTAGTCTTTATGACCTGGGAACTGGATTTGTTTTAGTTTTCTTCACAAATTCCTATTTGTGAAAGTTTTTGAGAATTGTGATTTACTTTCATTTGGTAAGCAAGTGAAATAAAAACAGTATCTTTCAAATGTTTTGAGAAATGGGGCAGAACAGAAGCAGACATTCTTTCTGGGGCCAAAATTTACTGGATGACCTTGGTCTTCAGACAAGTTTTCATTTGAAGTTTTGTTGAGAGAAACAGGCTCCAGTAAATGGAAGTAAATTTAAGTGAAACAGCTTATATTGCAAAAACTATGATTAGTTGAAAACATCCTGGCCGGCTCTAGCAGGAACACTGAAATTATACCATGTTGTTAGGCTGGTTTGCAGTCTGCTGACTTCAGTACGCTTTTATGTTGTTTAAGCATCTGCACAAGAAGTGTGCTGCTGCTTCAAGCTCAAATCATCAGGAAAGCAAAGGAAGAAGCTGCAGCTTCTCATCAGGTCCTTTCTTCCCCTGTCCTGCCAGGTGGCTGGCTCTGTTCTGCTGCTTCCAGGGATTTCTCTCTCTTTCCTGTACCGCTAGCTGCTAATTGATCCCCCCTGCAGCATTCCTCCCGGCTTCTGCTCCTCTCTGTTCACTGGTCCCACACGTTGATCCCGGGACCCCTTTTCTGCTGGTCACCTGAAGCATCCAGACAGCTACGATCCGGACAGTGCTGCATGCTTCTCCTGCTCCGCTCCCCTTGGGAACTGTTTTCTTCCACAGTGCACATTCTGGAGGTGCCCCACAGCTCGGTGAAGGATCTCCTCTTTCCCATACCTTCTCTTGTTTTGAGCTCAGCCACTGCTAATCCCCAGGACTGCACCCACCATTTCTTTCCAGCTGGCAGGGAATTTCTCCCTCTCTTCATCTGTTTGTAGCCCGTTCCCAAAAGACACAGCTGGAGCTGGAAAGTGATAATTCAGTCCACATGTCCAAAAGAGGAAGGTAAACTAATAGCCAGAGCTCCTCAACACAGTTTTGAAAATCGCAGCACTTAGGGCTTTGAGTACCCTGAATATAGCCACGGTTTATCCCAGAAGCTTGCAGAAATCTACTGTTAGACAACCCAGTGGGACCAAGGTATCATTTCTTCCCAAAGCTGCAGAAACAAAATGTAGCACTTTGAACTGCAGTGCCTAATTGTGAAACATTCAAAGCATTAAATATTTTGACAGCTGGAGGAGAAAACATGTCCTGGAAATGTCCAGGATTGTTATTCATAAAGTGATGCCATGAGTAGAAAATCTAGTTACTTTAATATATAAAAAAGTGAAACCTTGCATTTCCTGATAGAATCTAAATAACATCTTCCCTTGGAAAGGAAAAAGGGCAAGTGAAAGAAAGCCTTTCTAGGTGGTTATTATGTAGTGACAAATGCCCCGATAGCCTCTCTGTTAGACTGACCCGAGTAACACTCCAGCCAGACAAGACCTGCCCTGACTTTAAGGGTCTTTGGGTGAGGCTCTTAACCATATAGAAAAGATAGCTTGACATTTGCATGTGATAAATTACCCTCTCTTGACTTTATGCTGTTCCAATCTTCACCAACTTCTCTTACACACACACACACACACACGTGCAAATGCTGCTGGCACTGGCTGCCAGCACAAAGAGGTCGGTCCGTACAAGGTCCTGCTTCCTCTTCCCTATGCCAACACAAAAGGCAAATGAACAGCAGCACAGGCCAGTTTTTGTCCAGAAATGATTGTGAGAAAAGGGAGTTAGGCATTTGAGATACCTAGAAATAAATTTACTACAACCAGCTGTCTGAGTAGCGTAAGTATAACACAGCCCCACAAGAGCGAGGATGTTTAAACTTTGAGCATCTGATGCCATGCCTTTGACTTCCTTAACTGTGCTGCTTTGCTGAGTGGAAAATCTAGTTACTTGAATGTATAAAGAAAATGAAGACTTATATTTCATGACAGAATCTAAATAACATCTTATCTGTCCAAGTGAAAATCATGTCCATTACACTAGAATGGTTATGTACATCATCCTTCTAGTTTGCATTGTTAGAGTGCTTTTACATCAGAGATGTCATTTTATCTTCCATCAGACATCCAGGGGTTTCTCGTGCAGCCTCTCTCCTCCCCCCCGCCCTCGCTGCTCATTGTTTTACTACCAGGTACTATGAAACTGTAGTTACGTTTTCTGAGCTGTTTTTCACAGGTTGGAGTAAAATATATTTATAATGTGAGTAAATTCTTCATTTTAAAATATATAAAAGGTATTTCTTTATTCAGAAAACTGTCCAAACTTAGAGCAGCAAGTGTATTATTAGAAGCAAGGTTTCACCAAAAATGCTTTAAATGGCGCCTTAAAGCTTTTTAAATACAGTGTGTTGTCTTTGTGGCTCTGTAAATCACTAGCCTGTTAGAGGTCAAAAGATTATCATTTAGGGAAAGGTTTCATTCTTTGAGGGAAACTGGTAAACCAAAGTTATATAAATAAGCTGTCTGCCCTGAGACTCAGTCATGTGGCAAAATATATCTTTGCTGTCAAATGCAGAGATGCTAATATGAAGACAGTATCTACTGTTTTCTTGCTGTGCTCATGGATAGTAGCATTTCGTTTACTGTGACAAAGTGAGGCTGGTGGATCATATATATTCTCAATGCTCCTAACTCTTTATCCAGGAAGATCAAGAATTTACAGCAGACTACCTACTGTGGTGAGGCGCACGTATGAAGGAAGCGTTTCTCAGAGTCAACACCCTCTCTACTCATTCAGAATTTCCTTGGTTTGTATGTTTGACCTTGAGATAAAGTATAGCATTCCAATAATGTGATTCAAATATTATCATCTTTCTATTTCTTATTCATATTCTCAATCTTTAGTTCATCGTAACACAGGTTTACAGTAAAATTACCAGTGTACCTGCGGAAATGTGTGTACGTATAGACAGGTTTCAAAGAACTCGGTTGCGAAATATGACTCTCAAGTGTAAGGTACGTAGCGTTATCAATATGCCCCTGGGTTAACCTCTAACAAAATTGTAATAAATTAACCTCAAGCATGGCAGCTTGGATCCTTGACTGTCCAACAGCTTTGCCAGTCAGTGACACTATAATTAGGATTTAAGAAAATGGCAACGTAAGTGGCTGCAATTAGTAACACAAAATTCCAGATGCTTTCCAAACTCCCTGTAAAACCCCAGAGCTGGGATGAATGTAATCGCCTGACTCTTACGAGCATGCAGGGACAGGAGCAGGAGAAACCCCTTTCCTAGGCAAAACATGCAGGCATTAATATATATTTTTAGTCTTTTTTTTTTTCTTCATACGCTGGCAGCTTAATGCTGAAAGAAAGGTTTCATTATCTGAGTTGATAGCTAACAGTCAAAGTTGTTCTCTTGTCTCTGCATCTTTCAGTGACTGGGAAACTGATTTATAACAATACATGGATGCACTGAATTAGAAAAGACAGTTTTAGAGCAGCGACATGTTTTATTTCCTACAGCGCACACTCCACCGAGATACGTCAAACAGGCTGCAGGAGAGCCGTGTGCACTTGGAAAGGTTCTCCTGCCCGCTCTCTCCTTCTCTTCCTTCCCTTTTCCGCTCGTCCTTTTGCTCCCCTGATCGCGACCGGAGAACTGCTCTGCTAGCCGGAGCGCGAAGGGGAAGGGACGAAGGTCTTACTGCGGGGGGAAAGAGGGCGTGGGGACCGGGGAGCTGAAACCCCGGCTCCTGAATCAAACTGCGCCCGTCAGCTCACTGGCACAAACAGCTTTTGCTGCTTTGCAGCTTGGCAATTCAAGATCTTACCCAAATTTCACCCTAAAGCAGCTCTAACAGGCTGTAAAGGCTTTGGACCTTTTTACACCCAAACTTGCTTTTACTTCTTGACGTTTCCAGGAAAGATTGGATGACTTCTCAGTGATACTTCGGTGTCCCAAGCTCCTGGTTCAGACTCTTTCCTTAACAAAAGTCTATGTGCATTTATAAATCTAACACCAGGTTTCCAGGTTGAGATGAGCTCGTTTGCAAACTAGATTTTACATGTCATTTTATTTAATGAAAGCTCAGAGATGCTATTTAATTGCACCAAGCTGTGTATTCAATTTGATTTGCCAATCTAGGACAATACTCCTTTCCTTGCAACCGGTTGTAGCTCTATAGAATCAGCATACCCTCTGCAGCTGTTGATACTAAACACATTCCTACCACTGAAACATTTTCCCCAGCTCTTCGACTGCATCCAGAATGCAAAAGGAAATTTCGTTCGTACTTTTCTAAACTTTCAAATCCCAGGAGCGGTGTATACCTTTCTAGCCCGAATTTCTTTTACTTTTGCCAAATGGAGAAGAAATAACAAGGAAAAATTTTCCCGTAAGATGTCCCGACGTGCCTCTATCTGTAACGAGGTGAATCCAAACTGAGTACGAATGGCTGCTCCCTCCAGAAGGCCCTTACGGAATACAGCTCGGCGTGCAAAAAGCTTGTTTGCAATGGTATACGTACATATATATGCACACCTGTATGCCATATGGAGAAGTTTCTGACATAGACAAAATTGTTAATTTCAGGATAGATTTTGTCACAGCGTCCGCCTGACTGGATGAATGAGCTTGGCCTTTCCACATACAAATGTAGGCACAATAATGTATTTTGAAGAAAATAACCCTTGGATCTGACCTGCCATTGAGGTCACATCCTTTCATGCCTGTCTGGAAACTGTATGCCCTTGCTGGGGACTGCTAGAAGCAAATGAGAAGATTTCTGAGCAAAATTTGGGCGTAAACATTTGAAAAGAAAGATGACAGCTGCTTCTCTTTGCCAATGACAAAATTGGAGTTCCTTAAAAAAAATAATGAAAAATAGCTTGCAAAACAAATGTAACTTCATTGGCTTCATTGTAATTTAAAATTAAATTTTTTAAAAATTAATTTCAGTATAGTGCTGATTATTTGTGTGTATGTGCAAACATGTATTCAGATATGCATATCTACAAAAAAGGGTAATCATAATGGATTATATTTTTGTTAGCAAATTTTCAAAATCGCAGAACCAAAAAGTAAGTGTGGTTTAGGTGAGGAAGGGTATGCAATGTTCAGAAATAACATGTTCAGTCAAGCAACTGTCAGGAGTTTTCATGGGTAAAATCAAAATTGTCAGGTCACTCAATATCATAATTTTTTATATAATGAAACAACTGAATTATCATCATCATCATCACTTTTTTTTTTGATTTTCCATAATAATGAAAATAATTCACCATGAAATTTCACCTAGCAAGGTTTCACTGAGAAGCTGTTCTATAATACAACTTAACACAAAGAGTTAAGATCATACTTACTTATTGATTTATTGGAGAGGCTCCAACTTAATGTAACAACTTTAAATGCAATCAATTCCAGCAATATATTCCAAGTCCAACTTTTTCTTCATATCTCTTATATTTTTTTATTTTCCCATAAATGCTTTCTTTTTTTTTTCTTTCTAGGAAGTAAAATAAAGGTCTTCAAATCCACAAGAAGTTCTCCACTTGCTGCTTGTTTTTCTCTGAGGAAATTATTGCTTTTTAATCTGCCATTCATCTCACCCACGTAGGAACAATGTGGATTTGCAGGTCAGATACCTCTCTTACAAATCAATAAGGTGTCGTTGAAAAGTTGAGTTTGAAAAGTATAGTAAAAATATATGTATGTGACTTCCATGTAAATGAGGTACTTACATGTGTACAATATTGAGAGTCGTTTGAATCCCTCGTCACCCCCAGAACCCAAGCGGGTCCCTGGCTGGGCTGTACAAGTGATGGAGATGAAGTCTTACCGAATTCATATTTTTCTCAAGGAGATGTGCAGGGTGCTTTTCTTTCAGGCAACTTATTCCTTGAGGTTAAATACATCCACGTACGTAGAGAAATTGGGTCATACTCTATTAGGTTTTACAAAAATGTAACTAGCAAAAAGTAGACTTTATAAAGGGTACGGAAGTGCCACTGCGAGGCTGTATCTGGGCAGTGTGAACAAGATTCAGCCGTGTTGTGGGAAATATGTTTGAGTCATGATAATGAAATTATTTTTTTTTTTTAATGGATCTGAAGTATAAATAATTGATTTTTCAAAAGTAAAGCTTTTATAAATGAAAAAAAAAATCTCTTGTTTTAATTTTAAAAGGAATCAATTATTATAATTGAGCTACAGAGACTGAGCTGGTATTTAAGTAATGGGAGTTTCCACAAGCGGATCACTCCGAAGACAAACATCAGGCTGGCCAAGAAGGCATTGGGTCGCTTTGAGGATTTTTTTTCTCTATGCACTGTAAGCTTTATAAAACAACTGTCCATTGCCAGGTTTAACCACTATGTGGGCTAAAGAGATGGGAACTGGCTACTGCCACTGAAGCATTAAATGTCCTTCATTTCTCCTGATCGCTTGCACTTGTTTGGCTGCAGCCAGCTTGTGAGGCATCTTGGCATTGAGGCATTTGTTTCCATTTGCATCTAAACATGCTCCAATTAAAGCTTGTTCCCTGATTTTCTGCTGTTCATAAATGCAGTGGTTCAGGAGTAGTTTAATGATATATATTTTTTCAAAAACACTGACTTATCAAGTCTGATATTTTTTTTTATGCTAATGTGTTGGTTCTGGTGTTTTCTGATCAAAACTAGACTTCATATTAAAACATTTAAGCAGCTGTATTTCTACAAATATCTTAACTTCATAACTTAGCTCATCCTTCCCGAGATGAGGATTTGAAACGTGTCTCCAACTTGAAAGACAAATTTTATTTGTATCTATACAATATATATGTATATACACACGTATACATATATGCAAATATACCTATAGACATGTTTCCTTATGCAAATGGAAGATGAACCTTGGTATATTCTGCAAATAATTCTCATGTCATGGGCAGATCCCTGTACAAGAAATATGACATGATTCACACACTTTAGTAGATTTTATCTTCAAATAGTGCAGATTCTTCAGTCTTTTAAAGAATTTTATGCTGTTAACAAAATACATTTAGACTGGGTAAACTTATTCTCTCTCCCTTTCACTTTCCTCAAAACAAAAAGCTTTTGAATTACGTATTTTCTTGACTTGTGGGTTCTTCCCAAATGTTTCACTGCTCAATTCTTGGTCTTTCCTGCTTCAGACTTTCCTAACTCGGATGGGAGTTGTTGACCCCCGCATGTCCTGCCTCCCAGCATATGGTCCTCTGCATCAGCAAAACTACCCTGCTCCTCTGTGCAGGGTCATGAAAAATGACATCCTTTCTCAGTACCTTTGTCAAGTCCAGGTTTTTTTTGTTTGTTTATACTCTGAGGACTATATTTGCCTGTCAACTGGCTCTGAAAAAGGTACACTGAATTCAGAAGACAGCAAATTCCCTGTGTAACTATAAAGGGAGCAGGCAAAACAGCACTGCAGTGCTCCGTTCTCTCGTCACGTCCCATGAAATGTGATACGAAGAGCAAAGTTTTAGACTTGATAAAGCCTTCTGCAGAAATTACCCATTTTCTGAAGGATCTACGCCCCTTTCCACTAACAAAATTACAAGGGAGAAAGCCCCAAGTGTGGCACCTGCTTTGGTTGGAGGTGGTTCTGTGGAACAATCAGGAATCTATTTAATTTTAGAAAGATGTATGTGCATAGATCTATGTATATGTGTATATAAACTACTTTTAAGCTGTCTCAGAAAAACAAATCACAATGAGCAACAGAGAAGCAGCAAAAGCAGCTTATCTGATAAAGCAAAAAATAGAGTATGGCATCTAGATCACATACAGTGATAATCATGGGAAAAGGGGAAAAAAACCCTCAAATCTCAAAGACAAAACTGATACGTAGATTTTTCATATGGATTTTCCGTATCTAGCTATGTAGGTATTCTCTAATACTGCCATATAACTGCTTGTCGCATTTGTGTGCCGTAACAACCCCAGACGCCACGTAGCAGGCTGTGATTCACTGAACTAATTTAGCAGAAGAGGTTGGCTAAGGGAGCGGTCAGTGGCTTTAATTACTGGGGTTTTCATACTTAAAAGGATATGGGGAAATCTGTGAGGGATGGGAAGAAAAATCTAATTAATTGGGAAAGAAGTATTTCTTCTTAGGGACTGTTTAACCAGCACAAACCATAAGCCAAACAAATGAATGTAATCCTGTTTCTTTCTCGATTTGATTAGTTACAGAAACAGATATCTTAAGGAAAATTTTCTTTGATTGTTAGGTGATAACTGAGTGCACCAGACACTTCACTATTAACTTGATAAAGCAGGAAAAACTGCTGACAGAACCGATTCAACCATCAATTTTGGGACCTATCTCAGATCACATTGGTTGCGAAATACGTGCGCTACACTTGCCTTACGTAGCGCACAGCGTTCAGAAGCAAGGGCCTGTCAAGGAAAAGGCTCAGGACTCAGAGATAACTTTAAGGCTGCGTTGTTTGGATTCGTTTGTCCCTTAGTGCTGTAATAAGTGGCAAAAATACTGAGAGACCAATTTGGCATAATAGCACAGAGTCAGCCTTAGAAAAGGTATACGCCATGCAGTAAGGTAAGACATACCAGCTGGGAGCCTGAGAATGGAAAACTGCTCTGAAGTAGTATTTTTTCCAGTTTTCAACGAAAAGTAACTTATCGGGGGAATTTGTGTTAGGAAGGATGGACAAAGATAATATAATAGCACTTGTCTGTTAGCAAAGTCAGATTGACTTTATAGGATTCATATGCAAATTTATGTAAGTCTTTTGTTCAAGGCTGACTTTTATTATATTTTTTCCTCTTGGGATAGTTACAATTCTTACTTTTAATATGCGGTGCATGCATTTGATTTAAAATACACCAGGCTTTCATAGTTTTACAATGTTAGGAAAAAAGCACATATAATAAAATCCATAAATGATAAAATTATTGTATTTTTGCAAATAGATTTTACAGTAGGTTGGTTGCCCCGTGAAATACTAATGATGGGATGGCAGAGAAGTGCTCTCTTTCCCTCTCTTCTCTCTCAGTTGTGTATACATACCATGAGAAACCTGATAATCTCCAGGGTGCCAACTCCATGAAACTCATTTCACAATTCTTTCATTATGGAAGAGCTATTTTAAAAAAAAAAAAAAAAAAAGGTAACCATTTCTCTGTTGTGATTTTGGGGCATCATAAATTAAACCTAGTAACAGAGATCAGGGCTAGTAATTTTCAAAGGGAAATATCTCTGAACTGTCCTTCTCGTTTCATAAATGTGTGAATCATAAGACTGTGGATATAGCTCAGCTCAGAACAGAGGTCAATCATTTTGGCCTCATTTCCACGTGGATGGGGTTTATATAGGTTCAGGGTTTTTTTTCTTTTTTTTCACTTTTTATTTCTGTAAAAAGACATATTCTTTCGGGTGGGTTATTGCTGATACAGTGTGAACACCTCTTCTGTGTTTCAAGGAACTGGATTTATAAAAAATGGGGTTCCCTTCAGTTGCCCTCGCTTGTGGCAAAGGAGACGTGACTGTGGCCCACATCAGGAGCCGTGTGGTGAAAGAGACTTCGTCTCCTTTCTTTTAATCCTGTTAAAAGGAGGGACTAGTGCTGGCCAGGCACTCACTGGTGACAGCAGAATTTGGCTCGATAGCAGATATTTCAGGAGATGGACTTTACAGAGGCAAGCAGGTCGGTTAATGTATACAATCCAGGCAAACCAGAAACACCGTGCTTTCTTCTGCAGGCTCCTCCGGGTTTTCAGCCTAACGCCGGTGAAGCGAAGGGTAAGAAAGTGACAGCCCTTTACGTCTACCAAAGCCAGAGAGAGTCCAGTGAGCTCCCGAACGGCACAAGCAAATCAAACCATCCCGGCCCATCAGACACTAACGAACTGAAATGAAGCTTGAGGAGCAGTTTTGAGAATTAGGTCTGCTTGAAGTGCTAATTATGGGTTGTAACCATGTTGAATTACTGATGGATCAACTGCTTTTCGTGGTTGGGTGCTGTTTGACCTGGGTGGATATCAAAAAGAGAATATGAACAGAAGTTAGTTAAGAGGATATATAAACGATAACTCCCCAAACTAAACACTTAAAATATTATTGGCTGCAGGTATGAGACATCGATATGATCTAGGAGTTTCCTTTAAACTTGATCTGGATTCAGTGATAGGCACTTTGGCTGAAATTAAACCATTAACTTATCTGTACACGTAAATACCAGAGTCAACAGGCTTTGTCCTTCTCCTGCTCAGATCAACAAAGAGATTGGAGTTTATCTTCATTAGCTGTGAACAAAAGCTGGTGTTAAAGTCAGCTTAGAAGCTATATAAAAATTAGTGTTTAAACAATACAGGATGGCTAGGAGAACAGTTCCTAGCAATAATATTAAACATTGCCATGGAGCTTAACTTGTGTAACACTTAATCCCCGTAGCAACATACCAAATCCATTTAGACTCTGCCGTTTATTTTTATCAAGTTTCCCTTTTATCTATATATTGAACTTCTTTAATGGAAATTATCCATATGCCATACCGTTTGTGCTTGATTTATTCTGTATTTGCTTAATAGCTTCATTTTGTGATAGAAGTCTGTGGAAGGATAAAACAATAGACCAACATCTTAATAGCACGGATTCCCTAAGAAAAGGCACCCACGAACAAAAACTATAAATACTTGAAAACTGCAAAAGCAGCTTGTTGAGATTCATTGCAAAGTTCTTTTTACTGAACTTCTTGTTTCTCTAAAATTGTTATATATACCTAAATACATACAAATACATGTATATGTGCGTGTGTATGTATAACCCGTACAACATATTTCAATGAAAAGTCCACACAGTTATATTTGGAACGTGTGTCAGTTTATGCTTCAAGTTCCAGTCACTGTAGTATTACTATTTACTGTTTTAGTGAATTTATGAAAAAGAAATGCCAGCTGCCTCATTACATCATACCGGAGAGTTCCAGGATCTGACATAGATGTTTTGGACCACAGAATTAGGGAAAAAATGTGGGTGTACCCATATTTTATGTAGCCTGGTGAGAGAATACATTCCAGTAAGTTAAGGTTATTTTGGAATAGTCTTGCATGTTTCTTTTAATTGATGTCTGATTGAAACAAATTTTTTTCTGATGGGTGAAAACTTTATTCAAATGGGTCCAGAAAAACAGAGCACATATTTTGGCTATTTTTTTCTATACACTTTGTACTTTTTTGCTGGCCATAAAAATGTTAAATTTTATCGTACAAAAGAACTACATATTCAGAACTCTTCCATTTGAACTAATGGGTTTCTAATGAATTTTATGAATGCTAATATGTCCACAATACGTTTCATACAGTTAAGACATAATGCACTACTTTTAAAACGGGTCTGCGTAAATTAACTTTGAAGGGTGTCTGTGTTAGTCTTTCACCCGCTAATTGCACGATGTGAACCCCCACAGCAGCTGATTTAAGAGTTCACCCCGGCTGATTCTTGCTGGTGGAAATTTGCCAAAATGATTACATCAACTTCCAACAAACCACATGTGCGTGACAACAGTCAGCAAACAATTACTTAAAACCCTATAATATAATTTGTAATTTGACATAATAGACTCTTCTTTCAGGGTTCACATTTCCATGACAAAGCCAGGGGAATTGGGGCAGTTCTGCAAACAAGCTCGGGCTCTGGACATGGATGGGGGAGATGACCCTCATCCCTCCTCTCCCCGGTGCTCCAGGCTGGCACGACTGCATTAAAACCGTGACAGTCATCGTTTTGGGAAGCTCACTAAAACGCCACCATTCATCTCTTTTTAGCCCTGAGTGATGACGATGCCCATCTTATGTTTTGTCTAACAAGACAGCGAGAGGGTTAAGGAAAATAAACCTAGGGTAATGATTTATGGAAACAATAACACTTGCTGGAGTTTTAAAAACATCTGAAAGCAAATGTCATGCCCCTGCCTCATCCCCAGCTCTATGTGATATTTTCCATCCTCCTGCATTACAAAGACCTAGTAAAGGCCGAGTCTCAGGAAAGACGTGTTGCGGTAAATTTATTTCTGCTTTAATCTAGTATTCTTCAGTAAGGTCACAAATCACCATCTACGCAACACTCGAAAACTGCAAGAGTATCGCAGATTCAGGCCTTGAAGCCCTTCTGTTTTCTTTGTTCAAAGACTGAGATCCTTGATGTATATTCAAGAGATAGATTGGTTTAAATTCTCTCCCTCTTTCTCCTTCCCCTCCTCTCTGCTTTTAGCTGAATGATTTATTCGAAAAATGTGTGACTTCTCTAATTTTCCATTTATGGGCTAAGGGTCCTTTGTAGCAATAAAAGGACATAAGGCCAGCAAGGAGGAATTAGCAGTATCTATTGTAAGGAAATGTAAAATAATTGCAGTTTTATGCGGGGTGAGGACACTTAGAGGAATGTGAAGTCTTTAGCCGCAGATACGTGTTAACATTCTGTTTAGGCTGTGGCTGCCAGAGGAAGATGTCAATAAACTCCTACTTTCCGTGATACCGTAAGGAGCAAAAAATCTCACTTTTTAGTCTGGTTTCCAAATTAACTCGAAGGTGGAAAATGGACTTTTTCTGTACATAACGCAAAAAAAAAAAAAAAAAAAAAAAGTAAGTTTCTCAGAACTTTGTAAGCTGTTGGGGATATGGAAGGACAATAGTAATGCTGTGTAATGCTTCCTGAATCATGGAAAAAGGTTATAAGCTACTTACAGAAAGCATACGATAGCATAAAACCATAAAATGTGGTTTTCAGGAATAAAGCGACTTACACAGAAAGGAAAAGAGCTGTTAGTATGACAACTGAAAGTTTATGGGTGGTGCTGTACGCAAGGCAGTTGATTTTAGGCTGTTAGCAGCTATTTGCTCTTCCTTCCCCGAGTGTTTCTCTGTGTGATCTGTTTTCAGGGCCTCTTGGCCCGGGCTCGGAGGCAGAGGAACCTGTTCAGATGAATGGTAATGAGCATTGTCAGAGAGGCCAGAAAATTGAGTCCCCGCTCTGGCTGCTCGGCCGAGAGCTGCAGGAGCTAATTGTGTCAATGGTAATGAGACCGAGCAGGCAGCAGATGCTCACGTGCCTTTACAATCCAAATCCCACCAACAAATTCCTCCCACAGAAACTTTGAGGGACGTCTTGGCACCCTGGAGATGGTGATAGACCCGATCTCAGCCACATGCCACCTGCTAGAGCCATTGTTTAAAAAAAGGAGGGCAAAAAAAAAAAAGGCCCATTATGATAACAAAGTTGTTTGCTGTCTCTTGCAATGACTTTATGGCACCAGTTTTACCATACTGCAGCAACTGGGGGTGGGGGGGGGGGAGAGAGGAACATCTGATTCTTTAAAGAGAAACATTTGTATCGAGCACTGTTAACAACTTACTTGGGAAGCCGGATGTTCAGTATATGTTACATATTCTGCTGATAAACCATGCCTGCCTTTTTCCCATTACAGCTCCCACTGTGCCTGCTTCCTCTACAGCAGGTTTACATTTCCACATGTTTTCCCATGACATTGAAGCAGGGAGCATTTTTTTTTTCTTCTCTTCTTTTTTTTTTTTTTTTCCCCTCAGAAAAATCAAGAATAAAAAAATGCAGATACCCTTGTGGAGTGCTGTATAAATATTTACTGTAAAATAAAATAAACAGCATATTTGGTCCTCATTCACAAAGCAGGCTGGGTGGTGAATTGTGCCTGAGGTTTTGAAGAGAGGAAGGCCATTAAGGGTCCCTTAATGAAAGTCCTTTGTAACACAAGCTTGCTAAATCTTGCAGTAGAGAGAGGTTCAGATCCTTCCAGGAAACGTTTGCCCCAAACCATCTATTTCTGGAGAAATCTGATCAAGCGTCTTTTCTCGCTGCAAGACTTTGTGTGTAGCTTTGCGCTCCTGCGAGGCTCGCGCTCTTCAAGGCAATTTAAACTCACCCTGAAGCTGCTCAAAATCCTTGCGTGGATTGGGTTGGTTCCCATCAGCCTCAGGGTCAGAAGACGACAAAAGCGTCTTAAAACCTCTGGTGCTGCCTCTGGCTCCACTGTGGCTGCACACAGCCCAAGGTCTGGCTCTGATGGAGATGATGGACCCTTTCGCTTCACCAGGGTGTCCGACGTCCTTAGAGCACGTTGGTCGCAAACAGCTGCTGGCAGTAGGTACACATGAGCGGATCTGGATCATTTGGTTTAGGCTGTCAGTGGAAGATTGAACATGTGCTTTGTCTCGTCTAAAGACACTTGAAATAGCAATTATGCTCCTTTTTTAAACTCCCAGGGGCAATGGAGAAAGTTATAGTTCCATGAAAAGCTTGGGTTGAGCTGGTAATTTGATAAAGTATGAATTGCAGTCTTGACTAAATTCACATCTACCCCAAACTTCAAACTCTTTCTTTACAGGAACCCCACTCCTGTGAGGAAAAGAAGTATCACAACTGCAGCTGCTCCTTCTGCTCTGTACAAAGTAAAAGTGCCCTTGAAAATATCATCACGCGCTCGTTAGCATGTTGCAGGGTACAAGAGCGAGGCCTTTGTCAAAGCGGAATAGCAGTCCTGTAAGCCACAGAAAGCCTTTCACATTTATTCACGTAAAGCCTTTCAAATTCCCGCGCATGCAATATATTAATTTGTTAACATCTGGAATGAAACCAGATGTGGGAAATCCAATGCAAATACAGCAGTGTGTAAGGCTGCAAACGGGTAAGCTTAGCGCAGGCAAAGAGCACAGGCGTTGGTAGTGCTGTCCCTGCGGGGAGGAAGAGGCCTGGGCTCTCTGCGGCGCTGGTGACCGCTGCAGCCCCGCCGTGGCTGCATCACTAGGGGACAGGAGGTGACAGAGCATCTTCGCTCCTCGAGTTCCACTGTGTGTGAACCACGCGCTGTCCTCTGAAGCGTCTGGCTCTCCTTATCGTTTGTATTTGCGGTGATAGAAGCGAACAGAAGGTAAAAATGTTGTACGCGACAGGACCCCCAGTCGGTTTTAGGTGGCTTTGTGAGGAAGTGGAACAGGCCCATGCAGAGTTACCCTTGTGGGCTTGGGTGTGGGGGCAAAGCAGTGTGCTGCAGCTCTGACAGGCGCCTCCTACCCCCAGCACGTGTACTACTCAAACCCTCATTCTGCTGAAGCGCATACATTACTTTTAAAGGCAATTTTGGGTAAACAGCTATCAAATAAGAGATATTCTACTTTGTGCTTTACAAGGAAATAACTAAACAAAATGCCAAATGCATTAGTCCAAACAATGGAATTTCCATTATCTGCTGTGCCATATTAACTAATCCTCAAAATAATTCAAAAGCATCCAGTGATATATTACAGGCGTTTGTTTTTAATAGAGATTTAGTAAACCCTAAGTCTCAAGCATTTATTTCTTTTGCACTCGGTAAAACTTTGAGAGATAAATGTTTTATTGGTTCAGAAAAAGACTGAATATCTAGGTACAGTACTTGCCATGCATGGACCATGCACGGGTTTAACTCGCTATTTATATACACAATGCTGCATTGCAAAACTGCCGTGGAAATTTACTCATGTAGCAGAAAATCTGATCCCTTGCCCTTTGCCACGATGATTGATGATAATGTAAAATCTAATTTTGAACTCACTTATCAAAAAAAAATAAATTTCTCACCCATCAGCAGGTGTATAGACTTTTGTGCTTTGATGTATTTTAATGAATGATCAGATATTTTTTTAAGCAAATTGAAAAAGTGAAAATTATAGATCAGGGCTCTGAACTAAATTTTTGTGTTTATTCCTACTTCTGGGTACCCGGCCTCTTGTTTCTGGGCTGTGACTGGCTGCTTGTTGGGGCAGGAAGATACTTTGCCTGATACAGCTATTTCCTTTACCGAATGTTTCCCAGGGGTCTCAGAGGTGACAGAGTGTGGCCTTTGAGACCGATCACACTGGACACTGCACAGAAGGGGCAATGTTCCGCCTAGGAACAGAAACTGTTGGGCAGGGTATCTTCAGCAGGATTACTTTAAGGTATAGGTATATGCCTATATAGCATACAAGGTATATGTGGACATCGTTAAGGTATGGAGTTTGTGGAGGTCGGGATTGATGGTACTAAGGGGATTTTTTTGCTTTTCCAATTTGCCTACCCAGATCCCTGACCCCATTTTAGATCATCAATTCTCTGCCTTTTCAGGTGACCCAGGTAACTGATGCCTGATTGAGGTACACTAGTATTCCACAGATTAAAATATATGTCCTATCTAATGTATTTGGGCTTAATTAAGAAGACTGTGATGCAGAGGTCATTTGATAATCCAATGGCCCATTCTGCCTTTAATATCTCTTAAAGTAATCCAGCTTCTGATGAACCTCAGTTCTGATAAAGGTGTGAACCTCATGAACTTCAACAAGGCCAAGTGCAAGGTCCTGGGTCGGGGCAATCCCAAGCACAATTACAGGCTGGGCAGAGAATGGACTGAGAGCAGCCCTGAGGAGAAGGACTTGGGGGTGTTGGAGGACAAGAAGCTCCACATGAGCCAGCAGTGTGCACTTGCAGCCCAGAAAGCCAACCGTGTCCTGGGCTGCATCAAAAGAGGTGTGACCAGCAGGTCGAGGGAGGTGATCCTGCCCCTCTACTCCGGTCCGGTGAGACCCTACCTGGCGTACTGTGTCCAGCTCTTGGGCACCCAACATAAGAAGGACATGGAGCTGTTGGAGCGAGTCCAGAGAAGGGCCACAAAGATGATTAGCGGGCTGGAGCACCTCTCCTATGAGGACAGGCTGAGAGAGTTGGAGTTGTTCAGCCTGGAGAAGAAAAGGCTCCGGGGAGATCTGATTGCAGCCTTCCAGTACCTAAACGGGCCTACAAGACATCTGGAGAGGGGCTGTTTACAAGGGCATGGAGCGATAGGACAAGGGGTAATGGCGTTGAGCTGAGGGAGGGTCGATTTAGATTAGATGTTAGGAAGAAATTCTTCCCGTGAGGGTGGTGAGGCACTGGAACAGGTTGCCCAGAGAGGTTGTGGATGCCCCGTCCCTGGTAGTGTTGAAGGCCAGGTTGGATGGAGCTTTTGGTTTGGGTTGGAAGGGTCCTTGAAGATCAACCCCCATGTTGACCTATGGGCAACCTGGTCTATTGGAGGGTGTCCATGGGTCAACATGGGGGCTGATCTTCAAGGACCCTTCCAACCCAAATCATTCTATGATTCCATGTAGAACACATGACTGATGAGATTGTTAGTAGATTGGACAAGTACAGCATTAATTTGTGATTTTTTTATCTGTGCAAAAAATCAGACTGAAATATCAGCCTCCTTTCACCCACTCCACTGAACAGCGTCAAATCGACCTTTGATCAGCTTCTTTGTGTGTATAAAATGAGTGTTGTAGGCAACACTTGTTTGTCTACAAGGATACTCTTCACTCAGTTTGCACTCATGCTGCAACAGATGGAAATGTAGAGTACAAAGAGCAAAGAGAGCTCTGTCATCAGTTTTACTTTGGGAAACAAGCTTGTTGAAGAGGGATGGAGGGAGAGGAGGAGGGAGAAAGAGAAGAGGAGGGAGAGAGAGAAGGAGAGATGAAGCCCCCCAATTTTCTTATTCATTGTGATGGAAATGTTCTTTTCGAATACACTTCTGACTTAGGAAGACTTGTCTTTCACATTCATTACACAGGTGTCAAATCAAATTTTATCTTGCCGTGTCTTGTGCGCTGGAGCATAGTGCACATGACATTTTGTAACATGATGCAACATAAGGCAATAAATCATACTGAAGGTGAATAAAACCTCATTTTTGTGTGCGTGTGTGTGCGAGGAGGAGGATGAACCAAATGGCGCTGTGCTAATTTCACTGTGCTTCTATCATTGTTAAGAGAATTATTTTCTTTCTCCTCTGTCCCAGCTGAGGGACTGTTTCTCAAAATAGTTCTCCAAAGTAAAATTCTCTGTCACCTACGTTTTGCATATATACTGTGCATCTAGGGGATCAGTAACTTTTAGAAGAAAATGTATGCTTGAGAGCTCAATAAAACTCCTAGGAGAAACAAGACAGCCTTTCAAGTATATCGACCACAGAACTAAACCTACTTTCAGCTAAGTGAAAAATTAATTAATCTGCTGTGCAGCTATGGTTTCTGAAGCAGTACTGTAGGAAGTGCTAGTTGGAGCCGGTTTGGTTTTCTTCCTCGGGTGCATCACTGGAGAATCTGAATGCAACTTTTGGGAAGAGCGTTGTGGTGCATAGATCGGTATTAGGTGGGAATAACCGAGATTACTCTCCAGGAGGCCAGCAGCACTCCGCTCACGTGCCTCACAGCATTCACAATACCACGCTCCCTAAGAAGTGTCTGCGGGCTGCACGTGGGACTCTCCCTTTTCTTTGTAAGGGAAGTCTGCCATGTCAAAGGTGGACTGGAGTTTAAGAGACTTTCAGACACAACTCCTTCTCTGGACATGGGAGGAATCAGCCTTGGGAGTGCTGCGATCGCTCGTAAGCACCCTACAGAAGTATCACTTCTAGACGCCCCCCGCACTTAAATATTGCTGCGTCTCAACAAGCAACCCCAAGATGCGTTCCTTCTCACTTGTAGGTTCAAATGAATGTCAGATGAAAAAAAAAAAAAAAGAAAATCAAGACACTTTCATTACTTTAGTTCGATTCAGGTAAGGACTATTGTGCCAATGACATTTTATCGTCATGAAAAGTGTAAATGCTTAGCTGCAAGACAGCATGGACTTAAGTGATAATATTACATATAACCTGACTGGTAAAGTTGCAAAATAAGACATAAATTAAAAAAGGGAAAAAAAAAGTAAAGAGGTGCTGTGATTCCTGTCTGTACGTATCCTGCTATCTATTAATAAAAAGAGTATGTCTCTGAGAAAGACCGATGTGATGAAGTGGAATTATTATTTGGAAAATGATAAAAATTGCATAAAGCAAATTCTGCATATCTAAATGAACTACACAGTTACTTGGAAGCACACGTCATTTATATAATGTTTTAGTTTATAAGCAGCGAAATTATTTTTACTATGAATTATTCATTTCCTGTACTCATCCTGTAAAGGGGCAGTGACTTCTTTTACCAACAAAATACTTTTTATTGACACTAAGAACAGCATTTAATTGAACCTATTTCCCCAATTATCGTCAGAAAAGAGTATACACTGGTGTTTTGGAAAAAATGTTTTAGAAAGATTTATCAGAGCTCCAAAAAAAGCTGTCCACGAACTAATGGAATTAGATTATCTTTGAATTCTCTCCACCAGAACTTAGAATGGCCACTAATTCCTTTCTTTGCTCTTTTGGTGTTTGCAAAGGGGTTCACTAAAGCCTGAATTGATATAATTATTGGCTTGGATTGTTAGAGATTTAGGCCAGATGGCTATGGGTTTCTAAAGTCCCAGTTGCTTGTGTTAGCTTTTCTAGTTTGCCTATAGGGTTTGGGGATCAGCAATTTGAAAGGGCTGCAAACTTGTAAAACAGTATTATTCATGGGGGCAGAATGTTCATCAGCGTGACCCAGTACTAAATACATTCATTATGGGCATTTCTATTCTGCACAATTTGCCACACGGCGCTGGTTTGTGAAAAAAAAAGAGACAATGGCTTATAAAATGCTTTTGAATGCTTAAAAAGAAGGAGAGTTCACGCTGAGCCTCCTCTGCTTTCTTTTTCTGCAAGAACCTTCTTAGTGACTTTGGCTGAGCTCTGCTGAGAGTAAGTAAATTGGGAAAATCAGAGATTTACTTTTTACATTTTTGGACATGGGGGGGGGGAATAAGAGAGAGAAAAGAGCAATAGAGTGATGGTATGATTACGGGCAACACCAATAAAAAAATGGTCAAAGTTAGCCAAAAACCCAATAAAACGCATGGCGAGACCGTGGCTAAAATGATAAACTTAAAAAGCAAGTGCAAAAAAGAGGAAATACAAATCACGTCATAGATTTGCAATGAGAAGAACACACCAGCTTCTGCGACCTGGGTGCAGCCTGAAGCTCAGGTAGGGATCTACACCACTTCTGGTGTACACAAAATACACGATCGACTCAGTCGGAAGATTTTTTTCTGTTTGTTTTTTGTGCAAATGTGTTGCAGTGTAAACGTGAAAACAGTTTTCAGCAATAGCAGAGAGGCAAGGAAACTGTCACTTTCGAACACTTCATGTATCTCGCCGCTTCTTTTTCTTTAAAACACTTGGCGCGTAGAAAGTGTACTTAGCACAAATTGTCATGGTGAAGCATGAAGCGCTTTTTTTTTTTTTTTTTTTAAATCAACTGAGATGAAAAAAAAAAAAATCTTCTGAAGAACGCCTGGAAGAGCAAAGAAAAAAAAAAAAAAAAACCAGAGGCAGAGAAGCACACCCAGAGAGCCGGTCGCACACACGCACCCGCAGAAGAACCCCGCTCAGGCGAATGCAGCTGCGCTGAGGTCAGAAATGCTGCAAGAGGGAGCCAGGGGAAGGACAGGAGTGTGCAAAACCTTACTGACTGGGAAAGGAGGAGGGAGAGATTCCAGGGGATGAAGGGTAGATCTCCCCGTGCTCCACGCAGGGGCAGAGCCGTTGAGGAAAAGCAGGTAATAGGTAAATAAGCAGCCAGAAGACGCTCTTGAGGCACGTTAGAGAGACGTCATCCCCAAGGTCGTTTACTAAGCAAAGGCAGTAAAAAGATCCCAGTTAGTTAAACAAGGGAACCTAAAAGTATGTAAATGAGGAGCGCGATCGCATTTTTCGTGGCAGGAAGGGGAGGAATTAAAATCACAAAAACCCGCTTGAAAATGCCCTGAAAATGCGGGGCAGTGGGCGGGGGGGGAGGAAAGAAGTTGATTTAAAGTTGCCCTTTAGTCATTCGTACGGTGTCCCCCCGCCCCTGCGCGGCGGCCAGCAGGGGCTGGCGGAGGAGCCGCCCCCCCCCCCCCCCATCCGCCCTCCCGTCCCCGTCCCCCCCCCTCCCCGCCCTGCCGCCCCCCCTCCCCGCCCTCCCGTCCCCGTACCCCCCCCCTCCCCGCCCTGCCGCCCCCCCTCCCCGCTCTGCTGTCCCCGTCCCCCCCTCCCCGCCCTGCCCGTCCCCGTCCCCCCCCCCGCCCTCCCGCCTTCCCCCCCCGCCCGGCCCGGCGCTGAGGGCTGCGGGGCGGCCGCGCTGTTCCCGGCGGGGCGGCGGGCTGATTGGCTGGACGGGGCTCAGCACATGCCGGGCAAAAAGCTTTGTCTGGGGAGTTGGAGCGAACTTGCGGAGGATTTTAGGCTGGAGCCGGTGAGGCAGGGCGGTTAGTCTGGCGGGGAGAGGGAAGGGAAGAGGAGCTCTCCGCCGGAGGATCGGCTGCGGATCCCGCTGGCTTCCCGGCCGTCCCTGGATGCTCCCGGCGGGAGAGGAGCGCGCTGCCCTGACACGTTTCATCCTGGAAGAGGAGCGGGGAGTCAAATGAGAAAGCGTGGATTGCCTACAGATTGTATCTGGATGTCCTGGCACGGTGTGTATAAAAAAAAAAAAAGTTTTTGGTTTTTTTTTTTTTTTTTTTTCCTGATTCGGTAAGATATTAATACTTGGCTGACTAGAAAAGGCGTTTTCAAGTTTTAAAGGACCAGATGTGCGCTGGGTTTAAGGTACCGAAGGAAGTCGAAATAATTGCTTTTTAACTTGCTTGGAGAAATGAATTGCAAAAACTTACAAATGCACCGAATCGGCAGTAAAATGCACTTTATATTCATTTTTGCACTGGTGATAATATCTTTCAATAAGGCTGTGCTGGGCAAGAATTTGAAATACAGGATTTATGAGGAGCAGAGAGTTGGATCAGTAATTGCAAGACTATCGGAGGATGTAGCTGATGTTTTATTAAAGATGCCTAACCCTTCCTCGGTTCGTTTTCGAGCCATGCAGAGGGGGAATTCTCCCTTGCTGGTAGTCCGTGAGGATAATGGAGAAATCAGCATAGGAGCTAAAATTGACCGGGAACAGCTCTGCCAGAAAAACTTAAACTGCTCCATAGAGTTTGACGTGATCACTCTGCCCACCGAACATCTGCAGCTTTTCCATGTTGAAGTTGAAGTGCTGGATATTAACGACAACTCTCCCCAGTTTTCCAGAGCTCTTATCCCTATCGAAATATCAGAGAGCGCAGCGGTAGGAACCCGGATCCCTTTGGACAGCGCTTTTGATCCGGACGTAGGGGACAACTCACTCCACACTTACTCCCTTTCCGCAAATGATTTTTTTAGTATCGAGGTGAGAACCAGGACTGATGGTGCTAAGTATGCGGAGCTGATCGTGGTTAGAGAGCTGGACCGGGAGTTGAAGTCAAGTTACGAACTCCAGCTCACTGCTTCAGATAAAGGGGTGCCTCAGAGGTCTGGATCGTCCCTCCTGAAAATAAGCATTTCCGATTCCAATGACAACAGCCCTGTTTTCGAGCAACAGTCGTATATAATCCAACTCTTAGAAAATTCACCGATTGGGACTTTGCTGATAGACCTCAATGCCACCGACCCAGATGAGGGCGCTAACGGTAAAGTCGTGTACTCTTTCAGTAGTCATGTGTCTGCCAAAATTACTGAGACTTTTAAGATAGATTCAGAAAAAGGGCATCTGACCCTCCTGAAGCAAGTGGACTATGAAGTAACCAAATCCTATGAGATTGATGCTCAGGCTCAAGATTTGGGGCCGAATTCTATTCCGGCTCACTGCAAAATTATCATTAAAATCGTGGATGTGAATGACAACAGACCTGAAATTAACTTAAACCTGATGTCCCCAGAGAAAGAAGAGATAGCTTACATTTCTGAAGGGTCACCCCTGGACACTTTTGTTGCCCTGGTCAGAGTGCAAGACAAGGACTCTGGCGTGAATGGAGAGATAGTTTGCAAGCTCCACGGACATGGCCACTTTAAACTTCAAAAGACTTATGAAAATAACTATTTAATCTTGACTAATGCCACTCTAGATAGGGAAAAGAGATCTGAATACAGCTTGACTGTAATAGCGGAGGACAAGGGAACGCCAAGTCTCTCCACAGTGAAACACTTTACTGTCCAAATCAGCGATGAAAATGACAACCCGCCCCGCTTCCAGACAAACAGATACGAAGTTGTTATCTTGGAAAATAACTCTCCGGGAGCGTACATCACATCAGTCACAGCCACAGACCCAGATCTTGGTGACAACGGGCAGGTGACCTACACTATTTTGGAGAGCTATATTTTGGGAAGTTCTATAACCACCTATGTGACCATCGATCCCTCCAACGGGGCCATCTATGCCCTGCGAACTTTCGATCATGAAGAAGTGAATCAAATTGCCTTCATGGTTCAAGCTAGGGACGGAGGGAGTCAGCAGCTTGTTAGTAATACCACGGTTGTGCTAACCATCATTGACGAAAATGACAACGCTCCCATCATTGTGGGGCCAGCGCTACGCAACAGCACAGCAGAAATCTCGATCCCTAAGGATGCTGGCATTGGCTTTCTTGTCACCAGGATAAGGGCTACAGATAGAGACTCTGGTATGAACTCTGAACTCAGCTGCTCCATAGCAGCTGACAAGGAAAACAGCATCTTTGTGATGGATCCCAAAACTTGTGACATCTCTATCAATGTGAGTGTTGAATCAGTTCCAGCAAAACAGTGGGAGTTTTTTGTGATAGTCCAGGATAAAGGCAGTCCTCAGCTTAGTACTAAAGCACTTCTGAAATGTACCATTTTTGAGTATGTTTACTCATTTTCAAGCACAGAAGCTACTTTGGTAAGCCAGCCCTCCCTGGATGTCTCCATGATAACGATTATATCCTTAGGGTCGATATGTGCCGTGTTGTTGGTCATTATGGTCATCTTTGCTACAAGATGTAATCGAGAGAAGAAGGACACCAGGTCCTACAACTGTCGCGTGGCGGAATCGACCTACCAGCACCACCCGAAACGACCCTCAAGACAGATCCACAAAGGGGACATTACATTAGTGCCGACCGTTAATGGCACTTTACCCATCAGATCTCACCACAGATCTTCTCCGTCATCATCTCCGACCCTGGAAAGGGGACAAATGAGCAGCCGGCAGAGCCACCACAGCCACCAGTCGCTGAACAGCCTGGTGACAATCTCCTCTAACCACGTGCCCGAAAATTTCTCCCTGGAACTCACCCATGCCACTCCGGCTGTTGAGGTAAGGTCCATACCTCGTTTTGCACATCCATTCACTCATGCACTCACTTGGGAGCATGGCGGTACTCTGCATGCAACCTGTGGGAGCAGTCAGTGATTAGATCTATGCCCAATGAGAACGTGTTACGGATTTCTCTTTAGATGTCACAGCTTTGAAGTTTTACTCCAATATCAGCTGAATCCATTACCGTGGGGAACAGGATTAAATCTTTTATTTATAGAATTATTTCAACCTGTGAGGTTGAAACAACGGACTGTAACAGAGACAGTATTCTGCTCTGGTTTACTGATTTTTCTTTCTTTCCTCGTTGCCTTCCCTTCCCCTCTGCGTAGCTCTCTTAAAGAGGGAGTGCCTGAGTATTTATATACAGAAACAGCACAGGAAATTCTTTCGTTAATGGGGATGGAGAACTAAAAGGTTAAACACTCAGACTGTTTAAGTACAGCTGTTACAACGTATGATCAGAGTGTATCTATCTGATACGTGCACGCACTATCTCAAGCTTTGAGACTACCCATTTCATTTTTTACTGCAAATGCTACGTAATGGCTTGAATGAGCTGTGTCCTGGTAACTCTTTCCATGTAGAGCGATGGCATTTTGTTTTGAACTAGGATCCTGGAATGGTAAAGGGTTGATTCTAAACAAAACAAAACTACACTTCTCTTTAATTACTTGTTTTACTTGTTAATGAATTAATTATTATGAGTTCAGAGGCTAATGAACAGCAGTGCATTTCCTCGTTGTACAAAGTCTTCAGATGTTTCCTGTGGCAGACACAATGCTACAAAATGGTCTGTTGTACTGCATTATGTATGTGCAGGAATTTGATTTAATTAAGCTTTAAAGGGAAAAAAACCCCAACCACCCAACAAACACACCCGAGAAGCGAATTAGTGGTTTTGCAGCTAGGAATCTGAGCTTTCATTTCAAGGAATCAGTCTCTTCACCTTTTCTTTAGCAGGTTTCTCAGCTTCTCTCGATGCTTCACCAGGGCCAGTATCAACCAAGGCCAAGTTTTCGAGGAAACAAGTATTCCAGAAGCTACAGGTGAGGATCTGGACTGGAGGTTCTGCCACATGTGCATGTACATGTATCAGAAAATACAGCCATGTATTTTTAATCAAAAAGGGGAATGTAACGTACATGAGGTAATGTAATTCCACCATCACCACACTTCTCTTTACAGATATGCCCTACAAGACATGGATAAATTCAGCTTGAAAGACAGTGGCCGGGGTGATAGTGAAGCTGGAGACAGTGATTATGATTTGGGGAGAGAGTCTCCAATTGACAGACTTCTTGGGGAAGGATTCAGTGACCTTTTCCTTACAGATGGGAGAATTCCTGCAGGTAAGAGCACAATGGAAGCTGAACAGTTTATTTACAGTGCTGCCTGGCTGTCACTTTGATAAAGTTACTACTGAGAAAGCAAAAATTCTTTAGCTTTCAAGTCCCGTGTTTCCTTCCTTTTTACTCTGCTTCATGGTAACTATTGAGCTGAAGCCTTCACGTGTCTAGTAAAATGAAACCTCAGATGCAACTGAAAACCTGCCCAGAGCAATGCCTACTTCTTCTATTGTTCACATCATCATGAGCTGGCTTCAAATTCACCCCAAAAGCACGATCTGCTCCATGTTCTTAGACTTTTAATGACTGGGTGGATGTTTTTGCAAAGCCAGGCAGTTGTGGTTTGTTAAAAATACACTGAGCTATAATTTGGGAGATACGTTTTCCACAGTGGGTTTGATCCATACGATACAAACTTCTACCATTCAGAAGTGGATTCTGAAAGTGGTCTAGGGATATGGATGGAGAAGAAAGAAAAGTGTATTTTTTCCCCGCTGAAAAATGAGCTTGAGTGGCAAGGGAAGGATCTAAATATGTCCCAGATTTTAAATCTTGCAACCCTAGTTTCTAGAAGAAAGAGCTTAAGAGGTACCATTCAGGGGCTGAGGGCAGGCAAGAAAAAAGCTAGAAAAGGGTCAGTGAAAGTAAGATAAACACACACGTACATAGTCATGTGTATGAAGTACCACTTTTAAATTTATGCCCAATTATAAGTTGAATAAAAGAGGCCATGGGAAATCACGCTAAGTACAGATACGAGATTTTTGTAATTACTTTAATAATTATACAGCCACTGCTCGTACCCTAGATCTTGAACTTATTTCAGATCATAGTTGGTTTTCTCTGTATAGCTGAGAGGGCCGGATAATTTCAGTACGGTTCACTGAACCAAGAGTGTAAACTTAAAAAGTTTAGGGAAGTTATTCTATACATGGGAGCACATTGCTTTGTGGGGCGGTGCAGCATGTATTCCCTCCTAAAGCGACCCACCGTATCGCCCAGGGCTGGAGGAGGGTTTTCCCTCCGCTGCCATGGAAAACAGCGGTGAGGGGGTTGTACCTGACCTTGATGCGTTTTACCCTGAGAAATATGCCCTTACACTAGGCAGGAACAAACCCTGGAAATTTAATTTGTTTTTCTTGTATGTTTTAACTTCAAAATTTTCTTTCTATATTTTGCCCCAGACTAGGTCTCGTATCACCTGCCCACGCACTCTCCTACCTCCTCAGCTTAGTCTTACGTACCCAACGTTTCAGAACCAGGCACCTTGAAAAGTTACTATTTTTTCCGAATCGTTAACCGAAATCTGGAGTCCTGATATATTTTTTTATCCTCATTTCCCCCAGCTCCTACTACTCATTCCTCTGCCAGCTGGCATGAGGCACGTCTCATTCTCTGCTGTGGTTGGCAAGGAGGTAGGGAGGGATGTGCTGGAGCTCTTAGTTGCCAGGGGAGCTTCAAGCGCATGGCGTTTGCGCTGGCGTCCAGCCCCGCTGCGGCTGAGGAAGAGCCGTCCCCTTCCCGGTGGGCAGCGGGGGCAGGAGCAGTTACCCTCCTGGCTCACCGAAACGCCCGTGGCTCCTTTTCAGCTCTTGCAATTCGGTCTCTAAACAGGAAGCCAAAGGGTAGGATTTCCAAAAGTGCCCGGCCTTCGCCCAACGCTAGTCCCATTCAAAGGAAGGAGAACTCCTGCTGAGTACAGGCAGAACTGGGCCGGGCCAGCAGGACGGGCATTTAATCTCACCCAGGTGTCCATTTGCCGCTATGCGTGGTCTTCATCCATCGGATAAGTGTGCTGAACCTGTTCAGATGAGCCCTGAATTGGTCTGCAATCCAAACAAATAAAAAGGGAAAAGGAAAACTTCCTGGAGGTTTCCTGTTCTCCATTTTGAAATGTTTCTGCGTTGTCACTCTGGCCACGGGCAAAAAGCTGTGAGAAAGTCCTTTCGGTTTGTCCCTTTAAGGTAGAAACGGAAAGCAGCGGAGCCAGTCCCTTGAAACTTCACAAATGACATGATCCGAAAGTTCAATAACTGTCCTTGAAAGACTCGTTTCTTTCTCTCTCACTTTTTAAATCCTCCCCAAGAAGCTTTAAGTTCTGGCCAAAAAAAAAAAAACAAAAAAACCCCCCACCTGGTACACCTGGGGTTTTTTATTTATTGCTGATTTCAGGGCAGGCTGTGACACCATTGGGTTTCCTCAGAATATCTTTGGATCTTATGTTCAGGAGTGTCAGAATTTATTATTTTGTACCAAAACCAATCCTGATAACATAAGTAATGAAACTCACAATAAGATGACCCTCAGTACTAATGAAATGCTAGACCATTGAAAGTCTCCCATTAATTTAAAGGAGTCTTCTTAATTCGAAGAGTAATCCTCACCTTCTGGGGTGAGTTGAGAGCTGGTGCAGGCTCCATGGGTCACTTTCCTCCTTTCTGACTCTTAGGCATTTTCTGTAAAACATCACACACATGCTTTTCATACTCGGGAATAAAGCACTTGAAGGCATTTCAGTCACTCGTATCAAAACTTCAGCCACTGGTATTTTCTAGGATGCTTTTTTTGCTCGACGCTGACTGGTCAGGGGGTCATTTGCAATAGGTTGTGTGATATCCAGCCTGCAGCCTGAACCTGGATTCCTGAAGAAATTCCTACTCTCGCATGTGAGACACAGAGAAAGTTTATAGTCGGAGGAACGGAAAGGGCATTAGGAAAACAAACAATACGATGGGCTGCGTAAAGTGCGGAGATAAATAACGCTGACAGGATGAGAGTAGGACGTTATCAATCACTGGTACGGCCTAAATTGAAATATTCTGTTCGGTTCTGCTTACACCATAGGAAAAAGATTTTTTGATAAACTGAGTGGATTCAGAGCCAGATGGGAAACGTGATGAGAAAGCAAGGAAAACTTACAGGGCATGACTGCAAACATTTCTTATGTCTTCAATATATAGAGAGAGAAAGACAAAGAAACTCTATTCTCTGTGGGCTAATCTAACCATTAATTGATGGAGAATAAGGCAAAAGCTTCTTATGGTCAAAATATGCATAATGCAAAGAGCCTGCCATTTCTGAAAATGCTCTTTTGAAGGATGTGACTCAAAGTCCGGTCAGTGGCCCCTGCAGCGCCGAGGTCTTTTCCAGCAGGGCAGCCTGAGGCTTCACGTCCAACTGTCGGTTCCCTTTGGAGAGGGAAATGTGGCCTCTCTCCTGGCACGTCTCTCTTTGCAGGTCTGTCTGATAGGGCTTTGCCCGTCTCTGCTTCCAGGGACCTTTCCCTGTCCTCTTCAGTGGGAGAGGTGTTTGTGGAGGACGCTCGCCATGCTCCTCTGTGGGCCAGTTCAGAGCAGCGTAGCTCCCAGGGATGCAGTCACTTGCCCTATCCTATTGCTCCTCCCTGAGAGGCACCACTAAAAGCCAGCAGCCGAAAGAGCGGCTTTGTTGTTTTCTGCTGGTCAGCCCTCCTGGCTGGCCTGGATGCCCACCTGGTGGGTCAGAGTCCTCCCCTTGTGCCAACGCCTCAGCCAGCGCGGTCCAGCAACCTGAGCTACAGAGCTGCAAGTGCACCTCAGAGTAACTCCGGCATAAACACGGGGTGTGAATTAAGCCCTAGGTAGTCTGATACTGGATTAAAATTTAACTGAATTAGATAAAAGGTAATACGGCAGTGGATCGCCTCATATTCAACATCCACCTCACTGTCAGTTCAAAAGGAGGTGTGTTAATGAAGAGGGAGATCCCTCTACACATTTTTGTTCTTACTTCTTTAATTCCTCTGTGGATATGCTTCTCTAATTGCAGGTGGAAGACTTTTAGACTAAAACAGAAGACTTTAGACTTGACTAAAAGTTAAGTAAATACTTGGAGGTAGAAACACCTTCGTTTTGTGGGGTTTTTTAAAATGAAACAGCACTATACAAAGGAAGCAAATGGCTTTAAGTCACAAGGGCTAGTTTTCCACCTGGGATTTACATGTTCATCTTCAACCCTAGTTAAGAGGTCGCATGACTGTCTTACATGTTCTGCATTTATCGTTCTCATTTTTTGAGACCATTCGGAAATGGCAGCACGTTTCGATCCAAGACCATTTGCCACCTTCCCTGCACACAGAGAGAACCCAAACCCGAGATTTGAACGTCTTTGGAGAAGTTCCGTGCTTGTGTTGGCCCCTGTCGATGTAAGTGATACGTGCAATGGGAGGGGGATGCTCACCCTCCTCTTTTCTCTCTTGCAGCGATGCGGCTGTGCACGGAGGAGTGCAGGGTTCTGGGGCACTCCGACCAGTGCTGGATGCCGCCGTTGCCCTCTCCGTCCTCCGATTACAGAAGCAACATGTTTATCCCTGGAGAGGAGTTCCAGTCGCCCCAGCAGCAGCTGCAGCAGCAGCAGCAGCAGCAGCAGCAGCAGGGCCTCGAGGAAGATCCACAGCCTGCTGACGCCAGTGAGAAGAAGAAGAGCTTTTCGACGTTTGGTAAGGACTGCCAGAGCGAGGAGGAGTCGGGGGACACCTGCACCTCCTCTCTCCTCTCTGAGATGAGCAGCGTCTTCCAGCGCCTGCTGCCTCCCTCGCTAGATGCCTACACGGAGTGCAATGAGATGGATCGCTCCAACTCGTTGGAGCGCAGGAAGGGACATTTGCCAGCCAAGACTGTGAATTACCCACAGGGGGTGGCAGCCTGGGCAGCCAGCACGCATTTCCAAAATCCTGCCAACAACGGGTCCAGCCTGGGGACTCACTCGGGCGCGCAGCCTTCCTCTAAATGGCTGCCAGCCATGGAGGAGATCCCAGAGAATTATGAAGAAGATGATTTTGACAACGTGCTCAACCACCTCAGTGATGGTAAACACGAACTCATGGATGCCAGTGAGTTGGTGGCAGAAATCAACAAGCTGCTGCAAGATGTCCGGCAGAACTAATTGTTTCAAAAGCCTATTTTTCCATATTTATGGAAAACCAGAAGGGAAAAAAAAAAAAAAAGAACAAAAAAACAGACTGAGAAGAACTGGCATTGCCAACTAGTTGCATTTATCATAAATGTGTCTGTGTATGTTGAATATTAAAATACTGTATTTTCATATGTACACAATGCAAGTGTGATTATCTTTATCTGTATTTTAAAAATACATTTGTACCTTATATTTATGTGTAATTTAACAAATAAATTTTATTTTTGTACACCCACAGCAAGCATGTTTTCCTAAGTGTAAATAGATGGTACCACCCTTGTCAAACTTCCAGCATTCTTGCCACACCGGCATGTTAAAAAAAACCAACCAAACAACCGGGGATATTGCTTTCCCTTATTATTTCTTTTAAGGCACAAATGTTACAAATACAAATTCAAACCACTGAAAAGTTATGCAAACATTAGTTTCAATAAATGATCCAACACCTTGTTGCAATGTTTCATTCTTATAATAAAGAGTTGTCAACTCCCATGAAGCCTAAAATGTCCTTTTTATTTTGATGCTTTTGGTCTCTAGAGTAATTTTCCCATTTCATTAATGGATTAGCGCAGGCTCAGGTCTTCCTCTGTTTTGCAAGTAAGTGTTTTCTCAAGTGAACGAATCATGGAATTCAGTGATGGGACTTCCAATGTTCCCTCTGCAAAAAAAGGTAAAATAGTTCTGCTGTTATTACGCTGCAAAGGCAGTTGAAGTGAGCGGTGTATACTTGAAAGATAGCAATAAAATCAGCTTTTCTGACCTCAAGCTGAATTTATGTAAATAAAAAATTGCAATTGACTGCTTTATCCTTGTAAATGATGCCAAAATAAAAGGAATGTTGCATCTCCCAGGAAAGCAGCTGGTAGAGCTATGTGTTGCCTCTGTTGTAAGTATATCTATCTTGTATTTGCAAAGCAGTACAGAGATACTTGAACTTCCGAGAAAAGAGCTATCCTGCAGTGACCGTGGCTCCTGCTGAATCCCATCCTTCCACAGTGGGGCTTCTCCCTGTACTGGAGCTAGCTCAGTGGAAACTGAGTAATTTATACCATGGTGCCATCACCACTGAGCAGGTGATGTAACTCATATTTCTCATATTGGTCCTGTTGTTCCATAATATTTGGTCCTGTTAGTTCCCTTTGTTCGAGAACTAATTTTTGGTTAGCCTGTCATACACAGGGAGATTTTTGTAAGACCAAAAAACCTGATTTTATAGGTGAGAAACATGGGTGGTTCTAGACTCCTGATGCTCATTTCAGGGGTGTGTGAAGTTACTAAGAGACGGCCAGAAAAACTGGTATTTTGGGCTTTCATTCAGAGCTGCAGATGCAGTATTTATAGGGTATATTTTTTACCAGAAGTATGAAAAACTGTTGAAATAATCCAAGTGAACCTAGGCATAAAAAATGTCACATACCTTTATTCTGGAGAATCGCACTTGTAAAGTACCCTATAGAATATTTTTTATTTGTAGATACAGAAAAATCCTGTTTAATGTTACCTAAAAAAGCCAGAATTTTGTTGTGTGCATAAGCTTTACTCATTTGATCTGTGTGTAAGGAAACTTGAATCTCATTATTGGTTTCACAGTGCTGTAGATGTGACATTTGTAGACGCATAGACATTTGTTGACACTTGAATAATGGAGAGATCCTCAACTTGTTTACTCTTCAGGAGTTCATGAGTATAGCTATGCTGGTTAGAAGTACTGGGACCTCAGATTTCTAACCAAGTATCCGTACTGGCAGATGAAACTATCAAAGTGTCATTTTGTCAATATGACTGACATGTTTGAGGGAACTGGCTCATCAGCATTGGTAGAAGAAGAGCCTCTAACATTGGAGGCTCTGTTTCTGTTTTGGAGAGTTGTTATAGCACCTTTGAATGCCAACAAGACCTCAATCTCATTGAGCTAATGTCTCTTACTGAAAGGAAGAAGTCACAGCATCTCATTTATGAAATATTTGAAAACCTCTTCCCTGTTTTTCCCCTTTCCTTCCCACTAATAAGCCTTAATGGCCCCAACCAGCCCCACATGGGTCCCACACCCCCTCACCCCAAGGGCTCAGGAGCTCATTTAAGCTCAGCCTGGGGCATTCAGCTGTTGTATGAGTGTTGGTTCCTATGCTTGTTTCCTGGATGGACCTGGGAATTTATAGCAGTGTTCCAACCCCATATCCAGCTGCTGCTGCCAGGAGTCCTTGGATAGACCCTCATCCTGGTTTGTCAGCTTGCTGTGTTGTGGGGCTGTTGATGGATCCCATGGCCAGCACCTGGCTCAGCCTGCTGCATTCAGGTACTGTAGGACGGTGCTTTGTCAGTGAGGGTACTGCTTGTGTTGGGGTTGCTCTCAGCTCCTGGCCTGTCTACTGTCCTGCTCCCTGGAGCAGCCCTGTTCTGGGTGCTCCCTGGCAGTATCTCATGCCCCATGTTCATCCCAAGTCTTGCCCCTTTATCAGCGAGGTCAGGTTGACTCTGAAACCAGTCTAGGTGCTGCAGCAGTCCTGCCAAATCCTGAAGTACACAAAGGCATGACTTCCTCCTTAGCTAGGTTGTTTCTGTCTCATCTCAGCTCCCCCTTTCAGTTTCACTCTTCCTCAGTATCCAGTTCTGGTCCTGCTCTCCAAGTTCCCTCACACCCTGTCCCCCATTCTCCTTTCCTCTCAGCTCTCCAGCTCTGCTTCCCTGAGTCAGTCTTACCCACGTACTGAATCCTGCGCAGCCCATGGCCGTGCCCTTGTGTTTGCAAAGCACGCAGTGTCCTGATACCATTGCCCCTGACCGTAGTTCCCACTTTTGACCTCGTCAGCTGGGTCTAGTTAACACATGCTTCACATCCTCTCTTGCTCTAATTTTCCCTGCGTAACTGTAAGCTCCACTGGATTCCTGAATTCCCCCACGCCCAAAATATTTTACTGGATGACCGTATGGGGTGGCAAGGGCCGATGCGCCTGGCTGCAGCTCTCTGCTGCTGGACCCGTGCAGGAGTGCAACGGGATGGAGAGGCTCAGGCGGAGCAATTCCCAAAACAAAACTCGTGCCTGCTTAGAAAATCACAGGTTGTGTGATTCCAGCCTGGGAACGCGTGGGGTGTGCAGGGGTACTGGCGGTTGTGTTACGAGTGTACGAGATGGTAGCTTGACAATAGCTATTGAACTTAGAAATTATTTTCATTTTCTGTTGACGTGGATAAAACATTGTTGTCTGTTATGAAATCAGCAGCTGAGAATGAAACTCCCCTTCAAGTGGTGCAGATTCCTCCTTCATAAATAAATGCAGATAGATATTGCTTCCCATCTCTAGAAGAGGAAATATTAGACCTTGAGGCTCAGACTGGTTTGCGCTGTCTACAGACTTGCAGGGCAGCCTGATAAGCTCCGTTTTCACAGTCGCATCATCCACTAGGGATTACCAACCTGTTTTAAATTTAAAATCCTCAAATCAGTTTATGCCCACTGGCCCATGCCACATGGATAGTCTCGATTTAAAGAGCCATTGTTTGCAGAGGGGGCTTTCTAGCAAGAATAGATTGCAATGAGTTTCTCTGGTAGTGCTAGGCATCCAAATATCATAAAATACGTAAGGTTTTCCTAGAGGGGATTTCTGTACCAACACACAGTAATAGTTTTTGGTATGTGCATTGCTGCAAGAATCTTATCATGTAGAGAGACCAGTTATAAGACCAGTCTGCAGGAGCAAAAGCATTTACTTAGATTTTATCTGAAATGCATCGGAGTTTGAGCTGCATTTATTATTGATAGGAAGCTTGCTGGAAGATCTGTAGATTGTGGTAAATGAGGGGAAAATTCTGTCTCAGTACCAGTCTGTTTAGAGTCCCTCTTTTTTTTCTCAGGCTTTCCTTATAAATGAGAGAAATTATATATATATGTGTGTGTGTACAGAGAAATAAAAACCCCAGCACCAAATCTCTTTTAGGTCAAGAACAGGGAAAAATGATATTACACAGATTAAAAAAAATATTAAAATTGCTACATTTTGCCAACTAATAGAGGGTTAGGGGTTGATGATATATTTTAAGCACCAAACATGAGCATAATTATCCTGTCCAGAACACTAGGGTGCTAGCACTTCTGTAAATGCTTGGCACAGTTTTATCCTTGAAGCCAAAAAGTTTTCCTTCTTGCTATTATAATGACAGAAAAGGTCATGAAAGTCAGCAAATATTAATTACCAAAATACTGTTTATTACTGTGTGCTGGCGGTTCTGTCATGGCTATCACAGACGAAATTAGTAAGACTTTTGAATAAATACAAACCTTAATTAATGGATGTTCAACAACTGTTTTTCTCCAGACTCCATATATATTTTCTTTTTTAGTTGCTTCTGAAATGGATCAACTCAAAAATATACTGAAGTAAAGATCAGAGATAGCGGGTTGTTTGACCACTTATTTAATTTGTGGTTTAAGTATTTCTGTAACCACTGCATTGCACTTTACTATTCGGTGTCCATTAGGATAAACACATTGAGAGGATGTGGAGGATGTGGCTGTCAATAATGTCTTTGCTGCTTTCTACACCCTGGTTGTGTTTATAGTTACTTGATTTAAGAACAGCAATAGAAGGCAAACAAAAGCTACCACAAAATATTTACCCTTTAAGGTTTCCTATCTTTTTTTAATGAAAAATTGAAATTCATAGAAAATGCCAGGAAATCTAATTTCCTCCTTTTCTCTGCAACCTGCAGAGAATGTCTGATGTTTCCGAAGATTAGAAGACTTGAAAACCTCGATTGTCAGCTGCATATATGAAACATAAACTTTCCATACTGAGGCATCTAGACTAGGATAAGCAGTTAAAAAAAAAAAAAAAAAGGCTGGATTTCTGAAGTAAATCTAATGTTTAAACTTTGTCAGGAAAGACAACGCGTGGAAGTTAGTCCAAATTGCTTTAAAGAACAAGCGCAAGAAGAGCTCTCTCTTGTTTAGTTAGCATTAGTTTAACGCGGTGTCTAAACCAAGGTTCCTAGGAGACTATGGTATACATACATTTTCTTTCAACAATGCAGACTGTTACAGAAAGGAGTGAAATTGCGCCTGAAAGTGTATCCCAGGGTCAGACTCTCTCTCTCTCCACTTAAAACTTGTCCTGCAACATATTCTGTAATGCAGTTATGTTAATTAAAAAAGGAAGTGATAATATTGTAACTTCATCAATAAAAGATATTCATAATTAGCAACCCTGTTGCACTTTATATCCTTGAGCTGTAGAACCATAAATGATTGAGCACTTGGGGGGCGGGCAGGGAATCATATTCTGGGGTCATTTAATCCACTGCTACAAAAATTGCCCCTCTGAACAGACACACAGGAATGGTTTAAACCATACTGTAAAAACTATTTACAACAGAATTGCTAAATAATACCTTGTTTAATTAAAACTCAAGGGAGACCCCGACAGAAGTGGTCAATAACCTAAGCTGAAATTTGACCAGTGCACACATTGTCCCACCACTTGCCCAAATAGTGCTGTGGGAAATACATTGAGAAATGACCACGCAAACTGTTTTACAGCTTACGTGAAGTGTTTAAAGCATCACCGTGCATCCAATTTCATTGCATGACTTTGGTTTAGTACCGATTCAAGAGAAGAAAGCGCTATATAATGAATCCACAGCACCCCTTATACGTAACCTAGATACTCCTTGAAGGACTCTTATCCTTGTAATGACCACGCACAAGGAATGCCAGGTAAGTTCACAAAGTCACAGAAGAAAGCTGCGTGACTCGAGCGAGACTTCTCTTCGTATATTTGCAAAGAAAAATATTTTTAGGCATACTAAGGTTTAAAGCTACAAAATCTCTTAAGTCACTGTAAGTTCATCTAGCATAATTTTTATCACCTAAATCCTAAATGTAGAATGTCAAAACATGGATGTCTACTTGTTGATTGATTTTATGTCTATGACATAGCATTGCCGATGACTCTTGACATATGGGTGATTGACTGTACATGTTCTCATGGAAACACTACCTTGAATTCTCTAGGTGTAGAAAATATCTGTGCCTAGTCACGTCAAAGTCTGCCCATGCCCGAGTGCCTAAATGATGGGGGGCAAACAATCCCCTGCCCGACTCCTTTCAGGGCCTCAGTGCCGCAGAGGTTCACCTAGCTGAACGCGGCTCCAAGGAAAACGCAGGAAGAGGAAAAAGAGGGCTGCAGCTGTGACAGGCACTGGGAAGCTGTCGTCCGCCCTCCCAGGCGGTCACCCCTTGACTTTCAGTTGTTTCCTTTCTCTCTATGGCTGGAAATATGTGTTTTAAGCATTAAACAAAGACAGCAGCTTCAGTGGTAAAAATTGAAATTGTATGGTAGGCTAGTGGTTTGGAGAAGGAGATGAACCTTCCTGGGAAGAGAAAGGGATTTGAAGCTGGGGTTTCCCATAGCTCTGGTAACAATAAAAGTACCTACCATCCTAGCGTTTTGCGAGGAAGAATTGTCATAAGCTCTTGTCCTGAAGACAGGATTGATCATGGCAAGGTTTTATTTAAAAAAAAAAAAAAAAATCTTTTTGCTTTACTATTTTTTTAAAAAAACAAAACACTTTCACATTTAATCCAAGTCCAGTATGCTGCCCTCCCGTCTTCTCCCTCTGACAGCCCCTGGGCATTCCTGCCTGGGCTCTTTGCTGCCACTGTTGCTCAAAGAGAGAGAGCGTGCAACAGCTGGAGTCGTCGACCTGGCTGATAACTAATGGCACCCTGATGATGACATACCGCTGCTGTGGATCCTGAGTACAGCACAGCCTGGGCTCGCTTGGCATCGGTTGCCACAGACCTGTGCTCTTCGTCACCAGCGAACACGCAACTGTTGTAGTTTGGGCATGGCTAAGCAAGCAGCTATGAGGGCACGGAGGGCAGGCTGCAGGACCCACGTTACATGCCGACTGTCTGGGTGACGTACCCTGACCTCAGTGGTTTAGGGCCGCTCTGCCAGTAACACGCAGCCTAAAGGGTTCAGTTGTGGCTGCGGATGGTCATCCCTCCCTGTAGACTGGGGGTTTAATCCGTACTGCCACCACCTGCTTTTCTTACCGACTGTTCAGGTCTGGCATGCCCCGTCAAGTGCGAAGCCCTTCCCGTGTATCGCACAGAAGGCGTGGGAGCGCTACAGATCCTGCTGTGGTAAAAGGTACGTGTCGTCTTTTGTGCGTTTAGGGCTAAGCTGCTGTGACAATTACTGTGAGAGGAAGCCTACCTCCTAGTTGTTTCATTCAAACTATTCCTTCGTTGTCTTGTCCCTTCTCTCATTGGTTTGGATATTAATACCCTTCATCTTGCTGAAACACGGAACGATTTTTGGGGGAAAGATATAAATCTAGCAGCTGGGACTCAAGGGACTGGGGAAGCCACCACTGTCCCATGTGGTCTAGGAGAGCTCTCTGCATGTAAAATCCACAGGGTTTTTACAGTAAATATGGACAGTGATAACTTGGGATTTTTTTTTTGTGCTAAATTATTTGGTGCAAAATGGTATTTTTGAATTGCAATATTTACCCGCTTGGCAGGAGTCGTTTCCAGCTGGTAAGGCAGTGTCCCAAGGTCAGCGTGGCGATGTTAAGTAGAAACCACAAATTATGCCTTAAAAGGAAGCGTTCTTGCTGCCGTGTGTGGAAAATGAAACAGTCCCTTGCATATGGTACTACGGCTATAATAACTTGGCATTACTTAGTGTCTTTATCTTTTAAAAGATAAGAATTCAGCAATGATTATATTAGATGTCAGGAGAATTTAGACTATTCAACTACTATTGTGTGCAGAAAAAGTAGCTAAGACAAGGAAAATAAGCAAAGTCTAGAAGAGAGAGGACTGTATTTGTGTCTCCTTTGCACAGGCTCCAGCTGGTCTTGCAATAGAAGAGTTGCTCTCTCTATGCATCAACAGATTTGTTACATGTTTAAAAGTGCATTGCTAAAAAACATGGTTGAAATGGAAAGGGAGGGATGTGTGAGCCTGGAAATCAATTTTACATATACAGATGGATCATGGACAGACTCTATTTAATCCTGGATGGGGTAGTAAGAGATGCTGATTGATGATGTCCTGGCAAAAGCAAATTGTAAGAATCTTGTGATCTAATGAGCTGAAGATACTGCCTGTGTGTGGGGAAAAAATCCATTTCCAAATTAATGTAGAACTGTGCAAGAAGAAGAGGAAAGCAATAAGTTAAAAAAAATTTCCAATTTTCTTGTTAATCAGGCCTGTGCTGCTTCAAGTAATGCCTATTAGCTGCAATATTTGCAAACTGACAGGTAACCTGGTTGGCTTTTATACAAATAATGACAAACAACCACAGCAGCTTAGTGCACCTCTGACAAAGAATGATGGACATTTTTGTATTCAAATAAAATGAAATCATAAGCTTGGTAAATTGGAAGGCTTGAGACCACCTGGGCTTATTTTGACCCATCTGGCTTTCTTAAATTCTTAAGATAATTAGGTCACCTAACTAAAAAGAACATGTTCATTTATATCCAGACTAGAAAAATGTTTGTGGTAAAGTGATCTATTTATCATCTTTTCAAAATATCAGTGGGTGATATTAAAATCCGTATACATCCTCAGGTTTGGATTTATTTTATTTTTTTTGTTGTTGCGGAAGCTTATGTCTGACCTGACTCTATGGAGAGCCTTATAACTTAAACTCTTAAATTCTTCTGGAAAGATAATGTAGTTTGGACATAACAGTTTCAGCTGGTGCAATAGGTGACTGGTGTTTGCACTGCCTTAAGGAAAGAAGTTGCGCTATCACAATCATGCCTTATGATCTTAAAAAATCTGTGAAACAAAACCACAAGTGTAGATGTGTATGTTGAAGGGCAACCAAAATTCAGATGTCTCCGATGGTTCTTGTCTCGCTTACTGTAGTGCTTAGAGCAGCAAAGTATATGCTGCACGTGTTTGAGCACATAACTTCATACGGGAAATAGCAAAGAGATTTATCATTGAAAACATTTGTAAACAAATGAAAACTCAGTGGCTTTCTGCCAGCGTGGGTGGGCAGCGATAGCACATTCCGATGCTCTGTATTACTCTACCAAGATTTCTTCAACATTGTTTACAAAAGCCCACAATAAAACACTCATAGAGAATACGCAGCAGGTCCAGTTAACTGTGCAGAGTGACAGTGGAGATTTGTCAGCATATGTACTTCTGCATTTTTGCATGTATTAGAGTAAATTACCTCATTTCTTCATGCCACAGGGAAACTGCCTTATGGTAAAGGTATGCACATGTCATTAACTGCAATCTTAAAATACAAGCTTTAGGCAAAAGAAAACATGTATTAAAAACGTGTCAGAAAGGAGCCAACGTGATTATTTGGAAATTAAACTAGAATGAAACTTCAAAAGTTAAAATATGAAGCATAGCTGGTTGTATCCATGTAGACTTCACTCACAGGCAATTGAAAAAAATTAAAATAAAGATCATGTTCATGTGAGTGACTATGCATGCTATGCGGTTCTTGGCTTAATTTCCGAGGAGCATATATATTCAAATATAAAATGAGAATCTCTTCTATGAAGCCAGGCTGAGAGAGTTGGGGTTGTTCAGCCTGGAGAAGAGAAGGCTCCGGGGAGACCTTATAGCAGCCTTCCAGTACCTGAAGGGGCCTACAGGAAAGCTGGAGAGGGGCTGTTTACAAGGGCATGGAGTGACAGGGCAAGGGGTGATGGCCTTAAGATGAAGGAGAGTCAATTTAGATTAGACGTTAGGAGAAAATTCTTCCCTGTGAGGGTGGTGAGGCACTGGAACAGGTTGTCCAGAGAAGTTGTGGATGCCCCATCCATGGAAGTGTTCAAGGCCAGGTTGGATGGGGCTTTGGGCAACCAGGTCTAGTGGAGGGTGTCCCTGCCCATGGCAGGGGGGGTTGGAACTAGATGATCTTTAAGGTCGCTTCCAACCCAAACCATTCTGTGATTCCATGTGGAATGCATTACTGTTTGGCAAATAAATTTAGTGATTTTTTTTTTTTCCTATAGATCGAAATATAAACAGAAAGAGAAAACACATTCCTAAGTATTGGAGATACCATTCTTTCTGGGCTGGGCACAACCCAGTGTGGGCACAAAAGCTGTACTGAAAGACCAAAGGTCAGATATTACGGCCAACTATTTGTGTGGGGTTTTCAGTGTTATTTCATCTACTTAAACCCATCTTTGGTGTCATTGCCATGACTAAAACCTTCTGAAAGACTGTTGTCTTAAGAGTACAGGAAGTAAGTTTTTAATGGTAGTGTTTCATTGAAAATGAAACTGCAGTAAAATGGGAAACCGTATATCATCAGTATCAACTTTAATTAGCATCTGAAAGAATAGGAATAGATACCATTTCGCTGAAACTCCAGGGAAGCCTCCCAAAAGATGCTATTATTTTAACAACTTAATTTAAAACTGAGCAAATAGAAAATACATATTCTCCTTCACTTCCTATGCTGCTTCATACCCTAGACTTCCAAGAAAAAGAAAGGGCAGGGAAAAGACCTGGACAGTCCCCGGAGGGTACGAGTGCTCTGCCCCAGGATTCGAGTACCTCGGCGAAGGTACCGCGCCTGTCTGGGGACACGTGGCTGGATGTCAGACATGCCTGCCTGGATAAATCCTCTGGGTCTGGTGCTGTGCTGCACCTACTAATCTGCGACTGGTAAATCTTGTCAGGTGTCTGCCGTTGGGTACGACTTGATGGAGGCTGATGAGGACTGGGGAAGACTCTAATGCAGGAGCTGGTTCATCGAGCCCTGTGATTCCAGCAGGGTCTGTTTAAAGCTTGGCTGAGGCCTGAAAAAGGTTGGACGTCTGTCAGCACTAGCGAGAGCAGTCGGAATGAATTCGGCACCTTGTTCCAAAGGCTCATGGCTGCGTGGGTGGCAGCCAAACATATGGTGACTCCTCGGGCTGGCGGGACGAGAGCGGCTGGCTCTGCCAGCTCCTCTGCCCGCTGATGTGGTGGGCGTCTGGAGAAGGCTTGCGTGCACTCTCTCATTTTCTCCCTGCTGGTTGGACCAGTGTCCAGAAAGATTCAGACCCTCTTGATGCCCTGGGGCTCTGGCTGAGCTGGGCGGGTAGAAAATGATGCTTCTGGAGAGAGCCCAGCTCGGGGCATGAAGAGTGGTCTGGGGAAGAGGAGATCTGGCATCTTTCTTGACTAAGTGCATTGTCCTCAGTAATGGTCTTTCTCACTGAAAGCAGCAACATTATTATTATCTCTCTATGAGTCAACAGGCAATAAATGAAAGCCTGTCTGACTTCAGAAATGAAAACTGATTCCTTCAATTTGGAGACAGCTTGTGTTCTCTCCATCCCCCTTGGAACATGAACACACAGAAACCTCTGCCAAAATTAAGATGATGCTGTGAGGGTATCGGGAACAGCTCTTATAAATATCAACAGGAGGCAAACACAAACAAACACGGGTGCAAAAGGGTAGCATCCGTTCGGTTGTGCTGGGTGCAAATCTGCAACAAGGGAGGAATGTCACCCGGATAGAAGGTGCATGAGAAAATATTCCAGCCCGAGTTTTTTCTCTTGAGAATTGTTCTGCAGTATGTTCCCAGACAATTTACAGAAGAGTTACTTACTGTACATTACATATGGTTGGCAGAACGTCTTTGGGAAATTTAGTTAAATGTTGAGCCTGGGACTCGTTGTACAAGACCAGTGAAATTAAATAAGATATGATAGATTACTTCTAAAGAACATTAGCGACAATGTTATACGTTTAGTAGCATTGCACAGTTTAATGGTATCTTCCCATAAAGTATTCTTTGAAGGAATGATACCTGAAAGTAGAAATAAGGGAGAGTAGGCAGAAGTATCTCTCCTAGTCCATAAAAATGTAAATGTGTTTTGTGAGGCCCGTTGGACACAACATGATTATCCTTGCCTTTTTACCTCACAGTTTAGAATGCTTCTTTCAGAAGAGATTATTGATCAGAGAGAGATTCCAGTTGCAGCATGATAGTAATCGATTTTCCTGTTTTATTCCAACCTACCTGGTCCTGGCTCCCCGGAAGGGCCCCTTGCCCCTCCCGGTATTCCTCTCCATAACTTCAGTAAATTAGTCTGTGACCCATGAAGGGTTTTAATCACATTGGAAAACTCTCAGGTGAGCCCTTAGTAAAATAAGTACTTTAAGTATTTAGAATAATAGCATTTCGTAAGCTTAATTTAGCAAGTTTACTGAGGCACAATTTTCTGGTGTCTCCTAGAGCTCCAGTATCTGTTAAGGTGCTCTTCGCTCCAGCCAGCGCTGGCTGCTCAGTTGAATCGCTCAGTGTTTATGCTTGTTTAATCTACTGGGCAAATAACCTAGAATATAGATTGTTAGGACTCAAGTTTATTTTATTACGCAACATGAAATTCAGCAAAGTACTTATGTTCAATCTGTTCAACCAAGAGGACTATTCTCTAAATTATTTTTGATGTGTTTTCTTGGTATGAGATTGGGTTTTTTCGAGTGTTTTCATTGCACTTTGAGGAAATCAATGTAGACTATGTTAAATACCAAAAATAAAACCAGAAAGACTTATGTCCCAGGTGAATTGAATTAATTTGAGGACAAACTATGACTGAATACAAAAGTGTTTAAAGAGGTTTTCATAAAGTGCTCTGAGCTCGTACGGATGTTTTCTTAACTTTACAAAAAGGATATATATTTTTTCCAAATGCAATTACTTGAAAAGGCACTCAATTAGGGAATACAGTCGTTATTTAAACATAAAAGCGCATGGAGAAGAGTGCCACTCTGATTTAAAACAAAACAAGATCAGACCACTGACAAAAGCTGTTTTGCAAAAAGACATCTCTCATCAGCCATAGCCAATTGGAAAATACAGCAGGTTCTTTGGGCATGATGATCCTAAACACCAGAAGATAAGCACGTTTCCTACTTGCCCTTTCAGAAGGACTTATACAGATAGCTCTGACTTCAAGCGACAGGTGGAAAAATAACAGTCAAACTGGAAATAAAACAATATTTGTAATATTAGTTTCACAAGCAATGAATAAAGTTCACATCATTCTAGGGAGTGTTTAAGAGTTGCAGATTTTTACAGGTGAGAAAACTGATGCAGGCATAGGCAAGTTCAAAGAACACCTGGAAACCAAAAGCAGGTATTAAAGTATGAGCAGGCAGCCTTCTGCTCCAAACCGCAGGAGAAACAGGGTGAGGAGTGCTTTCAACAACGAGCTGCCCCAGCCAGGCGTTCAGCGAGTTCTGCCGTAGTGATGCAAACCTCTGTTGGACGAAGACACAACAAAATTTACAGAAAGGCAGTTCAGGCTACACAGCACCACTGGTAAAGGAAACTGCGGCAAATGTTCTCTTACGGCTTTCTGGAAAACCACAATTACTTTTTGCTCAAACTTACGCGTATTAATAAAGCAATCTGATATTTTCAGACTGGCGTTTTCCAGCGAAAGCTTGTCAAGCACAGTCTATCCCAGCAGTTTGAGCTCCAGGGTGGACAAATGTCTCATTTTTTTAAAAAGTATTTTCTGAAATAGGACAGATTCTACTATAACTTAAAGAAAACAGCACCTTGGTATCTATAAGAGTTTAATGCTGGAAGATTTTTAGCTGGTTTGTCAACAGAATAATTAATTTTTCTGCTGGATAGTGAAAATGCTTAATCATTTTGGAGCATAGTCTTAATATAACTCTTCACATATCTGGTTTTTAGTTCCTTTTCTGTATTTTCTAATGAGGCACAGTTTATAATAAGCAATCTGGTTCCCTAATCCGGAAAAGCGATGTGTTAAAGGCCCCATCTCCCATCTGTGTCTCTGAGACACGGAGAGGAGCAGCTGTCCTGGATCTCATTCGAGAAGGACATTAACCAAAACAAATGGTACCTGGTTTACTGAGCAGGAAATCTGATCTTCAAAACATTACAAATGGAAAATGCGCGTCTTCAGCCTGCTTCCACATCTGAGTTTGGTTTTACAGTGACTCCTTAACGTGGCAGACGATTAAGAGGAAAGATTGGAGTATCGGCAGCTGGTTGTCGGAGAGAAGTGCTTAGGATCAGTTTGGTCAGCTAGAGACCAGAGCGCAACTCCTCTTCACAGAGGATATCTAAGCAGCATCGCGAAGCAGGATCATGAGTAATAGCCGTAGCAACCATCATTAGAAGAAATTGGTTGGAGGCAGGGGGAGCACTGGGGAGAAGAAAATATCCCTAAGGTATCTCCTGTACTATTCTGTTACTGTAATTTTGGCTTCTGTGTGTGTGTGTGTTGAGCTGGAGGCTATTGGAAACCGAAGTGATGGGTGACAGAGACGCACGCTTAAATTTAAATGCAAGCTTTCAGTTTGGTTTAGGATTTCAGGACTTTCTTGAAAGTTCTGTAAGAATCAGGAACTTACAGGAATTGCAGGGCTGCAAAAGACAGTAAAGTGAATGATGATACAGTCATTTAAAAAGGAAAAAAAAAACAGCCCTGAACAACCAGCAGAAATGGGAGACCTAAGTGAAAGAGCAGAACATTTCTTTCAGTTCAGAAACTGGCAAGGAGCTCTGCGTAAACAACTCATTCAGTTCCTGCAAAACATAACGGGATGGAAATTAGAGACAGCAAATAGTTATTAGGTTACGCAGGCCATTTCCCAGCGCTAGCAGAGAAGGAAAGAAGCGGAAAGTACATCTCATGTCACTCTTTCGTGTCCCCTCCGGCTATGTTTGGAAAGGAACATAAACTCTGGCGGGAGCCGCACCCAGTCACTTTTAGGCAGAGGAAGCTTAGCAGCACGGGAAATGCTGGGAGAGAGGAAGGGAAATTTGGGGGATGCTCGTAGAGATGGGAAACCCCTTTACTTCGTGACCTGGAGCGCTTTTATTGAATTTATTGGCATAGGAAGTGGCCAAATGGTGTAACGGTAGAATCACAGAATGGTTTGGGTTGGAAGGGACCTCAAAGCTCACCTAGTGCCAACCGCCGTGCCGCGGGCAGGGACACCCTCCCCTAGACCTGGCTGCCCCGATGGTCTGGTTTCTGTAAGAGCTGGGCTCTCCCTGTGCTCACACATGGCTGTGCTGCTCCCACGCTGGACGCCTGCCCGCGCGTCCCCGGGATCGTTCCCGATGGGCAGCACATGACGTGCCAAAGGGGATGCTTGACAGTAATTTGGAAACTTTGATAATCATCATCATCATCATCATCATCACGGCGCTTGAGTTCTTTTGACCTGGTAGTTAGAAAATAAATCTAATATTAAAGTTTCATTGTAAAAGGGGAAAAGTTTCTTTGACTCACCTTGAATAGCTGACAGCTAAACTTCACAGGATTTGAAACTAGATGAGATCTGCCTCTCTCTCCCTTTGTTTGCTGTTCAGCTCTGTGCTCTTTTATTCTGGTTTTGAAGTTAAATTCCTGTAACCATTACCACCAAAGCCAGGTCACATGGGTAGCAATTCAAGACTGAGTAAATTTGTGAGGTTTTTTTTCAATCACTCAACTACAGGCATAACTACGGCTATAACTACGGCTGCCAGAAAAGCATCTAAGTGTTTTCTTTTTTTTTCCCCATGTGGAATTTTGTTCAAGTAATTTATTTGGGTTTGATTTTTTTTTTTAACTGCATATTTTTTAAATATGTTGGCAGATTACTCTGAAGCCACCTGACTGGGGTTTTTGTGTTGTTTAAATTTTTGAAGGCACAGTTGTATTTACACCCCCTCTCCCTTTGCTGATGTGCCTTTTGAAAAGGCAGTCCCGAGCAGAGGCACGCAGTTACTGTAAATAACATGCAGTATGCACACTTGAGCAGGACAAAGAAACAGGCATAAAAAAAATATTTAAAAGTGCAAATTATTCACCCTTGCATGTGAAAAGTCTGATGGGAACTAGTTACCAGCTTTACAGATTAATGAAACCTTTGTGTGTGTTTGTTTTGGTAAAAGAATTATTCTGGCACCTTGAAATGTGACGTGGTGGTGGTGAAGGAAGCCACACTGCGATGGAGACGTCTTTTAATAGCAAAGATAGTCTCCTCTTCTTGGAGACTCTGGACAACAAATGTTTTTGCAATTGTTACCAGATGAGGTCTGCGAAATCTGAGAGTCACCACTTTATGAGGTATGGTGGGTCTGATCTTTGCGCTGTCAACATGGCTGCGTCCTTTGAAGTTGTTATAGCTGGCCAGATTTATACTGGCTGCAATATCTGGCCAAACTGATGAAGTGATTATTACTGTGTTTTGGGGAAGGCTTGCCTTTGATCTTGGACACTTTTGAATGAAAGGACAGCCCAGTGCATAACTCGAGTGCTTGTGCGTGTGAAGCTAGGGGAGATCCCAAAAGAGGTTCATACTGTCGGCGTCTGAAGTAGCTTGCTGCTACTGATGCAATCTGATGGAGAAGTCCAGAGCAGCTCATGGTCACCTTCTTTAACCACAGGAGATGAGCAGCTACCATTAGCCTTTCCCTGGAGCAGTGACAAGCAGAAGGGGAAGAATATAATCCAAATTGACAGAATTTGAACTGTATCAGATAAATTAGACTGTTCTACCTCCAAAAAAAACCACCACCCCAAACCCAAACAAACAAACAAAAATCCCAACTCTATATCCATGGGATACAACTGTCTTTAAAAGTAATATGAACAGCCTAATGGAAATAGCTATTTAATATCCATATCAGAATGTTCTGAAGAATAGAATTCATATTGTGGGTTATTCTTTCTTACTTTTACTCTGGCTCCAGTTGGGGCCACTTTAGAACCCTCTTAATGGGGACAGGAGAGAAGAGGTCTTGGAAAATAGGAAATGGACATAAATGTTCTCACAGTCACACGATGAAAGGTCATTAAAAATAAATACTTATCAGATAGCACTATTTCTTTATATTTCTTTATATTTATAGCTTCCCTTATCATTTAGGAAATAAGGAGAAATTTCTTCAGCCTGCAAAACATGAATTGGAATTGTAAACTGTTAAACTAGAAACTCAACCAAATAAGTATTGTGGCTTCATTCTAGTTAAACACTCCATAGGTATTTGACTGTAAGTCACCAAATGTTGATTTAATTATTTACTGCCAAATAATGGAAGGTTTAAATACCTCTTGATTTTTCTCCTAAAAGATTGCCAACTGGTTTATTACACAGAAGTAGGTAAAAAGACCAAAAACAAAAAAAAAAAACAAAAACAAAAGATGGACTTTGTGGCAGAGAAATGTATAGATGTGAATCAGACTATTGAGAATGGTGTTACATTTGTACTGCTAGAAAGGCTGATACCATTATGTAAATTGGATAATATTTTAAGTAAATGCAACATTAGCAGAAACTGGGAAAAGAGTGGATAGTATAAAAATTTTATGCATATTTTCATAGGCAGTGACACACCAAATCAATCACTCTTATTGAGAAGATGTTTTGATATAGCTGAGAATAGAAGGGAAGAGAGAATTAAGTGCCCTACATGTACACTTTTGTCAATTAGTGTTTGTTTGTGTTCAGAAACATAAAAGCATGTAATGAAATTCAGTGAGGTACAGAAGGATTTTTTTCCGGTGGAAAAAAAATCCATATTCACAATTTCAAAACTGCTTTGACTTGGAAAAACCCTTGGAATTTTGTAATATTTTCTTTTACATATAGCAAATAAGAGGTTAGGCTTTAAATTTTTATATATCTTTCTGATAAAACCCTATAAATTTACCCAAGCATATTATTTTCATATTTATAAACAAAATATGAAGTTAAAGCAGGATAACTAAAGATTTTTTGAGTTAATTTTTTGATAACTGTTAGTATATACTCCTGAAACACGTTGTAATTTATTTGCCAGAAAAAAGGAAGTTATTTCATATTTAAATATATTATGCCTTATTCCACTATAATCTAAGTGGTGCTTCCATATGTAATTTTTAAAAAAAATGTACTTATTGTGTTGACTGTTCATTATCTTCTTACTTTTCACATTTTTTAAAAAAATCTATAAGCGTTCTGACATAATGGCAGTATGTTTATGGCATTAAGTTCTACTACTTAATTGTATATTGTTTAAAAGGAATAATTTTAGCAGTTTTGAGAGGTATTATATTATTTGAAAGACAACAAAACACTTGATTTGCATTCTCTGTTTCAATTTTTTTTTTTTTAAATTGAAAGGCCAGCATTCTTTAGGCAAGTGTGAATATAAATAAAAGAAAATTTATGTACAAATCATTAGTCATTACTAATTGAATTACTGAATAAGATTGTTCTTTTATTCATATCCTAATTTTAATATTGATAGTTTAAGTAACTAATCACGTTATTGAGTTACTAAAAATATTTTTATTTGTCTTGCGTAATGCAAATAGTACGATTCCTGTAACTTGTAAATACAGCATATAGGCACTAGATTTAAATATTGCCATTGAAGATGGGAATAGCTGTTCAAAGTAACGTTGAAAAGGAACTTTTCACTCCAACTAGAACACACGTTATACTGAGGGGCTTAAAATTCAAAGTTTCGGCATACCAGTCACAAATTAAAGAGTAACTCACCGCCGTTGGTAATAGTAATTGTTATTATCTTGTATTGCAATGTTAACGTCAAACCTCTAAAGCGTTTGGGTTAGGACTGTGCTTGGATGAGCCACCTTACGGAATATAGAAAAGAACTTCAGGCAATCATTCCGGTAGTGATGATTCACTTGTAGTTTCTTCTAACTTCTGTTTGAGCGAGGTATCACGACTACTCGATAGGAGGAGGAGCTGAGGCTCTGACCATCCGAGAGTGTCAATGAGCTATTGAGGATCTCCATCAGCCTTACGCACCCATGCAAGCGTGATCTCTGTTCAAACTAGAGTCTAGGCATAACCAAGCAACATCTGCAAGCTCTCTGCTACCCCTTCCATACTCATCAGCATGTGAACAGATCCTGTGAAATGACACTAAAGGAATGTGAACTATAATTAATCTGTCTTCACAAAGTCCATTTTAAATTATTGTTGCTAACTTTCCACCTATTTTTAGTCAGGGATGGAAAAGCTGGTCTTACAACATATCCAGGTATTTAACAATCTAGAGCTACCAGCGAGGGCCCCAATTAAAAGAGCAACCCCAAAGACCTGAGAAGCCCGGGGACAACATGCTACTCATCACTATTTTCAACCCATATCTTCAAAAATTCAGTGCTAAACACAGCAAGGTTGATGTGAATGTTAAATTGAAAACAAAGACCACAGCTTCTGGGCTCGTATGCCTATACATGTGGCTTAGATCCTCCTGATTCCTCAGTGAAGTAAAAAAAACCCCAGAATAACACAGGTACACCCACGTCTGTTTTTCATTAAAAGAAGGGGGATATGGCCACAGCGTGGTCATGACAACTACAGTATGCACTACCTATCAGTGGCCACAGAGCCTCTCAAGAGTAGACTGCCTGCCTATTTAAATATGCTTAAATCAATCCAGCATTTATAATCCATTTAGAAACCTGGAGGCAATGAACGTTAGAATTGGTCTATGAGGCTTAAAAATGAAAAAAAATGACAACCAAACACTGTCTTCAGTAAGTAAACTTTTTTGAGCCCTCTTCTCCACCTCCTCTCTCTCCATCTGACACTGTTTTCTTTTTGTGGTTGATCTGGTGTTGGATGAGCTGTTCCGTATTTGTAGTTTTTAGTGATTCCGGGAATATCTGGGGATTAAACCTTTAGCTTGAAGGCACTATTGTTTGTTATTTTTTGTAGCTGGGCAGTGTCTAGATGTCCCACTGAGGACTGAAATCCCGCTGTGAGAGGAGCAATACAAACACACGGTAAAAATAAACCCTTGCCGCACGGTGCCACTGGGTAGGGAATGGGTGGAAGCAGATTGTCCCTGGATCGAGGGCAGTGAAGACAAAAGACAGCTCTAGCCAGGAATGATGAGGGTTGCAAACCACCAGTGCACACTTACAGGAATCTTCAAGACTGAACTTTGAAGATTTATCCTGAAATATTACCCAGTGGATTTACGACGTTGCAATACATTCGACTTCAATTGACCCCAATTCATACGTATGTTGGTATTTTGGTGTATGTGAGTGAGACCTCATCCCTGCATGTTAGGGTCATATCTGAAATTACTGGAGACAACAAATGATGGAAAGGTTTGACATTTTGGTATTTGACAGAGATGAATCTGTCAGTACCAAAATTATTCACGAGTAAGGTAAAGTTCTAACGGAAGACAGAAATCTGAGTTCTGTCAATGGCAGACTAATTAGAAACAATTGACCTGAAATTAAAAAGCGGGAATGTTTGATTCTACTCCCACAAGCGGCGTGTGCGTTGTTCAGAGCTCAGGCATTTGCTAGCAGTGCATATCAAAAGGTTTAGATGTTTAAACTTTTCTTATGCCAAAAAAATCCCCTCCACTCAGGACAATGCAGCCACTTGTAGGTTGGTCTATAAACCAGATCCCAGACTGCGCCTCATTAGAAAAATTATTGCAACTCTGTGGAAAAAAGAGTGCAAATAAATATTTTTGTACTATTTATTAATTACTGTTTATTGTATTATGCCTAGACCAACAGCTAGTGGACTCACAGCAAGAATGTTGAACAGGGACTTGGCAAATTTGAATTAAACTTTTAATTCTTGTTAAATTTTGTTGAGCTTTTTCTGAATAGACTGTTAATCAAAACATTGAAATTACCTTATGATCTAAACATCCAAAATATTATTGAGCATAACAATTCTTCCAGAAAGAAGAGTTAATGAATTTTTCAGCTAATGTCCACAGTACCTAAATATATTTGCCATGATTAATGACTTGTATCATCTTTCTTCAAGCAAATTATTGGAAGCAGTTCCTTTTTAAAGCTTGCGTAAACTTTGTCCCTGAAATACTTGAGAAATTTGAGGTTTCGAGGCTCAGTACTGCAAGCATGTATGGAAATTTATTAGTGTGCAATAACTTCATTGGCATGAGAAATTATGTCAAAATTAATTTTGGTAGAAAGGCAACGTGAGTGCCAGTGCTAATGTGCACTCACAATACAAAATATGTATTTTGAAAGTAGAGTAATCTTACTATTTTAAATGGAATTATTATGGGTAAATATATAAAAATGTGTATTTGGAAAATTAGAGTCTAAACTACTTGCAAGAAGCCCACAAATACTTTTTTGTTATGAAAGTATGGTGACTTTTGTGTATTAGTTAAATTTCCCTTGGAATCCATGGAGTAGTTTAGTGGGTCAAAGCCCAAAGATACATAAACATTTATAGAGACTGAGGGCATCGGCCCACCTTGAAAAAAGGGGTAGTGATCTCATTTCCTATGCAAATAAGTCATAAAACGCATCCTTTTTTTAAAAAAAAAAACAACACATTAAAGTTTTCTGTCTAGATACAGTGGTATGAATGATCAGAATCAAGTGTAATGCATTTCCTAATTTACATGTGATCCCTGAAAAGTTTTAAACAGTTGTCCTCGGGCAATCTGTCTTAAGCATATGCTGTCTGGGTGTTGCTTTTTTAATTATAGTTTTTGATTTATATGGAAAGAGGAAAGAACCGATTCCTTAGCAAAGCTGGTGAAAACCTGTCATTTGTGAGCGGTGAGGGCAGTAAGGATGAATACGTCTGTGTATGAAACTACAGGAGGGGAAGAACTTGCCTTTTTTAATTTTTCCTTGCCTGCTTTATGGCTTGTAAATGATAAATGAAATTTGCTAGCAATGCCCTGCAGTAATATTTCAAATTATGGTACAGAATACACTGTAAAAATTATTGAGTTATAGCAGAACCAAAGAAAAAGGCCCTCGTTTGTTTTTTTTTTCTTTCTGGAAAAGTCTGTCACACGAGAACATTCTTCAATCACCATTTAAATATTACAGGATGTTACAACGATTCAACTCCAGTGCGTTCAAACATTTTAGTTAAATAACTTAAAAAATTATGCCTGCTACTAATATTGAGACTTAGGAATTAGACGAAGTTAAATCTCGGTACTAAGGTATAAATCCGGGTAGCTGTGGCTGCGAACTCTCAGCCCAGGAAAAAAAAAAAAACTTTGAAAGGGAGAGAAACCCTCGGCAGCATGGCCCGTGTCACCGCTGCGTAAACCTCTGTCATAACGGTGCCCCCCCCCTCACCCTGGCCCATGCGCCAAAATTTGCATGGACACATTTTTATGACGTTTTATTCATGGCTGCTGTTGACCAACGAAAAGCAAGGCGAGAAAGAGATTATCGTAAAAAGGGGGCTGGGGTAGTGTCTGCGGTGCCCTTCCAGCCCTGTGCGACGGGATCCCTTTGTCGGCTCGGGCGAGCGGCGGCTCTTTAACATTCTGAACCTGCTGCGGCTGCTGGGGCACTGCGTCACCAGAGAATAGACAAGGGCCCCTGGCATATCAAATTAAAAAAAAAAAAAAAAAAAAAAAGAGAGAAAAGAAGAAGCGGGGGAGGGAAGGAGGAAAGTGAGAGAAAGGCAAGTGCTGGGCGCACAGACAGCGCATTGTGTAAGCGGGGTGTAAAGAGCCTGCCGTTAGGTACATTTCATAATCTGAAAAGACAGACCGATTTTGGCCCCCTCGCCTGGTGGGATCAGTGCTGTCAGTGCCATTTATTTTCAATCCCCCGTGATTTCTGTAACCCCACAACCCTTTTGCATAAAAATGAACCGTAAAGGCAGTCGAAACACCTGCTTTAGTGACAGGCCCGATTAAAGCTTTGATTTATCCTCCCAGGCGCGAGCTGCTCTGCTGTTCCTGGTGTGTAATTCATCGGGGGCTGAAGGTCTCCTTTCTGCGTCCCCCCGCTTCAGCTGTGGGTGCCTTTTGTACCTGCCCGAGAGCTGCGATCGCCCCGAGAACACCCACCCCAGCTGGAAGCCGAGATTTTCCCATCCCTACTGGCGCACGGTTCTTGGTCCGTCCTATTAAGGGACAGTAAATTACAGGACTAATTGGGGAGGCCCCCCCCCAAAAAAAAAAAAAAAAAAAAAACGCGAGGCTGTGTGTTTCTGAGGAGCCAGCCCCCGAGGCAGCTTTTCCGGATGGAACGGAATAGCGTCGCTAACTCCCACCTCGTGCTTTCCCGTCGCTAAAAACGTCGACGCTCGATGTGGAAGTTTTCTGTTGTGTGGGAACCCTTCACTCCCGTATAATCAGGTGTCCTGCGGTAGCCTGAAACCTTCGTTTTGGGGGCTGCGCCGAGGGGGGCTGCGCACGGGAACCTTCTCCCCAGGCTCATTGACAGCAAGTGGGAGCAAGCCTTGCCATCTCTTTTGGGGGGATGGGGCGGAAATGTTCAAAGTTTTATCACTGCAACTGCAAAAATAGAGATTTCTTAAACCTGCTGGAAGGTCGAACTGAGTTTGCTTTTCAAAAAAAACCCAAAACCAAAACACCCAACTTAGTGGTTTGTGGGTGTCTGGAGACAGTGAAAAAGTTTTGTTTTGTTTTCTTTTTTTGTTTTTTAAATGCCCAGCTTGCATCCTGCATATATCTTCCCCCACTCCCAAAAAACCCCAGCCTTTAAGATATTCTGACAAAATTGCCTTGTGAGTATATTTGACTTATGCACCATCATTGATCCATTAAACCACTAAGCTATTATAGAACCAGAGCATGGTGTAAAAGAAGGCTGAGCAAATCATTCCCGGTGGATCAATGCTCAAAAATTTCCCCAGTGAGATTTTTTTTTTTTTTTAATTGGAAAGCACCTGTTCACCAAAACTAAAACATTTGGAGGAAAAAATATCTGTGTATTGTTATGTATAAATAAACCAGGAACGAACAGGATGATTACATGCAAAGTCTTTGTTCTGGAACAATACTTGTTTTTTAAATGTTGATTAAATTAACGCGTAATCTAACATAGTAAAAACATAATATGCTGTTTGATAAAAACAATGTTTCCTTTGACCAGGTGCAACATTAAAAAAACCCAAAACATCAGGAAAGACTGAAAAGGTCCTTTGAAATTAAGCAAAATCCATAATAAGAGTTTCCTACTAAAAGAAAAGCAATTTCTTTAATGAAGAAATTGCTGTATTATTGGGAACTGGAGCATTTATTTAAAAATAGCTTTACTAGAAATTCTTTAAATGGCAGAAACAAACTATGTAAAATTTACATTTGCAGTTGAGCTAGCACTTGGCATAAGCCTAGAGTGCAGAGAGTTCTCCTCACTGTTTGGAAGGTAAAGGAACAGCATAGTTTAAATTCTGATGTGAACTTCAGCAGATCCAAGGTGTGGCACTACAAAGGCTACGGCGAAGCTGCAGAAGTGGAGAGCACCTGGCTGTGTCGTGACTTCATGCTCAGGTGCGAGGTAAGCATGAGCTCGGCCTTAGCCGGATGACGTGCTTGCATAAGAAGGATGCAGGTGCGCAGGGCGGGCAGGACCCAACCAGCCTCAGCTGAATGTTGGTAGCGCAAACAGGGTCTTGGGTTGCCTATTTCATACTAAAAGTCTGACTCATGGCCTTTAGGTGTCTGGAAGTGCAGTTTAATGAAACTTGATGCATAAAAATGCGAGCTTGCTTTGCAAAAACAAAGACACATCCTGGGTCTGCAATAAAATGTAGATGGATGTTGGGTTATAGTACAAAACCGGCAACGCTTATTAATGTCAAGGAAATCTCATCTGGGGAGCAGTGGGAAGGGAAGGTACTAAAACATCTGCTTATTCCTCATTTATCATTGCATTTCTCAGTCTTCTCCTGACTTGCCTTACGCTATTTCCCTGTTTAGACTGGAACATGGCTTACAGCCCCACGTACAATAAACACGATCTTTGGTTTTAAGGCACGCAAAACTCTTACAGTTGATACACTTTAAACAGAGTAAAACCTCTTTAAGAAAATGCATGATGAAAATAAAATTCCTGAGGATTTGTGTTGACATAAACACTGCTGTATACTGAAAAAGACAAAGGTCAGAAATAGAGATATCTAAACTTTAATTTTGTTCTGTTTTTGCAAAGGAGGAGACATTTTACTTAAAAATGGTCAGTCCTGATTTTTGCTTGGTGGATACGGGTTATTAGTCTGGATATTAGTTTTAGTTGCTGCCGGAGAGAAAACTTTGTCAGCTGTGACTAGCTAATGCAGATTTAAACAAATGACACATATATTACAAAATGCCACCATTCTTTTTCATTTATACAGAGCATATAAGAACTTCTTCATGATTCCTTCATCCATAGATGTGCCTGTCCCACAGAACCCTTCTCATTGCTAGCTTTTTTGCTTGCATTCCCTTCAAGCCATATTTTTCTTCACCCTCCATGAAACTGTAAATGAAAATTCAGTGCCCTTTCCCTCCTAAACTGCCATTTTCACCTACCTTCTCTCTGTGTATGGGATGCATAAGCTAAATGTATGTACACACCACACAATATTCATACAAAGTACATGTGCATGTGTGCACATTTATCTTGTATAACACAATTATGAATAGAAACCTTGAAAATGTATCTTACAAAGACTGTAAAACTCCAAGTCATTTAGGAACGAGTCACTCTTTAAACATCTCTGTACTTCTTAAATATTGCAAAAAAAAACCTATGAGGATGTCAGCTTCTCTTTCATTCCTCGTATATCTCAAATTCAGTGGTGCACCGTAAAAAATAGCAGTGAATCCTTTGATGAATGTGTTCTCCATGGGAATAAAGGTCACTTCTGCAGGTGAAAGCCTGAGCCCACCAGCCCTGCGTCGCTCCGCACTAGTATCAAGATACAACGGCGTGGCCTGATGGAGACTTGGGGGACGAGGGAGATGGAACAGCAGATGATGTGAGGAGGGGGAAACAGAGTGGAAAAGGGCTTGGGCAGGAATTCTCACTCCATAGTCTCAGTTAAAGTTGGTATTTAGATGATTTAAGACAACTGTATTCAGAGCCTAAATTAGCGCTGACTTTTGAATTTTCAGCATCAGAGGTGAAACAGGTGAACAACTTCCACAGCTTCTACAGAGAAGGGACATGAATGGCCTCCTGGGCATTGGCGCATTTCTCTCCTCTACATGTTTTTGTTGACACATGTCCTGTTTTTGGACAAAATCTACTGATAAAATAATTTCAAAAAAATATTAGACTTGGATTTAGATTCATCTTTTGACTTGGCCCTAATTCCTGTTTCCCAAAGGGTCCAGCCTCATAAGCCTTCTCTTTCTATCCAGTTTCTCCAGCGAGGGTTTGAACGTTGTTCCCTGCTGTATCTGAGAGCCAGAAGGAAACAATCAGCATCTGACCCTCGTATAGCTGTACAACAGTGTAAATACTGTGTAACGTAATAGCTTCTCGCTGACTCAACTGCCTTGCAAGGGATATTAGAAAATTCTGCAAAGTACTCATTTGACTTTCAGTGTGTCAAGTAGAAAGAAATGTATATGTGATGATACATAGGTACAGGACCAATGGTTCTGTGTGGCTTCCTTGTTATGCTTTATCAAGCTTTTATTCAGAATGTTTCATAGGATGTTTTCTTTACTCAGGCATTACACCTTGCAGGCTCTCACAGTGGTGCTCCTTGTGAAGAAATATTAATGACTGTTACTAACTATATAGCAAAAATAAAAAAAAAAAATTAAAAATTTGTAGGTCTTAGTAAACTCTTTCAAACAAAATGAAGGTAAACCTTCAGAGGTACATCTCCCAGGAAACAGATTTGCAGCCAAATCTCTTTAGCTGGAGGTAAGCACAGAAGGCGGCTCTCAGTGAAATTCTGGCAAACATCCACAGCTTAACTGTGACTGAAAAAAATGCAAAAGAAAATAGAAAAGAAACCCATACCTGTTATTACAGACGAGATATTAGTTTTAAGGTATTTTTCTGACAAAATGCCTAGTTTTACTTTTTAGAGTTTCTCTGTATAAAGCAAAATTGCTTTCTTATACAAACCAGAGCAGCTTTATGAATTTTAAATCACTTACCCACAGCACACATAATAAACTTTGGATGTTAGACACAACTGGTTTGAATAAAATATTTACTTCTCTTTTTGGTCTTTAAAATGTTACTTAGTCTGAAAGATATTTTAATAAATGCATAAAACATGTTGATCAAAATGCAAAATTAATAGAGTGCATATTTCTTTCAGATACTTTTGTAATTGATTTTGCCAAGGGTAGTTTAGTTCAGATGCAATCTCTATTTGTTCACCGAGGGGCTGTTCATTATATTTTATACAATTTCACTGTATTTTTCTATATCATGTATTTTTCATACTGTAAAAATTTAATTTCAGCCTTATTATGGAATGGTTCTATTTACTACTATACGCAATATAGACTCGTATGAAAAAGGACAGGAGCATCTTGCTATAATTAAAGGAATGAACTTGACCTCCCAGAGATGTAGCATTTTCCAGCCGTTAGAGCCAGACTGTACTAAAGAACCTCACCTACAAATCTCGTGTTGCTCATGAACATTGAAAACCAAACCCGGGATACTGCCCTGGAGTTTTGCTGTTGCCTTCAGCAGCCCAAGGCTTTACCTCTTGCGTGATGTCTTCGTACTTGTACGATATACAAAACTCCAGCTCTGCAATGGGATCTAGCAGAGTCATGACTACAACGGGACTTCTCGTAGCACACTTGTGAGGAACAATCTCTCCTGGTGGGTAGAATAAAAAAAAAATAAAATTAGCTAAACACAAGCGTTTAGGGATGCCGTAGCTCTTTATTGAGTTTATCAAACATGCAGTGGTCTGGAAACAGGGAAGGAAAGAGAGAGCAGTAATGTATACAGTACCCAGTGGTGTATCTCTTCATCTAAACCAGCTTATTTTCATTAAGGAAGGAACAGCTAAAACAGCTAGAGAGGGTAGCTTTACAAACATAAGCAGAAAATGTAAAAGCCCGGCAAGACTGATTTTTTCTCTTTTCTTATTTGAAATGCTTCCCTATTTACCAGCAGTACCACCCTAACCTGTGGAACAATAACGCAGAGATCTGTTACGGAAGGGTTCATGTGTACAGTCAGAGTAGGCTATGCTCTTCCAAGGGTCCGGAACAGCTGGAAGGAAAAGCTACCCCAGGCAATGCCTGACTGCGCTCAGTCAGTCCTCTCTTGGCAAGATCTTTCCTGGGACAGACATCACCAGAGATAAAAACTTACTTATGCGTATGGAACCTACCTTTTACAGACACGTGGGCACATGCATTAAAATCTAAATGTACTTTCCAGGATCAGACAGACACTGTGGTTGCAAGCAAAGGAACTGCTGAAAATTAAACTAAGCATGGCAAAGTTTGACTTGATAAGGGTTTATTGGTTAGCTTTGGTTTGTTTAAAATGCTTTCCCTGCACATATACAAGGAGATTCACCTTTAATATTTTTGCTTTTAGCATGTTCAGTTGACTGCTGAAAAGGTTGCAGTCGAAAAGAAAAAAAAATTAGAAAATTATTCAGAGCAACATGCCCTTTTGTCATGCCATCATTTGAGTCTACATGGCTCTAGCTTTACAGCTTGAAGAGAACAGCAGCACATGTTCAATAATGCATACCCTCTAATTAAACACTGATGACTGTGCCTAGATGAATTTTATTTTAAACAGAAGGGTGTCCTTAATGTTTTGTGTAACAACAAATTGTCAGAAAAGAAATCGCATTTGTTTTCCTGGTGGTTCAGAACAGGGCAGAGGATTCAGTACAGGTTTCATCAACTCCTTTGATGGTTTTGCTCATGGTCTTGGGAGGCTTGCCACCCAGACCTGACTTCGTATGCATGTATCCTCAGTAAGCTGCGTGTATCGAGGAAACTGATTCTCTGTGTTCTCGCTGCCTACAAATAGCTTCCTCTGCCTAGGATAGAAACGTAGTTTGAATTAATTTCTATGAGTTGAAAGATGTTTGAAAGCACACTGCAAAGAACCCAGCACTTTAGGTTAACTGAACTTACCATTTTGACATTTCATCTCCCTTATTACATACATCTGCTTTTAATATCCAGCTGTGATATAAACAAGCCATCTATCAGTACTTCAGGCTAGTGCCTCTACCATATTCCATCTCAGTGTCTGCAGTCAGTTTACCTTTTGCTGAAGACCAGTCCACACTCACAACCACCATCAGGCTTGTTCGTCTTTTAGATGGGGGATGCCTAATGAATGCTTATAATTAATTACACTGCCGATTACATAGGAGTGAATTGTCTGCCTCTTGTGAAGGCTGGATTAAAGGGGAAGGAAGACCTAGACCCTTCCAAAGTATGAAGAAAATACAGGTTTGGGGGGTGTGCTGTAATGAAAGCTGAGTTTATGCAAAAATGTGACAGCTGTATGTAGTGTTTAATTGCCTGTTGATGTGCTCTTACTATGTAAATTGTGTGCGCAGCATTGTCTGTTGTATTTGCCTACCGAATGTCCTGTTCCCTTCAAAGGTCACCAGCCTAACTTCCCCCTGCGATTGGTCTGACAGCACTCCAGCACTGAGAAAGGAAGGTCGGCTGCCGGAATACCTTGGGAGCACATTTCAGTTTCCTGGAAGAACCATGGCTTAGTTCGGTATTTTTGTACACACAATTGGCTTGCAGTCACGCTGGAGGTAGTTGTTTAAGTAAAAGAAGTTTGTGATCAGAGGTGACGTAAAGATTATAATACTACAGTGGCAGAATAGAAGCTTTGGGACAACATAGCAAAAGATTGGAATACCAGTTAGCTGCTTTGCACATATTCAAAAGTTATTTTGTCAAAAAAAAGGGAATAATTTCCTGGTGGAGCAATAGAAAAAGGTGCAAGATTAATTAGTTCCTATCACTGAAGGCAAAGGACAGGATGACATCTCTTACTGAGTAGAGCTCAAAGCCTTTTTCTGCTCTTTCATGCTTAGAACAGTAACCCTAATGTAGGTAATGCTAACTCTGAGTACACAATACTTTTCAAAATTATTTTCCTGCCCTTCAGAATTCTTTCTTTCATGTTGCTATATATTTGCAAAGTACCTCAAATTTAAAATAGGACCTTAGAAGACAATGGAAAGTGATAGCCTATCGCAGGGGATTACTACTTAAAATAATAGTCATTTAAGGGTATGTATCCTGGCCAGATCAAAGAGGATGAAGAACTATTTGGGACATTTTCCCTATTTTTTTGAGGACAATTAGAGAAAAAAAGAAAAAACATGGAAAAAAACCCAGAAAAGAAAACATTCCTTATAACAAACATTTAGTTAGAGATGTAAGACTCTACAGAAAGATTAATGTTTTTCTCAGATGCTCTGTTTAACACTATCAGGTCAAACTCAAGCAATTGTTCACTACTCGTCCTTAGCTTTGAATAACATTATTTCTATTTCCTACCTGGAAAAGAGCTTGCATGCTTGAGAGTCTGTTTTTTAAGTTTTTAGTTGCCCAAATAAGAGAGATTATCTGCTGCATAATACTAAAGTTGCATCTTACCAGCAAGAAACACAGTCTCCCTGCTGTAATAATTTCTCATGACAATATTTATTGCAACTTGTATCTGAATTTCTAAGCCCTAACATTAAATGTATTTTTGCACATGGCTGTATCTTGCACCAGTTAATATATTCCTCATAACACAACGAAGTCATTGAGTGGCAGGGCACAGAGTTGAGTGGCACAAGTTCATGCATCTCAGAACATTTTGATCAGCAGCTTATAAGAGACAGTCCGTAGTTTACCTGGAATATGAAATAGGTGACATGAATTTGGCAGGGCTCTGAATTAGCCTATACAAACTTTTTGAATCAATTTGTGACACTATGCAAAAATGTACCTAAAATATTGGTTTTCCTGATCACAAGGCACAAATTTGGCATTTGATCCAAGGAACAGAGGTACCAAAAAAAAAAAATTACCACCCCCCCCCCGCAAAAAAAAAAGGGATGTCTGTGTATTTTTGTGCTAATGTTATTAGGATCATAAAATACTTATGAAAATAAAAATATTCCTCCCTTAAAAATAATAAATTTTTAAAAGAGCGGTATTTTAATTTTGACATTGTCAACTTCTGGCTCTACAGTGACATGTGAATATGTGTCAGCCCAGAGGATATTTTTGCAGTAACACAGTGTTCTGAATAAGTTATTCATGAACACATGAGCAATGAGCAAGTTCCGTTAGCTTTCCTTTTGATTGAGAAAACAACTGCAACAACTTATGTTCTCCTTTAACTTCCTATTCCAAACACTGTCAGACTAACCACAGATTTGAATGAACTTTCTGTCCGTGGTAAATCCCAAGCCAAGTTTGACATGGTTTACACATTTTTAGTTAACAAACACTATTATTGAGGAAATGAAAAAAAGAAGAAAGAGTAAAAGCAATCATGCCGCATGTTTTGCAAAAAAGAGTTGGGACATCTTTATCGTTTCCTTTTTCCCTTTTTTTTCAGTGGGCCTGGCGTCTGCTGATTTGCTTAAGAAAAGCATTTCAAAGGACGAGGAAAGTAAAAACGTATTAAGAGTTGACTAGAAGGTGGCAAACCCAGAAGGACAGTAGAAAGCTGATTTTGAGTCAATATCTTTTGAAAAGTCCCAGAGGATGGGAATTCGTACTCAGCAGACTCGCTCTGATTCCACCCTTAAGGGCTGCTGTAAAGATGGAATAATGAAGCAACAATCTATTTTCTAACTTAACGCTCCAGTGTAAGCTCTCATAGCCAGCAGGCGAGGAAGCTCCCTTTGAGAAACATTTCTGGTCTTTTTCCTGGCCACTAGTGTCAGAAAATAAGTTTCACTGGTGCAAGGTCTTCTATTTTATTTCAGGAAGGCGGATTCTGTTCCTTGCAACAAATAAGTCTACAGATCACGTTGCAGAGCAAATATATGTTTATTTTATTATATTTTATTTTTTTCTTTTTCTGTATTCGTTATTTTAAACAGAATGAGGCTTAAGTTGAACAGGCCTAAATAGGATAAAATTTCCACTTTCAAAACTATTTGTTTTCCCCATTTCTTCCCCTGCACAGGAAACTCTTATTATGTGGCTTAATTAGAAACATATTTCTGGGATGGGACTGTACAAGACATAATGTTAGCCAGCTGAGGAACAGAGACAGACTTCTTTGGAAATCTACTATCTGATGAACAACAAAGGTTTGGGAATGAATTATTCAAGACCATACTCAAACTATTCAGGAACCCTGATACGGGGCTTTAAAAAAACAAGTCTGGAATCTGTTTAGTGAATTTCTCCAACTTGAGTCTCTTAAGGTTTGATGAGCTCCCTACATGGGAGTAAGAGAGAAACTCATTTTTATGATCTTGGGAATGGGAGGAGAGGAGATATTATCAGTAATGATGTGGCAGCATTTCCACCACTAATATCTACAGGGAGGGTCGTATCACAGTCGCATTGATTCTGCATGGATGCATTTGCCATGAAAACTAAATTTGAGCCAAGCATATAAGAGAGTAACTGTGCCTGGACATTCTTTGTGACAAGAAAAATACTCTTGTGTAGATGGGTATGTGCACATGTATCCGATATTTTCAATTACAAATTCCAGATTTCTAAGAAAAGCAAACATTTTCTGTGAAAAACATTTTGTCAAAATTTTTTTTTTTTTTTTTAATGGCAAAAAAGAGGAGAGATCTGGATATGAAAATTATACTATTAGATTTATAAATGATCCATATAACCAAGCCATTCAGAATTTTGGTATGAACAGTTCAACTCACTCTATTTCCACACAGACATACATGAAAGCAGACATCTTTACAAGGTCTAGGTTATAATGAACATTTATCACTCAGCTGTGGACCATGGATAAAATAATTAACTCTGAAGTTGTGATTTATCCATAATTTGTATTTGTATGTATTAATAATTGCTTCATGCAAGTCAATAGCCATTTTATGAAAAGATAAAAAATTACAAGTATTAACTTGTTATATTAGTCTGAGCTTACTGTCACAATGGCAAGATGGAATTGTCAACACACTAAACTGTGACACAAAAACTTAAAATGGTACTGAGAACTGTCTCACCTCAGCAGAACTAGGTTTAAGCCAATTTAAATCACTTCAGGCAAAGAATCTCACAAGGCACCTACTGCTGAAGACCAATGTGATGTCCAGTACTAACATTAGGTTTCATCACCTTGCTAGGGTACAAGGATAAAGTCACTGCTGAAATAACTGTATTTCAGGGTGGTAACAGCCAAATAAATTTGGGTCGTGATCAGTTCAGAAGTGGCTGAGAGAGGGAATTACAGCCACGTTCCTCTGATACCAGGCTATCTCTTAGTCGTGGTGGTCTCAATTGCTTTGCCATAGTTACTGACTTCCCCTCATAGTATTGCTTACATATGTTCATACTGGGATTGATCTGACAGCGTCTCTTAAGCTTTTCTTGTATATGTTTACATTTAGACACCATGTAATGTAATTTTATTACAGTAATGTCTGCTGTTGATTAGCATTTGGTGTCAAAAGAGCAGTGCTTGTTTTCAGCTGGCAAAAGAACAAAAATGATCAGACCACTTATAAACGTGGTTTTTTAATACATGGATGAGCCTCAGCTAAAGCTCAATGGTATACAGCAACTTCTTCAATAAATGAAGCTGTAACACAGAGCGATTTCGGCATTTCATGATGTTTTCTATGCTGAATAAGCTGCTATTGACAAAAATGCCCAAGTGACTTAAAAGTCTCTGTCCTACAGAAAGTCAGTATGATCTGAGTTCTTCAGTCTCTTCTGAAAATGAGATGGACTCTTCTAAGCCACTCAGGCACTGTGGAAAGTATTTTATGTCTGCTAATTTCACAGACAATTTCATGGAAATGATAATTAGGTAGTGAAAACTTAATTACAAAATGTGTGCTTTCATGTTAGAAAAAAATTATACTAAATTAAGCCTGTTGTTACTGGAAAATAACACAGCAAATTCGTTAAAATAGCTTGGCTTTGAATTAAGAGAGAGGATCGACAGCGTTCTAACTTTAGGCATTTAAAACACACATGAACATTTGACCCAGCTACTAATAGATACAGTAGCATTTACATTTGAATACTTGGTTGTGTTGAAGATGTAATTATTGTACAGAGCACATCAAAAAGATTGAAAATTCTCAGTTTTGCAACTCTCAAACTGATTTACATCTACAAAACCAATATTATAAATGTTGACTGGACCAGCATTCTTTTTCCCTGTCAGTTAAAAACATTTTTTCCTTTTTTCCCAAGGGTGAATCACTTCAACAAATAATAATAAAAAAAGATTATTTATCTAAAAGAAAATTTTTGTTATGAAACACGCTGTGCATATCTTTTGTCTTTTCAACATTAAATTTTCTAAACTAGAAACATAGTGAAATATGCATGCAGTTTTGGAGGTTTTTTATTTTTCTTGTTTGAGGGTTTTTTTTGGGGGGGGGGTGTTCTTCTTTGTCACTGGCAATAAGGAAATGAGAATTTCTGCTAATTCGCTATTCCGATTTTGAGACTTTAATAGTCATGATAGTTTCATAGCCAGTAAAAAGTACTGGTAGTTTTTCCATGAAATTTGTGTTAGATTTAACCTGAATGCAGCTTTGACTCCTGTAGGTGGTTTGAGTATCCTGGGACCATCTCCTTTATAGGATGTGTGTGAGATAGATAGGCATAGAATTACAAAAATGAGTTATGGAGCTTTAACTGGGAAAGTTCATACTGTGAGAGAGATCTGCATTGAAAAACAAGCTGTAAACGCAAAGGAGGAATTCTCTATGTAAGAGAAGTGCGATTGAAAAAAAGAGCCCTTAAGAACCCAGAATAGGAAAGGTTGGTTTTAAAAACAGAATCCTGAGAAACTGTAGGCTGAGAAGACAAAATAACTGCTGCTGAATCCTGCCAGAAGATCCTATTTTTCTCCTTTTGCTCTTGTTCTCATAACTGATTTCGTCTCACGCTATATAAACTCAAGGAGTTCAAAGCAAGCTTTCAAATCTATAGCATACAAGGCCCCATTATTGTAAAGCACAGTGCATTCACAGTGCCCATATTCATGAAGACTAGGTTTGAGCGCATTGTGTCAAATTATGAATGAATCCGTGCCACGTCACAATACATCTAATAAGTATTTTTATTTACATCACAAAATTGATTTGGCTACAGGAATTATATTAAAGCATGACATACATGACAATGGATGAATCTCTGCTAGTTTAATTCCTCTGAATAGCCTAACAGTATAGTTACTTGATGTAACAGTGCAAGTAGGGTGTGCTCCAGAACTGCCTTTGCTATGACCACCTTCGCACACATCTGCCAGTGCAAGCAAGCCGCAAGACTTATGTCTGGAAGCAGGAAAAGCTGCCGTCAGCTTTTCCCTTTGTATTATCCTTTCCACTGTTTTCAATGGCATCCACCATCCTCTACAGTTAGAGCAAGAGTGGCCTGAATGTTTGCAGGTCAAGTTGAGATTGAACCTTAGAAGATCCTTTCCGTATCGCATCAAGCGGTAGGTCATGCATCCTGGTTTCAGATTGGAGGTGGCCATAGGTCTTATTGTTTTACCTTCTTGTTCCTACCTGACCTGCATTAGTGGCTGAGCAGTGAGTATCACTTTGAACTTTGGTTAGAAATACAGCAAAAGGAAGGGTTTCTCTTTATCGTCTATGCTTTCCACAGCTGAAATGCTGCATCAGCTACAACCAAATGACTTTTACCATCTTTATTTTGATTATGTATAATTAAATGTTCTATCAGAATTCCCTACAGTATTTCTCCAAATGATTGTCCTCAATGAGTGTAATGACTTTACTGATTTTCTGGAGAGCAAAAATAAAAAAAAAAAAGAAAGAACCAAAGCAAAGTGACAAATAAATAAATAAGGCCAGTCTGAGATATAGTCTCTGCTTGATGCATATCAAACAATAGGAATAATTTATGCTTGGAATGACAGTTATTAAATTTTACATATTTTTAAAAAGAAATTATCACAGTAGTCAGCAGTGACAATCTCTGCAATCCATGTTATTTTACCCAGTGTGGCGAAATACTGCAACAAAGAATGAAGTTAATATATTGATAGGTTTTTGTTTGCAGTTGCACCTGTGTAAGTATCCTCAAGCTATCCTGGCTCAATAAAGTAAGACTGAACTGGAGGGATTTCCTAAAACAGGAATTTAATGTTAATTTAATTATGATCTCTGCAACTGACGAAAACGTCATCGTTCACTGCAAGCCAACAGAACGAGTTTACAGCGGAGATGCACAAGCCCTGTGAACTACCCTATGCCCTGCATATGGCACGTGCCCCTCTGCCCTGGACTGTTTAGCTAGAGAGAAAACAGGATTGTCACCCTTTTCACCAAGGCACCCTACCTGGGTCTCATGCACCCCAAATAAACCTACCAAAACTTTTCTTTGTGTCCAAGGAAAGAAGCCCGTGCAGCGAGCTATGGCAGTGCTGTGAAAGAGCCCCTGAACCCTCACTTCAAGCAGCTCCATGTAAATCTGAGCCCAGGGTACGACGACTTAACCTAAACTCTGTGCTTTTATTACATACTGAACCTGGTGACATCGAGAAAAAAAATGCAATGTCATATTAATCCACTGTGCATTGATAGAAACTGATAGGCATGCATTAGTCTTGACAGCAAGCAGTGAATTACTGAGAGCTGTGTACAAAAAAGTTGAATCGTTGCCATAGATTAAATAGATACTGTGCATAGATTGATAGGTACATAGATTTTCTTTTTGAGGAACAAAAAACAACAACAAAAAGGTGGCTTACGCAAGAACCATATGCAGGATGAATTGGTGACAGAAGCCAGCTTAAAGAAAAAAAAAAATAATAAAAAAAAGAAATTCAACACACAACTTTGAAAGTTCCCATGTTTGTACATGTCAAATCCTGACATCTTTCCCTTGAAAGACTGGCTCATTTTATAATACCTCTATGCACAATGTCTCTGCTCTTTTAGGAATACTGATTAGACATCTGAGAGCTAAACCAACCGCTCTTGTAGTGGGACTGCACATATTGTTCAGATTATTTTTACTTGTGAGAGGGAAGGACAGGACGCCGCTATTAAAGAAAAGTAAGTCAGGTATAGAAACAAACTGAAATGCTGATTTTATAAAGACAACTTCTGACCTGAGTGAAATCAATAAACGACAAAACCTGATGGTTTTTAAGTGCTGGCTTCCTCCCCGGGTACAGTGGAGCCTGCAGGGAGAGGAGTCAGTCCTCCCGTGGCGGTGCTGGGCAGTAGCTGTGCAAATCTTTGATCCTGTTCTTCTGCCATCTTCTCCTTTTGAAGACTGATGTGGAAAGCACATTACCCTCCAACTCGAAGGCTTCTTCTCTTCAGAAATGGCCAGAAATTACTTTTCCTTGCTCCATTTGCGTATGCTGAATTGGCGACACAAGATTTTTCTCATTTGTAATAGATTTATGTTTGATTTGTTACTGATGCCTTTTTCTTCTCAGTATAAATAACTGGCCAAGTCACACTGAACTGACAGGAGGTAAGTGCTAACATCTCCCCGTACTGCTTCACGTACCTGGTTGTGTCGGGGGCACAAGCCTGCTGGGCGATAAAAATGTCGCGTGGTACTCTTCGCAGTACATCCTCAAAGGGCATGTGCTGAGTCAGCTCCCGTACTGGTGCCCCCGTAGCTGAACTCCAAAGGAAGCACAGGAGAAGGGTATGTGTAACCAGTGTCGGGACTCACAGGGGCACTTTGGTCCGTGGAGCGGAAAGAACGTAACGTATAGCGGTCTGCAAACCGTCTGTGGGGCATTTGCTTATGGTCCACAAGGAGCTAATTGGTTACGTGATACTACTCCTCTCCTTTGTTTCTGACTGGGGAAAACAAAAGGAATGAAAGGAATAAATAACGTAAGGCATAAAACTGGACAGGTATCCAAAAACATAAACACATGCTGCATTACGATGCTGGGAAACATCCTCATTTAATATATTGCTACATATTTTTATGAAGTGTGAATTTGGCCCATAATATAGATATAGATATATATTGATAATTTTATTTCCCAGACATGGGGGTTGTTGTATCTGCCATGAACTTGCCACGCTGTTACGGTTCCCCGGCGTTTTAAACAGTGCTGATAGGTTGGACATGAATACATCACGTCAAATTAAACAGTTTACATCAGAAACAGGCCTGCAGCTTGCCTGCAGCAATAGGCGTGCTCCACTAGGGAGGTTAGGGTTTTGGGAGGGGCGCTCTCCCTCTGGAAAGATCTCCAGGGTTACAAATAGTCTGGGTTACTTCAGTCAAGAATTATGTCTCCCAGGTACAGCTGAGATGAAGAGTTAGGAGTCGTACCTAGACAGCATCCGTCAATAACTTTGGGCTACGGGATGCACAGCTTTAATTTAATTGTGTGTTCTTAACTGAGTGTGTATTTGTAATTACAGCTCTAAATTTTAACAGAGATGTTTTTGATTACAAACTATTTTCTTTCATGAAGAAAGATCTCTAAACTATGCAAAAGTCAGTACTCTTATTACTTTGACAGTGAAGGATGTATAATGAAAGATAGTTAGCATTTCTATTTCATTGTTATTATTTGTCCATCTTCAGATCTAATCTAGCCTCCAAAGCTGCTATAGAACTTCTTTTATATATTTTTTGTTTGTAATCAATCAGACATGTAAGACAGCTACAAAATTTGTAAGAAAAGCATTCCTTTACAATTAAATCCGTATTTTACTTCAGATTTGAAAGAAATAAAAATTAAATCAAGACTCAGATAAATATTTTAATTTTTTTTTTAACTAAACCTATGTAATCTTTTTTAGTTTCACAAAGCTGAGGAGGTTAATATTTTGTGACTTATCACTCTTTATGAATACTATTTCTAATAAAGGTCTAGAATATACAGATGTACCTAGTTTTGGAGCATGAAGTGGTGTTTTAAATGTCTGAAATGGTGTTTCAACTCCATGGCACTCTGAATGGGCAAAAGAGGCAGCTAATTGCCATCCTCGTTAGAAGTAACTTGTTAATCTAAAAAAGTACACCATATTGCCGAGCTGAACTGTTGCCTTTGGAGACACACATGAGAAAGGGGATTTGTACTGAACCCCCCAGCTATGGAGTTTGTTATGACTTGTACTGCTGACATTTTCAAGTATACGGAAATAAGATTTTAAACACTGAGTCACCCAAGTTCAACCAGATTTAACCATATCTGACATTTCAAGGTCTCACTGTGTTTTCAAGATTCCACTGTGATTTAAAAAGAATCAGTGCTGAAAATGGTCACGATGAACTTTACAACGCAGTAATGAAAGCAGGTTCTTTCCGAATTTACACATGGCCCAGATCTGTATTATGTTGCCTCAAAACCTTTGATACTCCTATGATCATTCCTCATAACATATAAAAGCTGGAAAAAGTTTTCCCTAATAAAAATACAGGAATTTATTTACTTAAGAGGTCTATCTTAGGGATTTATACATACAGAAGATGTTATAAATATAGCAGTGATTGTCTTTTTTTGGAAGAATTAAGTAATATATGATTTTTAAGGTATGACATGATGGAAGGGGGTTATTTTGCTTTAGGGTTTTTTTCACCCAGTCTTCTAATTTGCTACTACTTTGCTTTGGATTTTGAACCTGCCGTTTCTTCAAAGATTGACAGGTAACTCTCCTGGTGCTCATTTTTGGTTAAAAGTTAGGACCAAGAATGCCAGTTTGTTCAGATTAGATTTTGTCCAGACACACCATATGCTGTGAAACACATGTTCTGTGAAACTTCACACCAAATTTCCTTTTACAGTTGCAAGTGCTAGAGCCTGAGGAGCACTAATAGGTGCCACCACTGGCCCTGATCAGTCTCACCTGGGGCCCCCACCCACACCCTGGCCATTGGCCTGGAGACCTACTTAACCTCCAGCTCTTTCCTTTAGCTGCTCTTTGGGTGTTTTGGGCCTTAGCCCTGCTTTGTTTTCTTGTCCTTGCTCACAGCTTGCTGGTGGGACTGGTCATCCTTTGGAGGAGCTGCCCTATGTGTGTGGCCACCTGCAAGCAGGTGGGTGCGTTCCTTGCTGTTTCACTGGGGAGACTTGGGCTCTTGGAGTTTCTTGAGACTAAGAACAGGTTTTTTGAAAGTGGGATGTTGAGGCTGTAATCTTTAACAAGCACAATAGTAGGTGACTTAAATTACTGAAACTGGTTGAGTTCACCACACTCTGCTTTTCCCAGTGCCAGCGTTTACAGGCGTTGAATGCATCCAAACCACTACTTGCCACTAATGACTATTGAAAACTCAAGTTGAGGAGGAGTATAGTTATTTATGAAATATAAAACTTAATGTGGGAGGACTGAGAAAGTTTTTCTAGGTGACTGAAAGGGCATCTCATTAAGAAATTTAGTGATGAATGAACTTTGCTTGTGCAAGACTCTAACAAAAAAAGGACTGAAGTTAAAGTTAGTTAAAGTTAGCTTCAAGTTTTTCTTGAAGAAAACCATGCAAATAGAAGTGGAAATAAAGCCACTGATAACAGATGTAATGAACAGACAAGGCTGGTGGAGAGTATCCACTACGCTTCCTTTCCTTGGCAAGCTCCAGAGGGTCACCAGGGACTATGAGACGAGTCCTTTGGTCACTGAAGCGCTCTCCTTATTGTGAGCAGCCTTCCTCCAGCGACATTCCCAGCCCCAGCCACTTCCCGTCGGGGCATTTGCGGTGGGAACCAAGCGCCTTTGATCACGCCAACCCACGCGCTGGCTTCCCACCACGGCTCTGGTTCCCAGTGTTCCCAGCTTCCCTGCACCACCCACCAGGGGTGTGATTCCCCCTGCTTCCTCATACCATAGCCTTCCAACTTACTGAAACTCTCAGCTCAGCACCCCTACAATCGCTCCATTGCCTTACTCTTTCCCCTCTATATCTGCTCTCTTTTTCTGTCTCATTATTATTCAGCTCTTATTAGAATGTACTTAAAAAAAAATAATCTTTTCTTCCAATCCAAATGGCTAATGAAAAAGTAGCCAGTCATGGCTGATGTCAGTAGGCAAGGAGATACCCTTCCCCAGTGGGATGAGAGAAGGAAAATTTGGATGAATTAGGTGAATCTTTTTTGTTTCTTTATCAAACTGAGATCAGGTGAGTTCCTAAAAAGTCTAGAATAGAGATGATTTATTTCTGCTGATGTTGGTTGACTTGATTAATGGTTGACCAGGCCACGAAACACAGCCAAGCAGTAAGTTTTCTGAACTGCAGAGACTGGAATAAAGCGTAAAAAAAAAAAAAATAAAAACATGGCTTATGCTACCACAGTGGAGGAAACCCATGATGAAAGATCACTTCCTAATGACTTGTAGACCTTAGAATTTTGTGGTCACGTTTTAGTTTTAATGAGGGCTTGTGACCCTTCACCCCTAGGGCAATAATGCTGGATATGGATATGATAAGGAATACATATGGACCTCTTACCACTTCTAAAAATAAAATGACATTTGGATATTGAGCTGAAAGTTTTATTGCCTATAGTAAAACTCTTGGAAAGTAAAACATGCCTTCTGGATACTTTCACATCAGGGAACTCAGCTGTGCTCAAACCTTGGCATGTGAAATAAAATGTCCACACAATGTAATAATAATTCAACATGGTTATTTCCCCCTTGGCATGCCTAACGATTAGTATCAGATTTAACTTTCTGTATGTATAAAGGTGTCAATGTCAATTGAGCTTGATCTTGGTTTCTCTACTTCTTACTCTACCCCACATAAAACTCCAAACCACATTCATTTCTTACACAGGATTCTTGGATTATAACTATTCAGTACTAAAAACCCAAGAGACTGAAGGTGAAACTTTCTGATGAAAGAGATGATATTTTTATATCAGCTTTAGTGTTGTATGTAACTTGATAATGCACCTGTAGCCATATCACCATTTGCAAGCACTTTGGAGTAATAGTTATTGGAGCATTTTTTGAGTGTTCTGCAATGTTAAGAAGTTTACTATAAATCAGATATCCTTCCATCTGTGCGAAAGGTGTTTGTTTTCCCCTTGAAGTTGTGCTGGGGTATTGTGAGAATCTCCAAGATGCGATGCATGAACAAAGAATGATGTATTTGAAGGACATGATTTGCTCTTGTGGGAGAGATGCCCAATTCATTTTCCTGTGGCTGTCTTGATAGTATTGGGAGCACTGGTTAGGACACTGTTGATACACAAACACAGTATTTAGAACAACTCCTAGCAAAACATCCAAGAGATACTCAGATTTAATAACTTGCAATCTAGCTCTCAAATTCATTGAGAACCTAATATAAAAGGCATCACAAGGAAGCTTTTTTGGGATGAAGCCTTTGATCTATGTGGTTCTTTCCCCTGTTAACACCTTTCTCGCCCATTTACCAAAGGAGGAATTTGGCAGGAAGCAGTATCCTCTCCTTGTTGCTGCCTGTGATGCTGGCAGCCAGCCTAACAGAATGGCCTTGCCTGTGCTTTGGTCGTCATGAGCAGCTAGAGGAGGAAGCCCTGTAAGCTTCAACTAATTCTTCTCCTGAAGAATACACCTGATTCTCTGTGATACTGGTACAGCTTAGAAGACACAGGGGTCAGATTCCCCAGTTGTTCAGCGAGGGAGGGGAGTGGAAAATAACTCTGTCCGTCTGTCAGCCTTACTGGAACCATCTGAGAAACCTTGCAGATGGTTTCCTTTTTGTCCCTCTCTTACAGGGTTTCTCATGGGAAAAGGAAAATCTAAACCAAAATCCAGGGATAACTTTTTTCCATTAACTTTGCTGGTTTTCATTATCTGGTAATTGATAATAAACACCTAATAAAAGTTTTTCACATTCCTTCACAATTTCTTTCCCAAAGCAAAAAAGAACAGAAAACTTACTGGTGAGGGGATATGACATTGCAAGGGGATTTTTTTTTTTTATATAAACAAAGACTGCTTCCATATAGGGATAAGAAGATTAAATTTCTTTAATAGCTGGGGAAAGGCTTGCTTGCTTTAAATAACTATAGAGACTTCCTTTGTGGTGCAGCATTCCAGAGTGAGGCCACATAATCTCTCAGTGCATGTAAATTGCTGTGTGAATTATGTTCCAGTTATGAATTTAGAACTTAACTGTGACTGACTCTGAAGGGAGGAAAAATTCTCCCTCTACACAGCCACAGAAGAATTACTCAGACCTTAGCACTGCGATCTGACACGAGTGTTGGCAATGTCAAACACTTGGATTCTTCTCAAAAGAATCCAATGCGGGAGGAGGAACGGGGGGTTTACTTAGCCTTTCTGTGTGTCAGCCCACATTGGAAATACGTTGGACTCCAAAGAGTGGCACTGCAAAAATCACTGCTGAGTTTCTTCTCTTGGTCCTTCCAAAACAGTAAGGGAGTCCCCAGGGGCAGGTGGCTTGGCTGACTTAGGCAGTGGGTGCTGCCTTGCCTTTTCCCCCCTGACACTCTACACAAGTCTCACATCCTTCCAAAGGCTAGGCCTGGAGGGATGGTTTATTACTTCGCAATTAGTAATGTTTTTAAAATAATATTGCAATAGCTGAGAAATACTTTGATAGTCACTTCATTTTCCCTTTTTCCTGGATGATAAATGACCTTTGTCATCCCAGTGGTCAGAAGGTTTGCTTTTAATTTCCAGCTTTTTTTAGTTAAGTGTACGTAAACAAGTAATGCATATGAGTTAATGGCCATTTAGCCTTTGGCAGTGTGGAGTTAGTCTATGAAACTACAGGAACTTAAGCCTCTGAACACGCAGTTTCTAATATAACTGTAGAAACCCCCCTACATTTAAAAGGATGGAACCCAGTGCTTCAAGTTTAGCTGAAAATAATTTGGAAGAAAGTACTGCATTCAAATGAACATCAAAAGCACATCTGTATGCTTTATTCTACTTTGAAAATAAGCATGCATCGCTGACGGTGGGAAGAAATCTACTGTCTCTGCCTGTTCAGAACCAGTGTGTTCTCCTAAACCATCTGCTGGGTCCTCTATGCAGATCTACAAAGCACTTAGAAAATAACTTGGCAAACTGAAGAAATTAGACGTGGAAGTTAACAAACTGGAGCTCAAAAATGTAAAATTTTATTCAAAGTATTACCTAAGATGAATAAATAAGTCAAAGAGTGTAGCTCACTACATCGTTATTAGTGAGATTTATAGCCTTACTATTTATAGTAATTAATATTCATTTTCTCATTTTAATATCTAAATATATTATCTGTTATATTATTATGGCTAATTTAGCCCCTATTACAGTCCATTTGTGCAATGGCTGATAGCAAGGTTTTCATATCCATTTTTGGTATACGCTACAAGATCCATTTGGAGAGCCACAAGTATGTTTATGAGCAATTTGGTAAAGATTTATTTTAATTGGCCTTTACTATGTGTGTTTTGTAGGAGGCAATATATTGTGATTTCACATAATTTAAGCTATAATGAGGGGGAAAAATGTGTAGTGTAAGATTGCAACTGCTCCCTAATTTTCTTCCTCCTTCTCCCTGCAATTGAGAAATATCTTTTTCATTAACTATAATTTATATAAACTGTTCCAGTACACTATTTTCTTAGCTGTATTCTGACTGTAGAGCTCAATATCAATGAGATGGAATATCATTCCACATTTCTTTATCTATGCCACTTATTTTATTTGTAGGCTATAGTTTCTGTGTGTGTACCTGTGTCTGCATATCAAGAGTGCTTACACTGGATCACTTTGAGACCCGTCCTGCCAAATGAGTCAATGGAAGTTCTGTTATTGACTTCAGTGGAAGAAGGACCCAGCCCTAAATGAAAAGGCTTTTCCCTGTTTGGAGACTTTTGCAGGATTACATTATCATTCAGTTCAGCTGAGCTCTGGCGTATACAGGTCACTCCAGGATATTTTCATGCTTGGGACCAGATGGAAAATGTCTTTTGCAATCAACAAAAAGCTTGCATTGTTGACATTTTCAAATTTTTTTCTACAACTGTAACTAATTTGCTTTCTACAAAATTTAACAGTGTCCAAAAGTGATTACAAATACTTTGCAATGAGATTACTTTCATGGTTCAGAGAGTATGCAGTGTCACAGAAATTCACTTTATTTTGGTATGCTCAGATTCAGCTTGAACTGAATCTGTGGCTTGGATAGCTTAGTTGATATGTTATTTGACTTCCATGTGGAGTAACTTTACATTGCTCAGCCCATTAACGAACCTATCTGAAAACCCTAATCATACCCAGTAATTGGGTTTCTCTCACAAATTCTTCTCTTCACAATGATCCTTGTTAGGTTATGTGACAAAAGACTCCGATCCACGCAGGCAAAGGAGTGCAGAAGGAGCAAAGGCGGCTGGAGGAACCCCCATAACCTTGGCAGGTGGATGAGCGCCCTGATCTGTCTCCTCCTGAGGCTGTCCCAGGAGGGTGGTCTGCCCCATGGTCGTGACGATTCAGAGGAAAGGTCCTCCAGAGCACCTTTTGGGCTGAGGAGAGTGCTGCCTGAAAGGGGATGGGACTCATCATGGGATGCAAGGAAAAATTGTTGGGGTGAGATCATGGGACATGGGTGTCTGGTGACAGCAGCTGGAGCAGGTGAGGGTCTGTAGGCCAATACGATTGCTAGTGGATATCAAGCTGGGCTTGATAAGTGGAACAAGTGGGCTGGGAGCCCAGGGTGTGGGTCTAGGAGTGAGGCACCTGCAGGAGCTGGCTACTAGACCATGGAGTCTGGGGCTGCTTGGGACGGCCCTCTGGGTGGGAGGGACTGGAGATGACACAAGGGCTGGCGAGCGAGTAGGCTGAGCATAAGGCCAGTTACTGGCAGGACCCGCAGTGTGGATCTGTGTGTTGGTGTGCGTGTGAGGATGTGTGTACCAGTGGCTTTGGCAGGGCCTTGGGGCTTGTGTGTCCAGGTGACAGAAACTGGGGATGCAGATGGACCAGGTTGTCTAAGCCCAGCTACCGCAGGGATGCAAATATGTGTGTGTATTTCCCACTAACGGAACCTCACCCTGAACTGCCAGAGAGGGGAGCAGTGGTGTCTGTGGCTATGAGTACCTGGTGGTTGGTCTGGGTGGTTGGCCGTGTGCGCACGCAGGCGTTAAAAACGTGTTTGTGCCTGTACTCATGGGGGATGTGCGCTCAGGCCTGCTACTGCCTGGACGCAGGAACAGTGGCAGCCTCGCCTCTGTGGCGATACTGGGTTCAGCACCTCCTTACCACGCGTGATCTCTTGCTTCTGAGATTGCCGAAAGGCTGCTGTAGAAGCTAAAGCTCTGCGTGAGATGGTCACTGGGACAGAGTGTGAACCTATGTTAGATATTTGGGAGGCCAGGCCTGTTTGGTGTGTGAAGTACTCGCCTGTGCATCAGGTCTGAACTGCATGAAAATAACTGGTTGCTTTGCAGACATCTCACTGTATACTTGAATAGACATTAGACAGAGAAGTGTGCCCAGATAATAGAACTAATGCATGAGATAGCTTAAAAAAAAAATAAAGGGAGGGGGTGTGTAGGGAAAGGAAGCAGAGGGAATTACAAGCTTATATGCTGTTTTGAGATTCAAATGTGGAAATCTTTTTAAATTGGCAGCTCCTAAATCTTGGAAAACACCCAGAGAATTCTTGTAAAGAGGCATCATTCAGAAATTCTCTTCCAGAAACAGACAAAACAGTTATTTTGACTCTGCTTTCTTTCTTTTTTTTCTTACTTTTTTTTTCTGAGGTAGGAAAGTACCACTGGCTGCGCTATTCTACAACACGTACCCAAATCGACTGCCTTGTTTCCAGGGTGAAAGGAACTTCTTGTCTCATCCTGATGCAGGAGACCTTACAGGGAACTTTGGTCCCTTCGAGCATCAGGAAGTGCCAGAACCCCTTATTGTCCTCTCTGGGCAGCCTGTTGGCCACGGCCTTTGCTCAAGCTTTCAAATGACCCGTGCAGGTTCTGGAGGTTATCTGGTGAAATTCTGCATGCCGCTGTCTGCTTTCTCTGTAAACACCTGCCTACTTACCTGAATACTAACACTACATGCTTTAGAGAATGTTTTCTGTCTGGGAATTTAGTATCAGAGAAGCATTTGTAACCTGCTATATTGAGATGCTGATCAGTGATTGCATCCTTAATCTTTAACACATTTAGCTATGTGGACCTTGTGATATTTTTTTTAATTAGTAACACAGAATAAGTCCATGCTTTAAAATGGGTAACATAAGTTTAAAATAGCTTCTGATATGAAATGAAGAATAAGAGTGATCGTTACAAAAGGTGATCATTAAGCATAAGTTCTTTTTCTGTCACATGGAAAACACTTAAACAGGCTCTGAAATCTTATAAAAAGATTCCTGCTTGCATCAACATCAGCTCAAACTTACATGCAAGTAATTTTGAGTGTGGTTAGATTTACAGCTACGTAAATCAGATTTCAAATTCAAGTACTATTTAAAGCAATTTTTTTCCATGGACAGATTTCAGCACAATAAGATAGTATACACACTAGAAAACTATTTCCTTTTATTGTATTAAATATATGCAGATTGAATCTCTTTTGTTTAGCCAAATTGGTTGTCTTCAGTTTCTAATAAATAGGTAGTGCCTATAGGTCTAAAATCAACCACACTTTGAGATCATTATTTAATCAAAACCTGGATGTAAAGACAGGTACTTTCTCAGGGATTTCTCTACTTGAAAGAGTACAGACAAACTTCAATCAAATGTTCTCATTTGAGAGATCAGGATCTTAGTTCACATGTAAAAGATTCTCTTGTTTTGTAATCCAGGTATGTATGTTTGAGATTTTTGCAGATAAGTGTCATGCAATCAGTTGTCAATGGTACAGAAGAAATGGGTGTAGGATTTCTTTGCCTTCTTCTGCTTTTCAGAAGACAAAGGAATCTGACAGGACAAAGCCATCTTCAGGCTCTATGTACATGGCTGTCCAGAATTCACCTAAACTCTGTAGTAGTGGTATAGCATTCCTTGAAACTGGAAAAAAAAAAAAAATTCTATTGCTTTATTCAGAAAAGGCAGCTTTTAAAACTGCAGCACATTGAAGATCCTGCAGTTAATACTCTACCTCTACAGAGGAAAAATCCGTAATTTTGTCTTACAATGCTAAGTAAGGCTCAGCAGCAAGGGTCCGGGCTGGACATTCCTCAAAACTTCAGAGTATTTTTCCCTGCATGAGAAAGGTCTCACTAGAACACATAGTGTTTTGACTTACCTGTTAAGAATGAAAACAAAACATGATGCTTCTGGACAAGGACAGTAGAAAAACTGTAGTCATCTCTCTAACCTCCCTTCTTTCCTGTTCTCAGACTCCACGGTAGGAAAAAAACTTGCTGTCATTTCACATAGCCTTTTCTTCCCCATTTACTCATTCACTGGAAACTTTATTTTCAACTAATTGCAAACCAATATTTTTCTTAACTTGCAGAAATTGTCAAAATAAAGAATTGATTCCCTGCACCCCCCTGGCAGTCAGGTTTGTTTCCAGAATAGCCTGACATGGGCTCTGCAGTTAAGGGTATGCATTTTAAGCTCTTCATCCCATATAGTAACCAGTTCTTGCTAGATACCTAACTTAAAACCAGAAGTAGTAAAATACAGGTTCTCTACCTAGGGGAAAATATAAATTTGTCATGATTTTAAAATAAATGGAAAAAAGGTCATAAAATTACTGTAATACGTAACTAAATACAGAGTTTTAAACACTCTTTTTATTATTGCTCCAGTTTCCAAGCGTTTATATGACAACCTTTCAAAGTTAGATGCCTAAGAGGTGAGGTATTCCATGTTACGAGAAGAAACATAGTGTTCAGAAAGCTCATTTTAAGCACGCGGTGGTGGAAGAGGTGAGCCCTTCCCGGTGTGCTCGCAGCAGCGGCAGAGAACAAATGTCCTCCCTGTTGCACTGACCTCCTGGGCTGTGGCTGGCAACAGGCAATGGGAGAGGGATGACCCTGCTCTGAAAGATGGGCAGGAGAGGGTGGGGAACACGCAGCTGGTTTTTTTTGGAAAAGCATGACGGCTGTAGCTGAGTCGTTCTAGAAGCGGTGTATTCAGAGCTTAATAAAGGACGGGTAGTTTTATTGTTCCTGGAGAGGAGGTGTCGGGGCCTCATTTGGTGACTGCCAAGTTGCAATTTGTTTCTCGGCTTGCTCTTGGAGCGTTGAGGTGCTCCTCTTTGAAAATGGGCAAAGGATACTGGCATAGCATTTCTGTGATTTGTCACATGTAATTCTACTTGCTAAAATGGGTTAAATAGATCTACTTAGCTTGTATTTGTTTTGTAATTTATATGGCTTGAGACTTTTTAATGTTACCTTTTAAGTCTGATGGCTCTTGGATTTGATTTACATTTACAAGAAAGGCTGTCTTGTTTTGAAAGAAATATTTGAGTTATAGCTATTCAGTTGTGTCATTTTCCTGCTTATTTTCAAAGATAAAAGGAATGGAGGAAATTGGAAGATTAATTGCAATGTTAGTGAAATGTCTGCTCTGAATTGCTGGGTTACTTGCAGTAACGTCGTATTTCGTGTTGATCCTTGGTATGTATTTGAGATTATAAGCCTGAGAATTCATTTGGTGAGGAAAACATCTTTGGCAGTGTCTGGGGGTTTAGTTATATGAATGAAAACATAATTTTAATCATTTACATTCATTTTCCTTAAAGTGCGTTTATGTCTAAGGCTTTTAATTCAGACAACCCTCATGCATGATTCAACACAACCCTGATAATAGACTGTACCTGACCGATGCAGTGGTATTAATGCTGCCTCTGTGGGTTTTTTTTGTTGTGTGGTTTTAATCTGTTCAGGGAAGAATATCCTAAGTTATGGGTGGATTCAGAGTCCTTAATCAAGGAAAAAACTTTTTATCTGTCCTCAGAAATTTACTTTAGAAGACCAAAGGAATAACAGGGACTTAATTTGCAGTGAAGATTATTTGATGCCTCCCTAGATAAGCTGTGAAATATTTATACAGCAGAATGCTCTTTTCTGTGGCAATAAGTTTTCCCTATATATGTGTGTGTGTACACCCACACGCTACCTTTTCACCAGTGGTCCCCAAGCTAGCATGAACCCGAGCTGATGCTTCCATAGGCCACGGCACTGTGCCAAGAAGATATTAGCCTGATTTTTCAAAGCTGTGTAAAGCCTGAATTAACAGTTCCAGACTTTAAATAGGACTAAACAGCTCAGGTGTTGTACAGCTCTGTACTAATGTGCCATGACTCCAGTCTGAGCATCGGTCTTTGCAGAGCATACCATTGCGTGTTACAGTCTAGAGCTGGTATGTTCATCTCCTCTGATTATCTTCTGCAAATTTTTGTCAGAGATGAAAAGTAATCAAAAGAACAGATGGGGTATAATAAAAAAAAAAAATCAGATTAAGCTGAAAAATAAAAACTTTTCCATCAAAGGGAAAAAATTGAAATTTGCAAGTGCCTTCAGTTTTTGGGTTTTTTTGTTTAAATGAGAATTATCTTAGCTTTAAGTCTTGGTGTATTTGTTTGGGGGTTTTGTTGTCTTATTCTCCCCTAAAATATGCTTCCCTTCTGGAAGTTTTCATTCAGTTCTGGTCCTTTAAAAAGTAGAAAAATGTCTACAACTTCAGCATCATAATCTGTTGCTTGAAGCAGGTGAAGAAGTAGAGCCAGGTGCTTACTGTCCACTCTGCAACATACAAACAAAATTGTAGGACATTGATACTTGAAGTTCCTTACACCCTTGAATCTCAGTTAAAATGCCACAGATCTGCTGTAATTCTATCAAATTAGATATTTTTTTCCCCCTCAGACAAGAATGTTGTTATAAAGGACAGAAAAGCATATATTTTATAAATTGACATAAAGCATATAAGTAACATAAACACTTTCACTGTTACTACTTATTTTTGCGTGTGTGTGTTTGGAAGTGAGAATTTAATTCCCAAATGTATACCTATTCTTGTAGGATTTGTAATATTTTCCTTAAATCCTTTCTTGTTTTGATCCAAATATATGTAATGGAATAAAAGATTACTTAATGTGCAGTCTTTTTCAGACACTCTTGCAGTACCCTTTATAGCTGGCATTTGTGTAAGCTCTCATACTGTGCTATGCAATAATATCTAAATTGCCAAGTTTAAAAATGAGGTTTTGCAATAGTTTGTTCTTCCCTGCGGAAAACATTTGGGACTAGAAGTTTGAAGATATCTAATTAAAAAGCATACTTTTTGTCCTATTCTGCCTTTTTAATCTAGGTAAAAGTTGTTGGGGTTTTTTTTTAGTCCTGATGTAATAGCATACAAAAGTGGGTGTATGTTTTGGGATGGTAAAACTCTCTCTGTAAATGGATTACTGGGAGAGGTTTCAATTATGTGTTTTTCACCAACTAATTCTGGATCCAATCATTCCAGCTGGTTTATGATCGCTAGATGAGCTGGACAGAGCTTGAATCATCGTAGCTGTCAGATAAACTTTGAGGAAAAAGGGCTTGAAGGGTGGAAGCAGAAACACTATCATCACTCTGCAGCCTGCCTCCATGTTGCGGCGTTGCCTTCAAATAGCATTGGATCCCTTCCAGAAGCAAAACAGTACAACAGCTGGTCCCAATTATCCTAACTGCAGTGTGTCTACATGCACAAACGGCCAGCTTTTCTAATTTGGCTCTGTGCTTTAATGAATTAGTTATTTAATAATTTGACAGGAATGCTAGTGTTGTGTTTAGCCACTTGCTTCTGTTTAGTCTTATCTTTGGAGCTGTGTTCATACAGTCCTGCCATGATCATTGGCCGCTGTTGTAATTTATGGAGATGAGAAAGCAAAATACATTGGTAACACACGCGAGATAGATTTTTGCTTTAAAAGGCCTAAAAGTTGGAAGGCTATCACTTGATAACAGTTTTTTTTCTTTACGGAGTTATCACTCAGTACAGCTAGGAATACAGAAATCTTTTTTCCTGACTCTCAGAAATTAGAATAAAAAATTAACTTGTGAAAGACATACCCACATTCTACTTACCCTTACACATTCCTTTACTTCAGGGGATATATTTTCCTCATCTTCTAGATGAGCTGTGGGAAATTCTACCTGTATGAGCATAAATAGGAGCTTACTCATGCAAGCTGTGTAGAAAGATGCACAGCTGTCTCACTGGGATAAGGAAGCATTAACATTTGCACAAATGAGAAAAGGTGCACACTGAGCATGCAACATAAACCCGCAAAGAAATGGTCCCAAATATATTGCAAATTAGAACATTCACCTCTTTCCTGTCAACACTTGGCTCTTAATAAATCACCAAGAGGTTATAGTTACCAAGCAACCAAAACCTGTTAATTTGTTGTGCAAGATCATGAATTCCAGCTGACTTGTAAGGATGAGTAGGAATTGAATGATGCAACTCAGAAGGAGGGAGGGAGAAAAGTTGTTTTGAAATGAGATTTTTTTTTTTTAAATGTCACAGTGGTATGAAAGGAAGCAGTCAATTCACATTCCTTCTGCCCTGTATTGTAATGAAAAAGTTGTATTTTGTCTGCGGAGGTCCCAGTGGGTCTCTGATGTAATAGCTGTGAATTACAAAAGGCCTTAAGGGAATTGAAAAAGGGGTGGGGTGGGGGGTTCTGTTCTTAATGTCTTCTGTAGCGGCAAGCCTGGGACTGCGGGTGGGTCCCTGTTCCGCCAGTATTGTAAAGCTGGAAAAATGGAGCCAGGAAAGCTGGAGCCGTACTGCGGCTGAACTGGACATCTCCTGGGTAAACAGGTTTGATCCCAGTTCCTGACCAGAGACTTGGCCCGCGGGATTCCCCAAGTTCACCTGAGAAAAAAGGCTTTTGCAGATGAAAGACTGGAATTGTTGGATAATATGATATTTCTACCGTTTCATGCCATTCTTGTGTTGAAATTCACAAAAATCAATGGAGATAAAACAAAACTTGAATTTGGCCTCTGTTCTTTTTAGAGGAATGAGGCAAGATGCTGTGCAGTGTGAAAGTCTGACCAGATACAAATTATGAGCTGGAAGCACAGAAAATTCACCTGCAAACTGGCTGATAGAACACATTAGTATCCAAAAATATGTGAGAACATGTTGCAACAAGGAAGAAAATTATTTAATCGGCAACAAAGTTTCTGTAAAGAAAAAGAAAATATTTAGACATAGTCTCTCTAAATATGCCACCATAATAATAATAAACACCACTTAGCCAGCAATAAAAATGAGTAAGTGTTCTCATAACAGACTTGGGGCAAAGTTTTCTTTCTTTATTTCCAATCTTACCGAATCAGACGCAGTTAACATCAAATCCCTTTCAACTTCCTGCATTGCCCAGCAGAAAACAAATATTGATTACTTAGCTGGAAATAACTACAGATTTATTATCGGCAAGTCGTGTTGCTTATCAGAGTATTTGGTCCTAACTCATGTCATATTCGAGCCTTTTCAATGATTTAAATCTGTATTTTCAAGTAACTTGTGATTCCTTACAGCAAGCTTGGCAGTGGGCAAGGCTTGTTAAAAGAAATAGCAGAAAATGCTAGAGAAAATTTCACTGCTTGTCTGTCAAAGGCACCCAGAGTTTCCATGGCAGCAGGAGTATGGCAGGGTTAAAAAGGAATTATGGGTTGTAATGCAATCTCTGGAGTTACAGAAATAACCGTGCACGGTATGTGAAGGCTGAGAATTGGCATGGGACTCTTCTTTAACCTGAGCTAAAGCTCTCCTCGAAGGAGATTATTTTCAAGCATTGCCCATAAAGTTTGCAGCAATTATCGGGTGAGCGTAATGTCTATCAGAAAGCACGTAACACATCGACACACCAGAGTTCACAACTTTGCTTTTCATGACATAGGAAGCTCATGAGATCTGCTTTTTAGCTTTTTGTTGGTTCACCTCACTGGATAAGAATGCAAATTATTTCCTTTCCAGAGTTTCCATCGCAATAAAGTTACCACTGAAGATTAGTACAGAATATGCCTGACTTAAATCTCATTTATATGGATACTGCTATATCAGAGCACTGAAACTAATATTGTAGCTGATGCTCTGTTGACCCTCTCTTTCTGTGTAAGCATTGATAGAAGTTCAAGACATAAAAAAAAAAAAAAAAAAGTAAAATGGTATTGTGGCAGAATAACTGGCCTTAGGAAAGAGACAGAAATTGCAGCCTAATGAATCCTATTGGGGAGGGTCTATGTTCCTTTTGGGGCAGAAGAAAAGCCAATGTAGAAGTGTCACATCAGAGAAATATTTCTAGAGAAATTAAAAATAATGAATTAGAACAACATGCCGAGGAACTGGAAACATTTGTTTGGGAAGAAACACATTCTTTGAAGGAAAACACATTTTTAAAGCAACTGTTTGCTTTTAGAATGGAACAGAAAATTATTTTGAAGATGTGGGCTTTATTGCGGTGGAAAAGTTAGGGTTTATACAGTTCTAATTGGGCCACTTGCCACTGACTTCAAAGGAGGTTGCATTGACCACAGTATGATTCAAAATGTGTTCAGAGAATCTAAATATTTATTGACTAAGACACAGAAACATTTCTCTCCTGTGTATTTACCATAAGCATAAAGTTGTCTTGTGTAAAATGCCCTCTTTTCGGTTTTACTAGCTCTTGCTTAAATACATGTGAAATAAAGCTGACTATAAGAAAAATGTGATGAAATGGCATATCATATAGCCATGAATACAAGGGGATCTAATCACGATTATCCTGATATGCAGTTTAAATTCAGTTGTTACTGTTATAATTCAATCCTACATCGCAAATTTCCTTGGGAGGAATAGGCTGTAAGGATGTTATTGGGAAAAAGTTACTTTAAATACTTGTAACAATTTGTAATTATTCCCATAATTACGAAATATTTGTAGTTACAGGAAATTTTTCAATGTAGAACAGTTAGGTGCACACAGGGATGTACTGCGTAAAGCTGGATCAAAAAAAGCCATAGGCTAAAGAGTGAATTATTTCTTTCTTCTTTTAATAGTGGGGTTTAGTACTTCAAAGTAATAATTTGTAAGTTGCTAGCTAAAGATGCTCATGCCATTAAAAGCATGAGAAAGCTTTGGGAAAGCCTAATATTACAATATATGTGAAAACACAAGGATAAATTTTACGACAAATTGTGACTGCACTATGCAGCACAAGACTTACGGAGATCATTTCTGAGCCATCATCAGTTTCCTCAGGTGTGGCTGCCAATCTTTAGCTGGGCAAATGAGAGACTTCTGGTTCCCTAACGACTTCAAAACCTAACAGGGTTCCTGGGTTTTGCGTGTTTTGTTGGGTTTTTTGTTTGTTTTTTGAAACACAAACAATAGCAATTAGTTTACGAACTTAAATTGATTTTTACTGTGGCCAAATAAAAATTGAGCTTTTAAATGAAGTCAAATAAAAAAAAATCTAAAATTTAGAATAATGGAGGTGGGCTTCAATTTACAGTAGAAACACCTAAATTTTGGCATCCATGTATAACTGCCTAAGCTCCTGCTATGTCAGTGGTGAAATTGCCAGTACAGCTGCAGAGTACAGGGCACGACTCAGTTGTCCAAGCGTAGGCATTTGCTTTAGGATGAGCTTGGCTCCCTTGTTCATTTAAAGGGGCTTAATCAGATTATGATGGCCTAAATGTACATGGCTTGTGCCATGTGAGGTGCCCAAAGGTATTCACAACGACTGTCAAGTACTGGTAGATCTGATGCAAGGGCTGTGAAAGATTTGTACCCTTCTGGGTTGTCAGGCATGGTGGGATGCTTGCAGCAGCTCAGACAGGACCAGCCACCTGCACATAGGCAGCTAAATCCTGCCCTCAGCATCTACTCATTCGAACTGCAGCTACACGCTCGGTGCACACAGTGATACCTTCATTTTAATATTCAGCCGAATCCCACCTGGATTACCTGATTTCTATTTTCTTTTTTTAGATTTTGTTTTCAGAGAAAGCATTCACCCACTCACCAAGGTTGAAAAAAATAATATTTTTAGAGTAGTCCATGTCGCACAGAAAATAGATGAAAATATCTCATCGCTACTCTGACAGCACCACAAAATTTGTTCAAATATCTAATGAAAGACAAACTGCACAAGACAGATTTGGGACGTATTTTGGTAATTTTAATTTATTTTGATTATTAACAATAGTTTTGGAATTCTATTCACTAAATATGTAAGCTTATCACCTCAAAGGGAAAATATCTCATTACTTCTCATCATAAATATTGTTGGAACCTGCTGGCTTTGACTAAATTATGTCTGACTTCTTATGATTTTTCATACCATGTTAACATTTTCAGAATAGAATGTTTCAATTTTTTTAAATTTGAAAATTTTTCTTCCTTCTGAATATTCTTTATGCTTTTATTATAAATATCATAAGATGTAAAACTAACAATTGAAGCAAAACATGTAGATGATGCAAAATTAACTCATAATGGCATCTTACAATTGATCTCAGATGAAGCAGATGAAAAATCTTGATTTTTTTTTTTCCTTTTAGACCGAGATCTGAAATACAAGCTCTTAGGTTTCCATTCAAATCAAAAAAGCTGCTTCATTCAGAGACTAGAAAAAATGGATTTGCCTTACATGTACCTTGTATACAGAAGGTACGCAACTCCTGATCTGACTTTATATTCTGGGTTTTACCTACTGCTGGTCTTTCAGTAATGTTACTTCCATTATTCTCTAGTACAGATTACTTCCCTTGTTTGTAAAATATAATGGTGTAATACCCAAACATAGCACAGATTCTAATAAGAACATGAATTCTATTTTTTTTCTATTCCATCACTAGCTTCAGATGCCAGTGAAATCCATGGTTTGCAATATATCTTGGCATTACTGAAATGTTGGTGCTTTGGAAGATCCTACATGTCTGTTACCTTGTTCTGGTTAGTTTTAAAATTCTTTCTCTGTATCTGTTCTGGGTCTTTCCTGTGGTCCTTTGTCTGTTACTTAATAAGACAGACCTTCCTGTACTTCACTGAAACACAAAGGGTTAGCAAAATAGTTAATAGGCACTCAGGATGGTTATTTAAGATGCAACACCTTATTACGTTAACTTATACCTTTCCTTCCAGTGTTATGGGTACCAAACGATGACTCAAGCATCAGGAGATTGACTGATTTGGCCTAGGTTGCTCGGAGAAATAGAGTTTCTGCTAGGACTGTAGTATTGGATAAAAAGCCCTAGCCACTTGTAAGTTTTAAATGGATTGTATTATGCAGGAAGGTTTTTTGACAGAACAGGCTCTGCCACTGAAAAAAATGATAGTGTAAAAGGATACAGAAGAAGCAGCACCTCCTGACACTGCTTGTAAGGAGTGGTTTGGTTTGCAGATGCAGGTTTCTAGTTCTGTTTTAGATGTCTCAGGGTATTCCACCTGGCTGCCAGGTGTTGTTCCAGACATAATGACTCTCCTGATTCTCTATCATGTTTCCTACTATACTGAGGTTTAAAAGAGGCTAGAGCATCTCAATCAGAATGAAACACCTATGTTTAAGGAGGTAAATTGCTCCTATGTATATTAATACTCTGCTTTTTTCATATAGGCACCTAATTGCATAGCAAAATATATAGTCAGAGTGCCTCTAACCCCCCCGTAAAACACATAAGCAAATTTTGTCCTCCTGTGATCTTAGAGAAGATGGTCCCCAAAATCACAAAGGCAAACTGTGACAAAACAGGTCATTTGAGTCTCTTCCAAGTCAAAAGATAATGCTACAATAATCAGACTGTTCTTTCTATTCGTGGGTTTAAACACCTCAGAGCATCATCTCTCACCACAGTTTGGTCTTCTGCCAAAAGCCATTTTATTTCAAACCAAGGTGGCCAGTAAGATCTGGAGACATAAACCCAAATTTGAATTTGCATCTCCTGAATGCAATTTTCTGGTGTCTTCCTAATTGATTTTCATAACAATCTCATCTGGGAATAATGAAAAGTAACAATTAGAATGTGGTACTTCATCCAAATCACCCAGGTTCAGAAATGCAGGTATTTGGAGTTCTGATTTGCACATAATTGCTAGTAATGAGGGACCATTAACTCTGCCTCCGTTCCTCCTCCTTCCTCTTCTCTGTCGAATTTGCTTTTTCACCAGCACTGGTCCCACATCTGCCTTTTGCTACTGAGGCCCTTCCCTGAACTTTAAACCTCAACAACTCTGTATGTGACATAATAAAATGAAATGGTTTATTACACCCCTAAGAGGTCTAATGTCATTGGGGAAAAGATGACAGCAGTTCACAGGACTGGCTGGTAAGATCATAAAGGCTTACCAGATATATCCTTTACATTTTATCATACATTATATCACACCCATTTTCAAATTGTTGCAACAAACTTGCCACCCATCAGCTGCTGCCCAGCTAACAGGAAAGAACTTGCCTCCCCATGTAATATTCAGATAAATTTCTATTGCTCTCTGAGAAGAGAAAGTAAATTAAGTCCTGTCACTGTGCTAGCAGCATCTTGGCTTCTAAGGAGATGATTAGTGCACCGAATTCGAAAATGTCATGCGTTTATTTCTGGGTGATTAGTGATACCTGTGTCAGCACTAACAGTGCTGCAGCAGACAGCCTCATATCTCAGGAAAATTGGGGAAACAAGACTGCACAGCACTTTTCTCTATAAATTCTACTAAATGTGCAAGAAAGAACATTGCCTGCTTTTCTCCAAAATGTGTGTACTTGTACTAAAACATAGCTTTGGCAGAGCAGCTAAATACTAAAAGGCAGTTACTTATCTTTACAAACTCTCCCAATTCCCTTATCTTCACTGTAGCTATGACAATTTGCTGAGAATGTGCCACCCATGTGTATACATATGAGTATGCATAGATAACTTATGTGCTGCAAGTCTAACCACATTCAACACTTATCAGGCTGCTTGGTTTTTGTTTTTCCAGTTCATCAGGATAAAATTTGAAATGTGTTACTTCAAATACTTTTTCCTCTGCTGCATTGTCTGGAACTTACTAGTTTTGTATTTCTGAGGTGCTTCCTGAGAAAATGGGTAGAGATCTGACAGCGCAAAAACTTCCTGTGCTTTATTTCTAGCTAAATACATACTACTTGTGAATAATTGGGGTAGTATGGCCGAGATGACTTTGTAACTCTGGTTTGAGAAAAGACGACTATGGAGAAGATTCTCAGGATTTCTATGGCATTTTAAGATACTTAGTGGTGGTGGTGCTCTGTGTGTGGTGGTATTTTTTTTAATTAAGATGTCCGGGAAGCATGTTAATTTGCAATATTGGCTCAGGGAAACATTCTCTGATTTCACCTTCAGGAGTTTAGTCAACCTTCCTTCTAAAACTAAAAGCACTCACTTTGCCCTGCACTTACACTTGTGTGAAGTATTCTAACAACTAACAATTCCCATTCAAAATAGCCACTGTTAAGGCTTCTGCTATATTTCTAGAGTTCCCAGTACCTTGCCTTACTTTGGTCTGTATAGATTGACGTTTACAAATTTTTCAGATTTACAAGCTAGGCCCTACTGAATACAGTCCATTTCGGTATTAAAAAAGAAAATAATACATATTTCAAAATTAACTTGATGTTGACTTGCTTCTGCTTCTTTCCACCACTTGCATCAATTTTCTGAACATTTGAATGTCCACAGACTGTTTTGCCAGCACTCATTTGCTCAGCAATGGTGAATTTTAGGCTCATCAGCTAAAATGTTCCCACTGTGATGTAACATGAAATAGAACATTTTTTCCAACAGCTCTTCATCAGAGCCAAGGGAGGGAAGAAAAAAAAAAAAGATCTGGGCAAGGATGTGAAAATACCCATTATAGCTGGGACAGCGCATCCAGAGGCAGTTGCTTTGTGTGAATGTGATCAGAGAGCATTAAATTCTGCACATAATATAGCTTAATAACTTGTACCTATGAATTTTTACCTAACAGGAAGTTCATCATAGCTCAGAACTGAGATGCTTCATGTTCCTTAAGATGTATTACTGCTGTAGAGTTGCTGCCCGACAACACGGATTCAGAGCCCAAATTACTTCTTCCTCTTATTCTAATTCTTACTTCTGTAATCAAAGGAAAACAAACCTCCACGTAACCTATATGAACAGTCGTATTTAACAAAGCAAGCTGAAATATTGAACATTTGAATGTCGGATGCTCACCACAAATGCTTGTTTGTGGTCCAAAGATTAAAAAAAATAATTGAAAAAATTAAAAAATGCCCAAGTGACTTGAAAAATGTTGCAAAACATTCCACTAACAGAATGAGGCCTTTAGTTTCAGTCTTATGCATAACCACATGTGTATTTAGCAAGACTGAATCCACTTCAATGTAAAAAAAAAAAAAAAAAAAATTGCAGCATTAGGGGTTTTGGGACGAAATTATGCAGCCCACGTACATTTTTCTTTCAGTTCTATATGCATAACACTTCAAGTCTATCCATATAATTTATAGTATATACCCTGTTTTTAATTTATCTAAACACAAGGTCTGTTTCATAAACATCAAAGATAATGAAAATGCCCTTTTAATGACTGTTAGAATCTACATGTTTATTCCATGCTAACTTCCTTTATTTGTCAACCTCACACATGAGGAATGACCCCTCCTGTGCTGTCCCTGCTTAATGTCAAAGCTGTAGGGAAAAAATGTTTATTACATTAGCTGCATTCTTTCACTGAGGGCTGGCAATTAACACTGCATCTGGAATCGGAAAACTTCAAAATGTCTTTCATTACTACCTGTCTGGGTGGCAGGGAGGAAATGAAAAGAAGTTTTCTATTCTTGTCACATCTAGTTGCAGGATTTACTAGAAGCAGACCTTGTTCCAGTTATAGGGAGTAAGATTATACCAAAGCTGCTGATCTGTTTTCAGAAGAATTGTTACAATCCTGGAGAGAAATAGCTGGGAGTAATAGAATTTTAGCAGAAATGAATCTGTTACTAGCTAGGAAAAAATTGCTACAGTCAGATAGACCTGAGGTGCCATACTTGCAATTTCAAGCATGGTAGATGAAATTATGACTAAGAGGAGGGAAAATATATTGAAAGAGAAAGTTCTTCTAATCCAAAACTTAAACCCCCTGTGATTCGCCCCATCTTATTCTTTTGCCTATGGTTCCTATCAAGTGGCTATTGGACCAGGCAACGAACCTCCCTTTTAAGTCACTTCACGCTCAAGCCTCTAGCTCAGCTAATCCATGCAATAAGGAAGAAGTTAGATATTTCATGCTTCCCTGCTACAGCTGGGCAGAAAGCATTTTACCCTCTAGGGACCAAAACTGAAGACTTGAGGCATCATGAACAATTAAAAAAACAAAAAAAACCCTTGCTTTGGTGTCCACTTGGGTGAATGGCTTGGGTTCATCACTTTCCCAATTATAAGGGAAATGTTGAATCTGCTTTCTACTGACCTTAATCTTTTTTTGTCTGTCTTTGATTAAAGGAGACAGAGATGGGTGTTATCAAAAGGAATATTATTCTATATTGCAAAGACTGGCACGATTTTTTCTGTTTCGGTCAGGACAGGAAATAAGTAGTTTCCATCAGAGAAATGAAGTGCCTTTGAGTTTTACACTAGTAGCCTTGGCATTTTAGGTGTTAAAACAATACCTCTAATCCAAAAAGGACGTCGCTGTCGTGGTGACGGGATGTATTAGCGTGCTTATAGTAGGTCAAGAGATTGTCTACCTCTCCATCAAAATATTTCCAGTTTTAACTAGTGCTTCTAGAAAAAAATGTATAAAGTATTTTTTCTGCATATAATTTATAAAAACACAATTTCATTTTTTTTTTCTGTGTTCTCAAATAATGAGCCTCAATTATGCTGTCTGGTAAAAAGAAAGGGAAGTACAAGTTAACCTCTTTGCTCTTGAAAAATGGACATAGACATTTCCCTAAATGCACTAGTTTACTGGCTTTATATAGAACAAAGCAGGCAATGAAGGAAGGTATGGGCTAAATCCCAAACCACAGGTGAGTTCACTGTGATGAGTATAGAAATTTCTAGTCAGCAGCCAGTGAGTCACTATGACTGATGTGCCCACAAAGACGTAAACGCGTAAAGCTAAGAGTATTGCCTCAAGACCCTGTGCCAAAATGGATGTACTGCCGCAGTCTGCGCATACCAGACAAGGTATCAACCAAATTACATCCGCGAACGTGGCAGGACCGTAGCTCCTGATACAGCCGAGGGGTAACTGGGATGGGCTATGGGCTGAGGACAGCCTAAGGACTGCACAGTGCCAAGCACCGCCTCAGGACAAAATCCAGATAAGCAAAGGCTATCACATTAGGAAGCAAGAAGCACTGATGGAAAAAAGAATGTGATCAGCTCACGGTTTTCTTATGGCTGGAGATGCGCCCATGCTCATATATCCCAGAGTGCTCATAGATTTTCATTTGTAAGCACTCTGTTCAATATCAGAATTGAAATAGTATGAGTTAACTGCATGGTCCTGATATCCTTGCTCAGAAGGGTCTACTTATCTTCTCTCTCTCCTGTGATGGATCTAATGATGCACCTAATATGTCATTGAACTGATATAACTGAGAACAAGTAGCTTCATATCCCAGGAAAATTACCAGTCTCTACCTGAACAAAGTCCAGAGATAGGAACAAGGAAATGTTGCCAATTTTCAGAGAGATACTTAGATTTTGGCAGAATTCAGGATGAAACCAGTAATGTATGGCTGATGTCCACAAGAGCACTGATGATTCTAGAATCCAAAGCCACTTGGCTCTTTAAAATTGCAGGGATTATTGGCACTTCCAATCAAAATATCAAACAGCTTCGTATCAGGATTCTGGGTTTTGGGGGATCTTTTTTGTCTTTATCTTGTGTTTGGAATCATGCTTAGATGCACCATAACTTGATCTTGAAAAAAAAAAAATTGAAAGGAAACTGTGCAAGTCTGATAGTTAAACTTATATGCAATACAAAAGTTAAAGAAAAAAAAAGATAGATTTCTGGATCCCCAAGCAGCCCCAGTTGCTGTGCTGTTGATAAAATATCCACACCCTGTTGAGTGGACATCAGCTACGCAAACAGATGTTCTGGAAGAGAAAAGGAAGTGTTGAACAGCTGACTTTTATTTTGTTGCAGATCTGCTCAGACGGACGCTTATGGGTTTAAAGGGTGGTTGCCATGACCAGCAAATCCAGCCAGGCTTTAAGTGCAGCTAAATCCAATAGAAACTCTCAACTTTACGCTTTTGCCCTAGAGACGGTTACAGGTCAATAGTTATTTTCTGAGTTATTTGGGGCTAATCAGAAATGCATGTGCAGATGTTGAAAGATTGAATTTATACCTCTGGAATTGATTCAGGTGCTTTTTAAAATATATTCTTATTAAATTTTTTTATTACTATTAAAAATGGCACTACAACTGTGGCAAAACTTGCTGTCTTCTGAATGAAATTTAACTCTTTGTTGCCCTTCAGTGGAATAAGCAGAAGTATCCTGAGGCACAAGGAACAAACCGGGATGTTTATTATGTAGCCAATCAATACTCATGTACTTTTCTACAACTTTGTTGTTAAAAAAAAAAAAAAAAAAAAAGTGTTGCCTTAGAAATATAACAGACACTGCCTTGCTTGCCAAAGTTAGGATTTATTTCAGTTTGAAAACATTACATTTTTCTTTTTCAAATGTCAGCTTTTAGAAACATACAGGCAAATCAAGTTACAAGCATGCTAGGTCTAAATAATTAAGAAACAGAGCAAACCTTATTGTAGGCAGCCCTTGAACATACTCCAGGCAAAACCACCTTCTGCATATTGAAATGCCATGTCTCTCAGCTTTGGAGCTCTGGACCCTTACAGAAGAATGTGGTTGTGCTTTTTTTTTTTTTTTTTGTTTAACTAAGGGAGTCCTAAGTGAGTGGTTGAAATAGTCCAGGGTGTATTCATTCATTCTGTCACACAATGCTGATCGGGAGTGTATTTAGACGGCTTAAAGTCTTGGGGAGGGCGAGGGGTAGACAAAGCCCGAGCTGCATTTCGAACGTGAACGCTGAAAACTTTGTCAGTGTTTTAAAATTGTTTCATCTATTCATATGTTAAGGCTTTGGGGAGATGAATTAGGACAGCTGAGAAACTGATTACAGCCCCTTGCCGCATTCTTTCTCTTTGCCGTTCACGTAGCCAAGCTGACACAGCCCCTGCTGAAATAATTCTATCTCGTGATACATGTATCAAAAACGAATAGATAGGATGGTTGATCTTGTGCCTTTCTTGTTCTGCCACACGCTTTTACTTCGAACCACATGTCATTAACAGAGCTAATGGGATTTTGGCATGGAACCAAAGGGGTGGGAGGGGAGAGGGGGGTGGGGGGAGATGGATGGGAGCGAGATGAACTACGGAGAGAAGCACTGCTGCCTTTCTTTGCGCTAAAGCGATGTCAGGTTTATCAGGCTTCTCTTTAGTCCTTCCTGACAGGACTGGAGGCACTTCTCTGTACATGTATGTCTCATGCATTCATGAGCCTCTTTGACACTATTGCATCTTTTGTTAGGAGCTGAAAATGCAGATCGTTGCTCTACCCTTCCCTCAGCTGCCATATGGCATTGTGGAAAGGGGCCCACAAAGGAAGGAGAGGGAAGTGGGGGGAGAGGAGAAGAAATGAAACTACCAGCAGATGAAATTGATTTATTTTCACCATTAGGGAGTAGGGGGTGGAAGCCTTCTGGAATATAAAACCTTCTCGCAGAGCAGGCAAACAGGCTGCCTGCATGACAGCTCTGGTGCATGTTAAAAAAATAACATGGCTTGAAAATAGAAGCACCATTGTTTTGCTTAACTACTGTAACAAATTTATATGAAATGGAATGTATCATCTAACGTGGAACAACTGCCAAGGTTGCAGACTTCTATTTTTTCCCCCCTTGTCTGCAAGAGGTAAAACCCATGAAACCCCAAATGCTACATAGGTGCAACAGTTTGGCATCACTGCGTATTTTTCTAAAATCTCTCAAAATATCTTTGGTCTAGTCCGCATTTTTGCGGAGCTAAACCTTTCCTAAAGTAAGTAGCAATTAGAGCACTTTATATAATTGCTTTAAAAACAAACCAAAAATGTATTTGGGAGAAAGAATCTTGGCATGTCAATCCTTTGGTTATTTTTCTGTGGGTCCTTGCTTTATGAAACACTAAATAAAATCTCTAAAAGAAATTCAATGCAGCATGTGCTGTGTATTAGCTAAACTAGATACTCTTACCTACTATACCAGGTTTACATTCCCTGCTGATATAAATACACAGTCTGGATTTAAGCAAATTCTGCTTTTCTAACTGTGGGTTGTACAAAGTTAACAGCTTAAATCTTTACCTTTAACCACTTTAATGAATTTGCTTCCTCATTCCCTTCTAACTCTCTTAATGATACCATTCCCCTCTAACTTTTAATTTTAAAGTGGATCTCAGTGAAGAAGTGGCTTTAAAAATTTCTGTTGTATACAGGAAGATTTCTCTATATTTTCTGAGGTTTGCTCTCAAGATCCTGTGCAAGAAGGTATATAGTATGTGACTGACTTACTTTATGAAAGTAAGTTTCACCCTCTGGTTTCAACTCAAGAGTAAGTGATCCAAAATCTTGCTTAATCGAGAATTAGGTGCACAGATTCTACAGTTAGTTCAATCATGTTCAGAGCAGTGTTTTGGTTTAATTGTTTTTAAGACCTTTTTTGATACAACAATTTATCTTTTCACTGAGTTTTGTTCTTCTGGATGTTTGGCATGTGCTGTTTCTCAGGTGAATGGGGTTTTTTGTGTATGAAAATATTCCTGAGCAAAATAATATACTATTCAATCTTTTCCATTCACAAATGTCTAACCACAGACTTTTCAAGTAAGCAAAGTCACTAATACCTGCTACACGCTGTACTGGCAATTTTACTTGTCAGCTGATGAACTTCCATGTTGTTATATTCCTGTCGAATTTGAACATTAAGATAATGATGTGAAAAAGTGGGGTTTAATTGCTTTCTCTATCATTCTGAGCTAAAAGTGTTAGTCTTTCTAGTCTCCATTTGCAAAATGGAGTCTTTTCATTCCTTCCTTCCTGAACATATAAGGCACTCAGCTCTGCCGATGACAGAAAAAAGTAGGCAAGCATCTGCCTTGCGGTTGTATACTGCAGTTGGTACCAGGTTTCTGTTCCTCTCTTCTGCTTGAATATCCATCCAAAGCCCACTGTCCTCTTTCTCCTAGCCTACACTCTCGGATTTTCTGTGGATGCAGTGTCACTCAGAACTGGGATATAGTGAAGAAGTGGGCAGGTTATTGTGTATGAGTGAGCCACATCCTGTGCATGTGGCTGGTAAGTCCCTCTGGAGCCCCTGTGCAGGTGCAACCCTTGTCTTTAAGTTTTATACCATGATTATGTGAAGAGATCTTCCGGGATGACTCCTGCTTTAACCTATTTTCTAGTGCTTGTCAGTTATCAAAAGAGTGCATCTTATAGATGCCTAAGAAGCGTGATGAGGAAGAGACTGACTTTGTTTCTGGCTGAGGAAATGGCCCAAGTCATAGATTCACTGAAATGTTATTACTTGGGCTGACGCTGATGCAAATACCTTCTTGCTACCATAATGTTTGCACTACAGGAGCGTCTAGAGTGTGGACTGAGGTTTGATTGCTTTGAAGCTTGGAGCTGTGTTATTGGTATTCTCTGTCAACTGCCAAGTATTCATGAACATTTTCACTTATGCATGGATTTTATTGCAAACTTCTGAAATATCAGACAAGAACTGGCTTATTCATTCATCACATTCTTATTTAATAATACTTTTGTCATTCGTAGAACAAGGGGCATACTGTGACTAGCAGGGAATAATCCATACCTTGGAAATTATGCATGGTAAGTATTCATCAGCTTTTGTTACCAATCTGAAAGCAACTCAGATAAAATCAGAGTGCATTCATGAATAAAAGAACATAATCTATGGCAAATGTTAGTCATAACAATAATCTACTCCTAATAACGTTTACAAGCCTTTGTGCGTTGTCAATTAACAAAGGTTAGAAATAATTTTGTCTACAGTCCTCATCCATTCAAAGTTTTATTTGAGGTTCCTTATGCCTTGAGAAGCAGGAATGAAAGAGGAGGACAAACATGATCAAGGTCAAACACATGTTTATAATATTCAGTATGGTAAGACCGGGCATGGCCCCAGCCCTAAACAACTGGTTTTGATTCTATTAAAACTTTCTTTTGTCTCAGCTTTCTTCAGAAACAACAAAGCTGCCAGCTTCAAGGGTAAAACACACAGAAGTAAGAGACAATCTTGTGAGCATCTTCCTCCACACTACAGAACTCCCTTCTAAGTGAATGACCACAAGTGCAGTTACTGATTTCAACATTTTCAAAACAGAATGTAAAGCTTACATCTTCAGTTTAATATCACAGTAAAAACAACAATGAAAAAGAAAGAGAGTGAAAACAAGTCCCACCAGCTGTTTTGGAGAAAGAAAGGAGCACACTGAATCCTATCTGGCGCTCTAGTATGGAAATGATCATTTGTAGTATACTTAGGTGCTACCTGTGTGGTTAGTCCCAAACACTAATTCTCAAAATGTTTTTCAGCTCCTGTCTAATTCTGAAACCCTGCCACTGTAAAAGTCCTTTGTTTTCAGATGGTAAAGATCCTCTAGTTCCATTGCTAGCACAACTCAGCCCCTCAGGATGAAGTGTAAGATATTGTGTCTATCTGAAGACCACACATTGACTAGAATCAAACATTCAGGTTTTTTGGGGAAAGTTAAAACTCATGCTCCCTACCTAGAGGAAAAATTCTCACAAATTAACTTTAGACTAAGCAAAATGATGAGCAGTCAAAACTTTTCCGTTGGCCACATACAATTAATACTTTGGACTAGCAAGAAAACAAAATAGCTTGATCATGACTATCTGGTTAAAGCATTGCAGACAAGGGGAATGGGGAGAGGGTAAGGAGTTTTGGATACCAGACGCTCCTGCTGGAAGTTTTTTACATTAATCACTGGAAGAAACACAGAACCTGCACTGAGGAGGAAGAGGAATGTAAGACCTGCTCTCAAAAGAGTTTCCTAGACATTCATGCTCCAGTTAATTATTTCTCTTATGCAAAGTGTGACAGCCTCAACAAGAGGAATAGAGAGTGCTTCCTTGCAGCAATTATAGCTGTTCCTTGGAGGTGTGGGTTTGAGTTCTGCTATGGCAAGAGAACACTGTATATGGGGCTCTTGACACTGCTGGAATGCTTTAGCAAATGAATAAAACAAAAGTGGATGTAAGTGTAGGAACAGGAAAAAACACCATCATCGCCACCACTAGAGTTTCTGACTGTGACATTTTAAAGAAAACAGCTCCTGGTTTTTGAGCAGAAGATCATAGGCACTAAACTTTAGCAGAAGCACCTATGCTATTACTTGATGTACGTCCAAACGCTTTTTGTTTGGTAGGGCCCAACACAAAAAACCCTAAAGGAGTGAGTAGAAAAACTCTGCTTTTGAGCAGTTGTGCTAATCTAACTCTGTCTAACTTTGTGGTTGGTTTTGTAATTTTACAGAAAGACTATCACAAAAAAATGAAGTGATAGGATTGATTACACTGCTAATAAACATGTAATGCCACTGTCTACAAAAACAGTGATACCATTCTAACTCCTCTCACATGTTTTTATATTTTATCAGAGTATCACAATTTGTTCATGCCTGTTTTAGTGAGTTGAAGGACTGATGTGCAAATTCAAGATGTTCTCTAATAAAATTACAGGCAATCTCTGAATAGGTAAAATGTACAGATTATATAGAACTATTTAGACTTATTCAAATCAAGTAAAACTAAAGAGGTTTCAGGAGTTAACAAACCAAGATCTAAGAAAAGCATACAACTTTCTGCTTATAAATGTTAGGCAATATGCATGTAAAGGATTAATTAGAAATATATCTGGGATGGGACTTAGAAAAAATGGATCCAGGAATTACTGTGCCTGGTTTATTGTAAATCTCTGCCTAGTGTACACAGAAAGTGGAAAAAGTGTGTGTGTGTGTGGAGCAGGGATGAGACTAAATGAGAGTTGGATGATTAAGCTTTCAGACAGATTCTGCAGTAGATAAGAATAGCATGGGTGGAAAACTTGAATGACCACACCAGCAGTGTCCTGGGTAGAGATGACTGCTTTTATCTATTTTTTCTAATTGATTTTTAATGGCTTTTGTACCACTTTTGCATGCAGGTTGATTTGATCAGTGAGCAACTCTCATCTTCTTTCCTTACTTCTGCTAGTTTACTTTTTTTAATCTTATTATACAAAGTCAACATAGAAACGACTTTGGAAGTGCAGATCTACTGGAACCACTGAGATATTTTTCACCAGGCTTTGGTTGGTTATGTTTACCCATTGCACTGTTTTTACTGGATGTTAATGGGAAGTCTATTGCTGTGTACCTGGTGAGGGGAAGAAACAGTCTCAAGGTCCCTTAAGCATATGGCCCAAAACACTCAAAACCTCCCACCATTTTAGCTGAAGTTGTAGGGATTCCATGTTGCAGACTACTGTAAAGTTCCTAAAAATCCTAGAAAATGTGAAATTCGAGAGTGTTATGAAGGGCTAGTTCTGAAGAAGCTTATATGTTCAAACGCCTATCATAATGCAGTTGAAAGTGTGTATTTTGCCCTTTGAATATCTTCTTCTCCTTGGGTTGAATGAGAAGATAAAAATTTCCTGAGCTCTTCCTCTTACAGGCCTAGAATTAGAGCATGGGATGTGTCTGGGGAGGTAGCACGTCCGGCCCGCTGACAGATGATCTGCCAGTATCAGCAAGCAGAAACATGATTTGAGCTTCACTTCTGATGCAACTGTCACATCAAAAGATTAACCAGAAGCGGACCGACCATTCGAGGCAGGTTTCTGAATTAGCCTCAAGTTTTATCCCCCTTTTCTCCTTCACTGACAGAGGGATTTGTGGTCATAACTGAAGCCTGCTTTAAAAATCTTGTCTTTTTAATCTTTTGAGAATTCTGACATTTAATGGACCAGGAAAATTTAAGTGAATGAAGGATGTTAATAGTTCCTGTACCAGCTAAACTTCTGGGAGGTATTAGATCACAAAGCAGTAGGAGAAATGTAAAAAAAAAATAATAAATCATCCTCTTGTCTTATGATCTGTAAATGCCCAACAGTGGAGGGTGTTAAAACTAAGAGGAAGACAAGAAATGGGGCGATCGAGGAAATTGATGCTTGAAAAAACATGTAGAGGTTTTTATTACAATAAATGAAAAAGTCACAGAAACAAAACCACTGAACTTTCCACCCTATAAACCAATAATTAAACCTTAAAATTGCCTATAAGACTACCACTCAAGTCACAACTCTCTCTTGCTGACAGCAGTAGGCTTCATGGTTATTTTTTTTCCTCTCTCCACTGTGCCAGTCACTAGGAAGAGCCACCCAGGCTGACCCAGTGGGTTGCACAAGGAATCTACAATAGGAATAATGTCCTTACACCATTTATTTGTATACCCCAGTTATGAAATTCCTTGCCTTCATGCTAGCAACTAGCCACAGAATGTGGGGAATTATTGGCATATCTTTTACTTTGGTTCATAGAAATTTACTTGTTTGCCATATTTTCCATGTAACAGATATTGCTAAAAATATTGCCAATAACGTTGTGAGATTAGAAGAGTGAATATACAGCTCAGTCATGCAGGAGCTCATATCTTTGAAGTTCAAAACTCCTTGATCATAGAGTATTTAGAAACAAATCATGAAAGTCTATCAAGAACTGTTAGTGAATATATGACTACAACTCAAATTTAGCAAGTCCACAGTCTTTAGATCCCTGGAAAGAGGGGATTGTATTTTAGTGGAGCATCATTCTAGTATTTGATAAGCACCTGCTACTGGCCACTGCCAGAGACGTGGCACTAAGTCAAATACATGCACATTCAGATTGAGCTTTGGGTAACTGATAGTTTTGATTATTTACAGACAGCAATAAAGTATTTACAATGGTGATTTGCTGGGTTGTGTTTTTGTTTGTTTGTTTTCCTGAGACTTTAATAACTCATAATACTGCTCAATAACTCATCATACTTTTCAATAACTAAAGTGGGCTCATACAGCAGGACATTAAAATTCTTCTACCGCTGGAAAACATACAGAAAGAGACAAGTGTTTCATGCACAGCAAGGGGTCATGTTCACTGTCAAAAGAGCCTTTCATTTTAGAGCTCGGTTGGAAATACAAATTACAGCCGCCAAGATACTAGAAATGTCAAGAATGATCTTTGAAAAATTGTCATGATATAGGTTCATAGGCCTATAACAGCAATAGGCATCTGTATATTTTTAAGGCAGATATTTTGTGCACATGCCATTATCATAATTACATATACATAAGGATAATAAAAAAATTTATGGATTTTTTTTAAAGGATAATAAAAATTTTAGTGGCATCCTCTGAGCAAAAGGCTATATCAAGTATTTAGTCACAGGATTCCTGAAATATCTAAAGAAATAAAATGTATTTCATGTGTTTTAAGGAAAAAATCCTACTAAAAATTCTCTTTCCTTTTTTTTTTTTCTTGCATGAATATCCTTCTCTTTTCAATGGTTTTCTTTCAAAATGTTTTGCCATTGAATATTAGCTACTGAATATTGTGTATTTGGTCTCGGATCCTTAACTTATGCTGAAAGAAACCCCCTCAATTTTAGCTTTGACCATACATACATATATAGAATAAATATGCTTTTGTTCCAGAAAAAGGGAATAAAATGGGAGATTCAATCATTATAAATTAATGCTTTACAGAGCCTAGAGAAAGAAAGTACTCAAAAGAACAACACTTTGAAAGTTAACTTTGCTTTATGTACGTACCAGTGGTGGCATTATTGTGATCCTGCTGTAACGTCTTGTGAGAAATCATGTGGGATAATGCAACAACCATGAAATTAAAATGGACTACCTCTGTAGAGCAGACCATTATTACGTGGTGTCTTATTTCTCAGAGGGTCCATTATCTCTTCATAACCAGAAAAATCAGGCTCTGCAATGAAGTGCCACAGACGGAGCCGGAGAGGAGGCAGAACAGTAGAGGAAAGGCCATGGGAGGACAGAATGTACCAGTGTCACATCTCACCAGCCTTTATTTAGTGTTAGGAATTCAGCACTTTTAAAAAATTATTTCATTTATAAGTGCCAGCTGCTGAAGATGATAAGGGAAGAAGGTAACCTGTTTAAAACTAAAAAAACCCACAAAACCAACAAAAAACCCCAGACCCACCCCA